>NC_133461.1:98567559-98900559 GCF_048565385.1 Saimiri boliviensis
GGCCGAGGAGGTATATCGTCTGTATCAGAACTCGCCCCTCTCCTCCCACCCCGTGGTGGCCCTGTCAGAGCTCAGCACCCTCTGTGCTAACTCCTGCCCAGATGAGAGGACCTTCTACTTGGTGTTGCTGCAGCTGCAGAAGGAGAAGAGGGTCACAGTCCTTGAGCAGAACGGGGAGAAGGTATGGAGGCTCATCTGTTCATTCACTGACTCAGTGGTGATTGTATAGTAGCGACCCCTCACCCGAGATTTTGCTTTCTGCAGTTTCAGTGACCTGCAGTCAACCACAATCCAAAAATAATAAGTGGAAAATTCCAAACATAAACAGTTCGCTAGATTTCAGTTGTGCACTGTTCTGAGTAATGTGATGGAACCTCGTAGTGTCCCATCTGGGTTCGCGTCCCCACTTTGTCCAGCATCTCCCCGCCTGAGTCACATAGGACCTGTTTCATTGATCACATTGACTCATGGCATTGCAGTGCTTGTGTTTAAGCCACCCTTATTGTCCTTTTTTTTATTTTTTATTTTTGAGACAGAGTCCTGCTCTGTCACCCAGTAGTGGCGCAGTCTCAGCTCACTGCACCCTCCACCTCCCGGGTTCAAGTGATTCTCCTGCCTCACCCTCTCAAGAAGCTGGGATTACAGGCATGCACCACAGCGCCTGGCTAGTTTTTGTATTTTTAGTAGAAACGGGTTTTCACCAATTGGCCGGGCTGGTCTCAGACTCCTAACCTCAAGTGATCCACTTGCCTCAGCCTCCCAAAGTTCTGGAATTACCGGTGTGAGCCACTGCACCCAGCCTACTGCACTTGATAATGGCCCCAAAGGGCATGAGTGGTGGTGCTGGCAGTCCACACGTAGAAACAGAAGTTGTCAGCTGCTTCCTGTAAGTGAAAACATGGACATTCTGGACTAAATATGGAGGCAAAATATCATTTGCTGAGGTTGCTAGGATCTACAGTAAAAATAGTCTTCTTTTTTTTTTTTTTTTTTTGAGATGGAATCTCTCACTCTTGTTGCCCAGGCTGGAGTGCAGTGGGGCTATCTCAGCTCATGGCAACCTCCGCCTCCTGGGTTCAAGGGATTCTCCTGCCATAGCCTCCTGAGTAGCTGGGATTTTTGGCACATGCCACCATACCCGGCTAATTTTTTGTATTTCTAGTAGAGATGGGGTTTCACCGTGTTAGCCAGGATGGTCTTGATCTCCTGACCTTGTGATCTGCCTGTCTCAGCCTCCCAAAGTACTGAGATTACAGGCATGAGCCATCATGCCTGGCCCAAGAATGAATCTTCTACAGGAAAAATTGTGAAGGAGGAATGTGTGTATAGCTATATGTATAGGGTTTAGTATTCTCCGAGGGTTCAGGCATCTGTGGGGGGTCCCATTCACTGGAATATCTTCCCCCATGGATAAGGGGGGCCCACTGTTCTTGCATGCCCACCAGCACTCCTGCTTGAGAATTTCTCAGCCTTTGTGGGAATGGCAGTAGTAATTTGTCCCTGTCCCTCAGATTGTGAAGTTTGCTCGGGGGCCACATGCCAAGGTCTCCCCAGTCAACGACGTAGATGTTGGGGTGTACCAACTGATGCAGAGTGAACAGCTTCTTTCACGCAAAGTGGAGTCCTTATCCCAGGAAGCAGAGAGGTAACTTCTACCCCTGAGCTGAGCCCCGTCTCCACTGAAGCTGGCCCCCAGAACTGGCAGAATGTTAGTATATGTGGGCTTTTAATAAACAGGTAGATTTTTTTTTTTAAAACTAATTACAAAAGCCCTCACTGTTCAATGCAGAAATCATGGAAACACAGAATATCACAAAAGAGGAAAATGAGGCTTTTATTTTTCTCCTAAATTGAGATAGTGGTGGGAATCTTAGCTTACTGCAGTCTCAAAATCCTGGGCTCAAGCAGTCTTCCTGCCTTAGTCTTTTGAGTAGCTGGGACCACAAGTGTTCACCACCGTGCCTGGCTAATTTTTTAATTGGTTGTTATGGTGGGATCTCACTATGTTGCCCAGGCTGGTCTCATACTCCTGAGCTCAAGCAAGCCTGCCACCTCAGTCTCCCAGAGTCCTGGAATTACTGGGGTGGGCCACTGCGCCCAGCCAAAAACATGAGTCTTAATTCTTCCCACACAAACTATGATTGTGAATGTATGTTTATCTCTTCCTTGCCAGTGTCCAATCAACTACTATTTATTGAGCCAGGCATTGTCTTAGGGACTGGGGATATAGCCATGGGCAAGACAGATGCCTGCCTTCGCAGAGGTCTTTCTGAGGAGCCCTTCCCGTGCTCTTCCCCATGGGTAACTGGTCAAGGATCCCCTGATAAAGACAGACACTCTGACAGGAGGACACAGGCATTGAAGCAGAATCTGTTCTGTCTTCCAGCTGGGAACCCCCGCCTTGCCAGAGGGCAAAGGGATATGCACGAGGCCATTGTTGGTATTAACAGTTCATTCCCCGTCTCCCCAAAAGGGGAAGATGTGTATGAGGTGCCCTGTTTGTGTGTTGTGTCCCTGAGGGTTGAAAAAGCTTACCCTCAGTCAGCCTGCTTGAGCCTGCGAGCTGACTTGCTGCAAGAGTTTTTGGCTGTCAGCATCATTCTTCTTGCTACTGAGTAGAGTGGGTTGAGTCTTCAGATTTAAAACCACCTTTGAATGCTGCTCTCGGGGACCCTTTGGGACCCTGCCACTCCCATCCTGTGGCACAGTCATCTTAACTGTCCCTTGGTTTCCAGGTGTAAAGAAGAAGCCCGCCGGGCATGCCGAGCAGGAAAGAAGCAGCTGGTGAGTTCTTGTCTCTACCAGCCCCATAGCGGTGCCCTGGGCAGGCCTGGAGGGATGCCCAGCGGTTCAGAGAGCAGCCTGCTGGGGTCTTGAGGGGACAGGCTGCAGCGGGCCCAGGCGCCACGGCATATTTTACAAACGGGAGGGAAGAAGGCTGGGTCAGCCTTACCATCTGGGAAGGGCTGTCTTCCTCATGCCCTTTGGCTTGCCCAGTTCAGCACTGACCTGAGTCTCCATGCCCCCAGGCACTCAGGTCTCTCAAGGCCAAGCAACGGACAGAGAAGCGCATCGAGGCCCTGCATGCCAAGCTGGACACTGTTCAAGGCATCCTGGACCGGATCTATGCCTCCCAGACAGACCAAATGGTAGCCACTCCCCTCTGCCCCAGCACCGGCTGGTGTCTCCGTGCGCTGCTCCCCTGCAGCTTCGGCTTTGCTCTTTGGAGGGTCCCTGGGTTCTTTCGGGATGTGTCTGGGCTTGCCTTTGCCTTTCCAGTTAGAAGGTTTGGCCTTAGTGTGTATAGGGTAAATCGAGCTTGGCTGCCAAAAAAAAAAAAAAAACCCAAAGCTGCTTTTAGAGTTGAAACAATATTGTATGTATTTTGCCAAATGTCTGTCACTTGCACTGATAGCTTTGCCTTGTCTATAGGTCTTTAATGCCTACCAGGCTGGGGTAGGAGCACTCAAACTCTCCATGAAGGATGTCACAGTGGAGAAGGCAGAGAGCCTCGTGGATCAGATCCAAGAGGTACAGAAAGGGGCCGGGGAGGGACACACAGAGAAGGAAGTGACGGAGGACAGATTTGACTTCATCGTACATCCTCTTTAACCAAACTTGACTTGTCACCTTGTGAACTTGAAGAAGCTTTCCCCATTTGGGGCAAGATAGCTTTGTAACCCTAGACATTTTCCAGCAGACTGGGATGCTCAGAGCCACCGCACCCAGCTCAGGGCTTTGCCCTTGTCTCTTACAGCTCTGTGACACCCAGGATGAAGTTTCTCAGACTCTGGCTGGTGGGGTAACCAATGGCTTAGGTGAGTGGGCAAGGTGGTTCGTTCTTTCTTCCTTTCGTCCTAAAGGACTTCGCTTCCCTGTGCTGTGATGGGTTTGACAGTGGATTTGCTTTTCCAGGTACAGGCAGCCCTCCCCTAGCCTGCCCTCCCTGGGGCTCCTCTGTGGGAGCAGAGAGGGAATTGCCATTTTCCCCTTGACAGCCGTGCTCTGACCCATCTGTGCTCCGGCATTCCTCGTTCACACGGCTTCTAACTGGATGATCCTCTTTCAAGGGCAAGGGGAATCAGGGTCAGGTCCGTGGGGTTAGCAGAATACATCTCCTTGGGGACTTAGCTCTGACTGTGGAAGAAACATCTCTGCCTGAAGCTACCCTCAGTCTCCTGACTCCTGGGATTGTTTGTAAGCTCCAAGGAGGCTGGCATCTTTTGTGAAGCTCAGCTGGGTTTTGGTAACCTCAGTCCTGGACTCATTAGTGTGTTTCTCCCTGGAGTTTATGTGTCTTTATGTTGTCTTTTCTTTCCAGATTTTGACAGTGAAGAACTGGAGAAGGAATTGGACATCCTCCTTCAGGATACCACCAAAGAACCTTTGGATCTGCCTGACACCCGCCGTGATAGGCATTTTACCAACAGTGTGCCTAACCCTAGGATCTCAGATGCTGAACTTGAAGCTGAACTTGAGAAACTGTCCTTATCAGAGGGAGGTATGGAGCTGTTTTCCAAGGCCTCTGGCGGGCATGTGGCCTTCTGGCTGACAGAGTCGGTGGGCCCAAGCCCAGTTTCTCAATTTGCCAGAGTACCAGAGCCCTGTAGGGAGTTGAGGGTTTGTTTCTATGGAGACTCGGTGCCTTAGACCCTGGAATGCCTTCATCTTCGAGGTTTTCCTGTTATAGTGTTCAGTCATTTCTTTGCCTTGCAGGTTTGGTCCCAAGCAGTAAATCTCGGAGAAGGCAATTGGAACCGACTCTAAAGCCATTGTAGGACCCTCCAGTGAAGGACCCTCATGTAAAGGAGACACCAGGCTTGTTGAGTGTGTACATAGTTATTTAAACAAGAAACTCTGAGAATGTGTTTGGAAGAGGAGGAAGGAGAGCCACTGATTAATCTGGATGCTCCTAATACTACAGGACAGATAGAATTTCTGGAAGGGATGCTCCACAGGCTTGCTCCCAGCTGTGTCATGGACCTGCCTTCTCATCTTTCTAGTGCCACGATTTATACAGTCCTGTGTCTGACCTGTCATTTCCTAGCCCGCAGTTCTTGCCATTGGCACAGTTAGGTTTGTCTTCACCCACCAGCTTTGTTTCCAGCCCATGAAGGGGAAAGATTTGCAGCTTTGCCAAATCCGAATCAGCTCCCCCTTTCCCCCCGCTGTTTTTCTGAGGGGTTTATCTTGTCGCTAATGTCAGTTAAATAACGTATTCCTGTCCCACTTGATTTTCACTGGTAAGAGAAGAATGAGAATGAAACACTTCAAGTTTGATTTGAGGGGACTTAGCTGCTATTTTGTGGAGGAATATAGAGTATAAAAGGGTTTCCTCTAGGGTCATTTGTCAGAATTCTCCAGGTGTTCAGGGAAAGAGGTCTCCCCAGGTGGCCCAGAGTTGTGACAGTACGGAGGGGCTGGCATGTCTGGTGGGCGCTGCCTCCTCATCAGATGAAGCACGAGGTGCTCCGGTGGGGAAAGGCTTCTTCCGCGCCTTCTGCACTCACTTGGGAAGTAGCCCAGTGACTGCAGGACCCTGAGATGTCCAAACCCCTCATGCTTTTCTAAAGAGGCGAAATTGTTGCCTTGGCCCCATCACAGAGTAACTTAAATTAAAAATACGTATCTACCAGAACAAGCCACACAACGACACACCTCCCCTCCTTGAGCCTGGCATGCAGCCCCGGGCTCTCTGAATTTGGAAAGCGTTTCACTTTGTGGCCCACTGCTCGGGGCAGCGGGGCTGAGCCAGGATGTGCAATAGAAGCAGGGGCTGTGCCCTCTGCCAGATCCGCTGGGAGCTGCCTGCGCCACCCATGCACCTGTCCTGCCTCCTGCAGTCCCCGCTTCCTGCCTCTCAAGGGACCGGGCAGGGCGGGGTGGGGGGACAGACAGGAAAGGGTCTGAATGCTCTGGCAATGGTGAGAAGAAACGATGACAGCCACACTGCCACTCTGCTGCCCAGCCACCAGGATTTCTGCCTGGAGCCCTTTGCCCTGTCCCTGGTGCCTGAGGTGGCGTAAGGCAGAGGAGAAGAATTTGCTCCAGGCCAGGAGCACAAATCATTGTTCAATGAATTTCTCTCCCACTCGACCTTGGTAAACGGAAATGTTGGGGGTGAAGAGAAACAATCACTATTTTTTTTTCTTTTTTTATCTGGTAAATAATTAAAAGAAAAAACTGGAACACTTGTCCTGTCTCCTCTTTAGGTTGTATCAAGTGTCTTGTTCCTTCTTGCCCCTTGCCACCCGCAGCTTCTACACACTTTGGTTCTCTGTCTCAAGGCCACAGGAGAATGTGGAGTGCCTGATCGTGTGAGCTTGGAGCTGCAGTGGCCTCTGGTCTGGCCAAGCGGCCCCCACACTGAGCTCTCCTGGGGAGGACTCATTCTTTGAACGGCCTCCTTGGTTTTAGCAGTGTGCCATTGCTACGGTTTGCCGTTGCCTGGGCTCTGTATCTGTAAGTGGCCTAATGTCTTCTGCCCATGTGACGGTACCGTACTTTAATCTGGCACTGGTATTTCTCAGTGCCTCCTCCAGAGATGGTGTTTGCCACGCCCCGTCGGGGAGTTGGGCTTTGAGGCTGAGGGCAGCATTAGGAACAGGCCAGATTATTGGTTGCAGCACTGGGTCTGTGGCTCTAGGTAAGTCAGCAGGTGAACCAGCCAGGAAAAGGTGGTGAGAGCAGTTCACAAAGCCCTGGGAGAATCTAAAGGACCTGATGAGAAGGGCGAGAGGGACTGGAGCTGACGGGCCCCACAGAAGAGAGGCCGGAACCCCTGACGTTCCATTCCTAATGCTGGAAGGAAGTGGCCTGGACCTGGGGCTTAAGGTTACTTTTTCTTTTGCTGTCCTGAGCCACTGAAGAATCCTTGTTAAATGATCCAGACAGATTGTTTGCTGTGCTACAGGAAACTGTAAGAAGCTGTTGAGTCTGTGCTTGGAGCTCAGAACAAGGGGTGATCTACAGGACTTGGGGTGGAGGCTGCGGCTGCCAGCATGGGATTCCCAACAGCCAGGCAATTGGGCAATGGGCTGAGAGTCTGGCCTGAGGAGTCAGCACCACATAGGGATTTATTCTTGAGAATTTTCTTTTTTAGGTTTTTTTTTTTTTTTTTTTTTAGACAGAATCTTGCTCTGTCACTCAGGCTGAAGTGCAGTATGAAATCGTCGCTCACTGCAGCCTCAACCTGGGGTCAAGCAAGCTCCCACCTTAGCTTCCCGAGGAGCTGATTTTACCGATGTGCCTGGCTAATTTTCTTAATTTTGGTAGAGATGGGGGTCTCAAGACTCCTGGCCTCAGCAGACCCTCTCCCACCTGAGCCTCTCAAAGTGCTGACAGGTGTGAGCTGTGGCACCTGGCCAGCTGCTTCCTTCTCTTGAATCGCTGCTGCCTTGGTAGGAGTCAGAGCGGCACAACCATGCCACAAAGAGAAGATGTCGTGCCTGGGAGGGTGGCTGGAGAGTCCCCGTCATTGCTAGTTTGGGAATAGTGATGGTGTGCAGAGAGGAGGTGTGGGTAGAAGGGCAAGAGGATATTTGGGGGTGAGGGGAAGGTGCTGCCTGGGAATCTCCTGGGCCTGCCTAAAAGGGTTGTGTAACCTGAGTTCTAGGGCCAGGGTGGGCTCTGCAGTCAACATGCTGTTGTGAGTGGGACAAAAGGGTTAAACTGCAGTTCTCACTGCCTGCCTGAAGTGACAGCCCGAGGCTGAGCAGACCTCTGTGAAGTGGTCACGAGGGTCTGGCTCAATCTACTGAAAATACCATCCGGGCCATCAGAACAAAAAGAGCTGGAGCTGTGAAGGAAGACGAGACCCCTGGGAGCTGCTGACTCTGAGGGAATCCTAGCAAAGCCCTGCTCTAAGGCTTGTGGGCGAGCCTGGAGACTCTCCTTTCTTTTGAAGTGTCTTGGTGTCTTCTCATTTTTACATGGTTGTGGCTACTGTTTGGGGAAATTGTGGCTTCTTTTCTCTTTCTGTGCAGAAGCAACGCAAGGTCATAGACTCTGGAATGTGAGAACCAGAAGGAGCCACGAGAAGGGTAGGGGAAGACCCCGAATCTTAGGCAGCTGGCCAAGGCTATGGAGCTCACGGGGGAATTAAGTTTATTGACTTCCAGCTGGAATTCGTTACACAAGTGTTGAGGCTCAGGAAATGATGGTCTAAAATGTGGCATTTGAGAAGCTGACTAAAGCAGCAACCTAAAGTCTCTCTCTTTCTCTCTGACCCTTTCTTTTCTCGCTCGCTTTTTCTTTCTCTCCTTCCTTTCTCTCTCTCCTTTCTCTCTCTTTTCTAAAGCACCAGGAGGAGCTCTTTTTCTGGAAGTTCCCATACCTGACTGAGAAAACTTCTAAAATAAATGTGGTTGTCTTAAAACCCTCTCCCTGTGAATCTCTTTAAATAATCAGGAATGATTAATCACCCAAGAAAAGACTTAAAAAGCAGCTACACCTAGGATACCATACCCCGACAGACTTTGCAGCTTCTCTTCTGAGGGCAGGTCCAAGAGAGACCTGGAAGGCTGTGTCTGTACAATGAGACAACCTTGGTTCACAGTGCCCTTCCACCCCTCACCTTCCAGGACGTGTCCACAAACTATTGTTTGTCCTTCAGTCCCATTCAGCCTCCAAAGAGAATCATCTACAAACTACTATCAGGTCCTTGGGTCCATCCATTTACAGCCTCCAACTTCTCTTTCCCCAGTGAAGACAGTATTTAAGTGCCAACTAGTGGGCCTTTCTGTGTATGTTCATATTTTTTATATGGCTCCCCTGCTTCATGCATGTTAATTTGTTATGTTTTTCTCCTGTTAACCTGTCTTTTATTTTAAGGGTGTTGGCTGTGACCCTTTATGATGGGGAAGAAAGAGATCACTCCTTTCCACTCCTGCACCAGGCTCTCAGAAATACATTCTCATGACCAGGTGCAGGGGCTGATACCTGTAGTCCCAGCACTTTGGGAGACCAAGGTGAACAGATGACTTGAACCCAAAAGTTCAAGACCAGCCTGGGCAACATACTGAGACCCCATCTCGAAAAACGGAGGAAGAAAAAAAAAAACTCCCAAAAAATAACTCCCAAAGTACCTTCTGTGGGGGCCGTGTTTCCCGAACCCGGGTCAGTGCTTTCATTTGGAAGATAAGCTTTTTTTTTTGAGACGAAGTTTCACTGTTGTTACCCAGGCTGGAGTGCAATGGTGTGATCTGGGCTCGCCGCAACCTCTGCCTCCCAGGTTCAAGCAGTTCTCCTGCCTCAGCCTCCTGAGTAGCCAGGATTACAGAGGCGCGCCACCACACTCAGCTAATGTTTGTATTATTAGTAGAAACAGGGTTTCACTATGTTGGCCAGAATGATCTCGATCTCCTGACCTCCTGATCCACCCATCTCGGCCTCCCAAAGTCCTGGGATTACAGGTGTGAGCCACCGTGCCTGGCCACCAGATGATTTCTTTAGGCGGTCGGGGAGACATCAGCCCGTAAGAGAAGGTTGCCTACGTGGAGCGAGGACAGGAATCGGGTGTCAGGAGCGGCCAGTTCCCAGGTATACATTGGAGACAGAACCCACAGGTTCCCGAAGGCTAAAGGTAGGGCGGTAGGGTGGGAAGGGAGAACTAAAGGGTGATCAATACCCTGTGGGCTTGAACAAGTGGGTGGGTGCTGGTGCCATATATCGAGATGGTGAGAACCTGGGGCGGGACAAACTTGAAGATCAACTTGAGATGGAGCCTGAGGCATATCGGCTGTTAGAGGCTGAGCAGGAGAGGAGGAGCCAGAAAAGAAAACCAAAGGAGGGGCTGGGGAAGAAAAAAAAGAAACCCAAAACTGTAGGGTCATGGAAACTGAAAGAGAATGGCCATCTCGGAGTTCTGCTGAGAACCAGGCGGCAGGAGCCCTCTGTTCCAGGGGCAGGCACAGAGGAAGGCATTGTCTGCAGAGGACAGAAAAACAAGAGAACCCAGCCTGCTTTTCATTGTCACCATGTGCTGACAATTCTAAACAATGTGGGTGATTTATTGGTCTAAGTTCCAAATAACTATTGTGGTTATCTGAGCTTGTGGGCACATTTCTATCCCCTAGCCTTTACTAACCCTTCCCCTTGGAAGTTCATTCAGAGAACTCACCGTCTGGGAGGGCTGCCCGCACATGCTCAGTTTGCAGGTAAGCTCTTAGCGGTTTGGAATCACTAGAGCTCATTGTGGTTGCAGTTTGTATCTTCAACCCTTATGATAATATGTATTCCTGGGTTTAAATAGTAGATTCAGAATGAGCCAAGACAGTGTAGTAATTGTAAAGACCAAAGACGCAGAGCATGAGTTACTGTAATTATGTCATTTTCTATGGCCTTGGAGTTTTGCTTGTGTTTAACATTTAAAACCACCACGGGCCGGGTGCAGTGGCTCATGCCTGTGATCCCAGCACTCTGGGATGCTGTGGCAGGTGGATGGCTTGAGTCCAGGAGTTCCAAAGCAAGGTGAGCAACATAGAAAGACCCTCATCTCTATCAAACTTAAACAATTAGCCAGGCATGGTGGTACGGACCCTATGGTCCTAGCTACTCAGGAGGCTGAGATGGGAGGATCACTTGGGCCCATGAGGTTGAGGCTGCAGTGAGCCATGATTGTTCCACTGCACTTCAGCGTGAGTGACAAAGCAAGAGTCTGTCTCAAATAAATAATAGTAAAACTGGAAAAGAGCAAACGACATGGTATACTTTAACTTGGTAAGTGAAAATTTTCACTTATGTGTAAAATATTTTACCAAATTTGCATATCTTTTGTAAGGCCGGTTGCCCCGCTGGGAGTTTGAAGACGCCCATCTCCCTCCCGGCTTGAAAATTACGTTATCAGAATATGCCCCTCATCTAGCTCCACCTTGGAAATCCCCTCTGCGCCAGGCACCTAGCCCGCCTCGGAAATCCCCTCTGCGCCCGGCACCTAGCCTCGCCCTGCCTCAGAAATCCCTTCTGCCCCCGGCATCTAGCCTAGCCCCGCCTCGGAAATCCCCTCTGCGCCCGGCACCTAGTCCCGCCTCGGAAATCCCCTCTGCTCCAGCACCTAGCCTCGCCCTTGGAAATCCCCTCTGTGCCCGGCACCTAGCCCCGCCTCGGAAATCTCCTCTGCGCCCGGCACCTAGCCCCGCCCTTGGAAATCCCCTCTGCGCCCGGCACCTAGCCCCGCCCTTGGAAATCCCCTCTGCGCCAGGCACCTAGGCTAGCCCCGCCTTGGAAATCCCCTCTGCGCCCGGCACCTAGCCCTGCCTCGGAAATCCCCTCTGCGCCCGGCACCTAGCCCCGCCTCGGAAATCCCCTCTGCGCCCGGCACCTAGCCCCGCCCTCGGAAATCCCCTCTGCGCCCGGCACCTAGCCCCGCCTCAGAAATCCCCTCTGCGCCCGGCACCTAGCCCCACCCTCGGAAATCCCCTCTGCGCCCGGCACCTAGCCCCGCCTCGGAAATCCCCTCTGCGCCCGGCACCTAGCCCCGCCCTTGGAAATCCCCTCTGCGCCGGGCACCTAGTCCCGCCTCGGAAATCCCCTCTGCGCCCGGCACCTAGCCCCGCCCTTGGAAATCCCCTCTGCGCCGGGCACCTAGCCCCGCCTCGGAAATCCCCTCTGCGCCCGGCACCTAGCCCCGCCCTTGGAAATCCCCTCTGCGCCCGGCACCTAGCCCCGCCTCGGAAATCCCCTCTGCGCCCGGCACCTAGCCCCGCCCTTGGAAATCCCCTCTGCGCCCGGCACCTAGCCCCGCCTCGGAAATCCCCTCTGCGCCCGGCACCTAGCCCCGCCCTTGGAAATCCCCTCTGCACCCGGCACCTAGGCTAGCCCCGCCTTGGAAATCACCTCTGCGCCCGGCACCTAGCCCGCCTCGGAAATCCCCTCTGCGCCCTCTGCGCCCGGCACCTAGCCCTGCCCTTGGAAATCCCCCTGCACTCAGCACTTAGCCTGCTCACCGGAAGTCCTACCTACCTGCCAATACCAGCTCACCCCATCCACATCCTGTTTCTCCAAATCCAATGGAAGGTACGTCTTTGCTCCTTATAAAACCCCACTCCTGAGGGGAGTCGGGCTTGACTTCCCTGGCCCCTCTCACTGGGACCACAGAACCTCGCCCGGGAGCTGAATAAATTCGCATCTAATTTTCTTGTGCTGGCCTCAGTTTCCTCATTTTTAACTCAGCAATAAACCTACAGAGAATAAACTTTACGTCTTTAAATGGAAATTTCTTTTCTTTTCTTTTTTTTTGGGATGGAGTCTCACTCTGTAGCCCAGGCTGGAGTGCGGTGGCACAATCTAGGTTCACTGCAACCTCCACCTCCTGGGTTCAAGCAATTCTCTGCCTCAGCCCCCTGAGTAGCTGGAATTACAGGTGCCCCCTACCATGCCCAGATAATTTTGTATTTTTTCTATCTCTTTTTTTTTTTTATTTTTGAGACAGAGTCTTGCTCTCTCATCAGGCTGGAGTGCAGTGGCGAGATCCCGGCTCACTGCAACTTCCGTTTTCCGGTGTCAAGCGATTCTCCTGCCTCAGCCTCCCGAGTAGCTGGGACTACAGGCGTGCACCACTGCGCCCGGCTTTTTTTGTGTTTTTGGTAGAGATGGGGTTTCACCATGTTGGCCAGGATGGTCTCCGTCTCTTGACCTCTTAATCCACCCTGCCTGAGCCTCCCAAAGTGCCGGGATTAAGTGCTGCCATAAATCTGCATTTAGAGGTAGTGTCCAAATTTTTGCAAAAGTCTTATCTTTGTCAGGAGACCCCTCACCCTGCCTGGGTTCCCATGACTCTGGCCCTTTAAGAAGAGGCTAGAACTCTGGAGAGGTTGAGGTCTCCCAGGAACTGAGGGACAACAGAAGAGTCAGAGACTTTGGAGGTGTGGTGGGGGGGACCCTCCTGGCTGGGGTGGCACACACAGCGGCCAATCAGGTAGAGCGGGGAACTAGGGAGGATGACTCATCCCCCGCCCCACCAGCCCCTGTAGCTCCGCACCCCTCTATCCTGCTTTCCCTCTCTAGTTCTGGCCCTTTCTCCACCATCTCTTTCTCTACCCTTTTATCACTCCCACTGCCTTGGCTCCAGAATGGTCTTTACTTCTGGCTTACAAGAGTTTGTTAGCTGATTTTCTTGGGTTTCTAAGGTTAAAACAACAACAACAACAAAAATCACAGGTTGGGCGTGGTGTCTCATGCCTGTAATCCTGGTACTTTGGGAGGCTGAGGCGGGAGGATGTCTTGAGCCAGGAGTTCAAGACCAGCCCAGGCAGCATAGTGAGACCTCGTCTCTACAGAAAATACAAAAATTAGTCTGGTGTGGTGGCATGTGTCTATAGTCCCAGCTACAGGAGGCAAGAGGATGGCTTGAGGCAGGGAGTCCAGGTTACAGTGAGCTATGATCATGCCACTGCACTCCAGGCTGAGTGACGGAGAAAGACTTTGTCTCAACAACAACAACAAAAACCCACAAACACCACATGTATTCTGCAAATGAGAAGGTGATATCCTCAAATGTCGAAACGTTTCCGTTTTTATGCCTTTTTGTCAATTTGCTTTTTTTGCTAGTACCTCTTAGAAAAAGGTAAATGCTAGGGGCATGGGTACATATCCTTGACTAGTCCTAAAGTGAATGTGCTTCTCCATTTAGCCCTTTGTGGTGTGTTGATAATTTTATTTAGATCCTTACATGAATTTGCATAGAGTTGTTCTAGATGAGAGTTGGGTAGAGAACATATAATAATGTTTTGCTTTTTGAATCCTTTTTTTTTTTTCTTTGAGACGGAGTCTCACTCTGTCACGAAGGCTGGAAGGCAGTGGTGCAATCTCAGCTCACTGCAACCTCCATCTCTCTGGTTCAAGCAATTCTCGTGCCTTAGCCTCCTGAGTAGCTGGGATCACAGACATGCGCCACCATGCCCAGGGGTTCACCATGTCGGCCAGGCTGGTCTTGAGCTCCTGACCTCAAGTGATCCTCCTGTCTCGGCTTCCCAAAGTGCTGGAATTACAGGCATGAGCCACCACGCTCGGCCTCTTTTTGAATCCATTTTAATGTTTGTAATATAATTGAATTATCCTACCTCTGGTTTGTTTGAAACACTTTGGTGTTACTTCTATCACTGATTTTTTTTTTTTCTGGCCTCCTCTCCCTCCCCAGTTATATTTTTCTATGTAGGCAATGTTTCTTTCTTAACCAATTTCCATAACCTCTGGCAGTTATTCGGAAAAAATATCGTTTACTGACTTCACCACAGCTATATGCCTCTCCCCTCCCCCCACACTTTGAAATATAGTCTGGGGTTCCTATCCCAATTTATGGTGATAACAAAGTTGCTTTTGTTTTTACATTCTATAGCCCTCCTTTCAAGATTGATAATATTTGTATACCCTTTTGTTGCTCTGATTATTTAAATTAATTGAATGTTTTAAGTAAATGAATTATTCAGCACAAGGCCTCTTCTGCCAGGTTATACTAGCTTGTGAGTCATTTATCTGGATTCATCTCTTGGTTGTGGGAAATGTGTCTTCCAGTGGCTTTCCAGAAAGGTACGTGAATGTCAAAGCATAACTCAGAAATATTGTTTGTTTTGAGACAGAGTCTCGCTCTGGTGCTCAGGCTGGAGTGCAGTGGCGCGATCTGGGCTCACAGCAATCTCTGCCTCCAGGGTTCAAGCGATTCTTTTTCCTCAGCCTCCCGAATAGCTGTGACTACAGGTGCCTGCCACCACGCCCAGCTAATTTTTTTTCCCTTCCTTCCTTTCCTTCTTTCCTTCCTTCCTTCTTTCATTCTCTCTTTCTTTTCCTTTCCTTTCTCTTCTTGACATGGAGTCTCCCTCTGTACCCCAGGCTGGAGTGCAGTGGCACGATCTTGGCTAACTGCAACCTCTGCCTCCCCAGTTCAAGCGATTCTCCTGCCTCAGCCTCCTTCTTTCCTTTTTTTTTTTTTAAACAGTAGAAATTCTTCCCATTCTTTGTGCTGGTTTTGTTGCATTTACTCAGCTTCGAATGGGAACCATTCTATCCTCACCTTCTGTTTGCACTCAAAGGTGTGGGTAGATTCCCTTCCCCGTTTATCTAGGAATCTCTAGGTAACCTCCACCCATGGTGGAGACATAGACACTGATACCTATTTTCCTGTTTAACCTCTGAGTTTCCCAAAGAGGGTTTGGTAGAAATTAAATTCCTGGACAGCCTTCCCCTGGAGCTTGTTTCTACTGAATCTGTCTCTGAATTTGTTGAACACCTCAAGAACACACCCAGCTCTAGAGAGGTGGGGACATGGCTTGCTTTCTGGGTTGTGGGTTAGTTCCATCATTTCAGGGAGGTACAGCCACTTTGTGGAAAAAGTTGGGCAGAACAAAAGTGTCTCTTGAATTTAATTGATCCTAGAAGACTGTGCCAACATTGAGGGGGAAAAAAAAAAAGAAAAGAGGCCGTCTTGGAATCAGACCCATCTTGGCTCAAAGTAAGACTCTGGAATGTAGTATCTGTGCAAGTTGGGTAAAATTATTTCACCTTTCTGGGGCTCGGTTTTGCCATAAATATGAAAGCTAGTCGTGTCGCTCTGGGAAAAGCGGTTTGTGTTGGTGGCAGCTGCGCCCCCTCCCAATAGGTTAACAAGAACACGCCCCTCCCGTTCCTAGCGCTACCTCCCCCCGGCCGCGCGGTGGCGCTGCGTCCCCGCAGCGGCCGGGGCCTCTCTGGGGCGCTCGGACGCGCAGGCCCGTGGAGACGCCAAGGGCTGCGGCCACGCGCGGAGAGGCTGCGGTGAGTGCGGCGGGACTGGGGTGCGATAGCCTCGGCCCCGGGATGGGAAGGGGCAGCTGGGCCGCTTGGAGCACGCCCCTGCGATCCCCGAGAAGGAGCGCAGCTCAGGGTGCGGGGCCACCTTCGGCATCCGACGGCAGGCGGGGCCGAGAGCCTTGCGCAGCAGCCGGGAGACCTCTCCCCTAAGCCCTGACTTCCCGGGGGTCCCTGGCATCACTTCCCCGCAGCCGGGCCTTGGACCAGAGGGTTTCTGAGGCTCTTGCGGTGCCGGCTTTGCGGGGTCGTGGGTGATCCCGGGGTCTGTGCTCTGATCTCCGGTCCTGCGCGTCTCCCCTACAGGCTCTCCCACCGGTCACCCTGGCCCTTCTCTGCTTGGACGGTGTCTTCCTCTCCTCAGCCGAAAATGACTTCGTCCACCGGATCCAGGAGGAGCTGGACCGCTTTCTGCTGCAGAAGGAGATGTCAAAGTAGGCTGGTGTTCGGGGCGAGGGTGCCCCATTGCTGAGAAAGGCAGAGTTCCCAAGCCGCCTGTGTCCCCTCCCCCGGGTGGTGCCTGGCCGCTGACTCTGACCTTGGCCTTTAGTCTCCATAACGCCAGCTGCCTCTTCCAGCTGCATCTTTGTAATTCTGAGCATCGTCCGGAGACTGAAGGGGCCTGGCAAAGGGATGGGGATGGGACCTGTGGGTCCCTGCGATCACCTCTCTCTATGCTCAGATCCTTTCAGTACACCTGGGTCCCATGGGACAGAAGGGAGCCCAGTGTACCTGGGAGTGGACCTGGTATGGGTCAGGCCCCAGGGGCTGGCCCTGGATCCCTGCTCAGCACTTCTCCCTGTCCCTTCCCAGGGTTCTTCTTTTCCCTCCACTCTCCAGTCGCCTCCGGTACCTGATCCATAGAACAGCAGAGAATTTTGATCTCTTGAGCAGCTTCTCCGTTGGGGAGGGCTGGAAGAGGAGGACGGTCATCTGTCACCAAGACATCAGGTGTGTAGCCTCCCACCTTGGAGTGCCTGCAGCAGGGGTATGTGGGTGGCTGGCCAGCTGGTCAGCCTTTGGAAGGGCAGGGCGCTGGGTGGAGCTAGGGCTGGGACCCCCGGCAGCTGCCATTCCTAGCCAGTGCTGCTTTTTGCATCAACAGTGGGGCAGACATGCAGT
This sequence comes from Saimiri boliviensis, assembly GCF_048565385.1. NCBI lineage: Eukaryota > Metazoa > Chordata > Mammalia > Primates > Cebidae > Saimiri > Saimiri boliviensis. The sequence continues at coordinate 98,584,462 of NC_133461.1, forward strand.
TTGTGTAATTCTCCTGGCAAAATCAGCTATATGGTTGGGCCAAAAGAGAGAAAGGAAAGAGAGAGAGATCTGTTTGAGGAGGGGAGGGGGGCCTCCCCAGCATTCCTCTCAGGAAGCTTGTGCCCCACAGAGAGCAGAAACGCCCCTGCCAGGCTTGGGTCCCCTCTGCTCCCATGTGCATCTCACAGTGGGCATCTTATTGTAATGATTATGATCCTGGTGTTTGAAGTTACATGTTTTTCTGATAGCATAATTCCTAAATGCAAGCGCTTACCTCCCTAGTGTGTAATTGAAGACAGACTGATTTCTAATTTGAATCACAGCACTAGAGGGTGAGCTGGCTGCTCTGGGCTTGTTCAAAAGTGACAGCTCACATCTGTAATCCCAGGACTTTGGAAGGCCGAAGCAGGTGGATCATGAGATCAGGAGTTGAAGACCAGCCTGGCTAAGATGTTGAAACCCCACCTCTATTAAAAATACAAAATTTATTGAGGTGTGGTGGCAGGTGCCTATAATCCCAGCTACTCAGGAGGCTGAGGCAGGGAATTGCTTGAACCTGGGAGGCGGGGGTTACAGTGAGCTGAGATCGCTCTACTGCACTCCAGCGCCTGGGCAACAGAGTGAGACTCCGTCTCAAAAATAAAAAATAAAAAAATAGTGACAGCCTCTACCATGATTTCTTCCTAAGGGATTTTCGAGGGTTATTTTGGCTGTGGTTTTCACCTAATGCTGACCTGATTGTCACTCCTGAATGACAGGTGGCTCCAGTAAATCATTTTCCTTTGGGCCCCTGCACACTCTGATGACCTCCTCCCATTCCTGCTCCAGGGTACCCAGTTCAGATGGCCTCTCGGGCTCCTGCCGCCCTGCTGCCTCCTACCCCAGCAAGTACCATGGTCCTCGGCCCACCTCAAACCAAGGAGCAGTTGCAGGGCCCCGAGGTGCCCGGGCTGGCCGGTGGCATCGTGGACGCAAGCCAGACCAGCCTTTGTATGTGCCCCGGGTGCTGCGCAGGCAGGAAGAAGGGGCGCTGACCTCTACCTCGGGGCTCAAGGGAGAGGCCCAAGCTGGCAGGGACCCAGAAGAGTCTGGAGATGTTGGTGCTGGAGACCCCAACCCTGATCAGGGACTCTCTGTGCTGACGACTCAGGGAACAGAGGACCTAAAGGACCCAGGACAAAGGTGTGAGAATGAGCCACTGCCTGACCCTCTTGGCCCTGAGCCCCTGGAGCCTGAGAGTCAGTCAGGGAAGGGAGATAGGGCGGAGATGGCCACACAACTTGAGTCCAGCCTGCAGCTGGACCTGGAAGAGGGGAAGGAGAGTCCACTGGAGAAGAGGCTAGTGGCAGAGGAGGAAGAGGATGAAGAGGAGATGGAAGAGGACGGCCCCAGCAGCTGCTCAGAGGACGATTACAGTGAGCTGCTGCAGGAGGTGATGAGGCTCTTGATCCCGGAAGGGGAGGGCGGAGGTGAGGTGGGTGTGGCCATGGGTGGATGGGGACCAAGGGTTATGGGTGGAGGGCAGGGCATGTGCAAGGGGAAGCAGGGCTGGGTGTTGGGTGACGGGGATTCCTTAGGGAACACAGGAGAGGAGGTGTGGATTTGGGCTGGGGCCAAGGAGATGCTTGACCCTGGGCAAGTTATATTGTTTTGCTGAGTCAGTTTCCTCATCTGATGATAAAACCAGATGATAATACAGGCGTCACTGGGTCATGGAGGGACTCTGTGTTACCAAATGATAATACAGGCCTCACTGGGCCATGGATGAGACTCTGTGACCAGATGATAATACAGGCCTCACTGGGTCATGGAGGGGACTCTGTGTGACTAGATGATAATACAGGCCTTACTGGGCCTGGGAGGTAACTCTGTGTGACCAGATGATAATACAGGCCTCACTGGGCCATGGAGGGACTCTGTGTGACCAGATGATTATACAGGTGTCACTGGGCTGTTGAGGGACTACGTGTGACCAGATGATAATACAGGCCTCACTGGGCCATGGAGGGACTCCGTGTGATCAGATGATAATACAGGCCTCACTGGGTTGTGGAGGGGACTGTGCAGACGCTTCGTCATGTGTTACTGATGCCAGTCATGGAAATTACTCTTTAGCCTGAAGTTTTATCTCACAAATCTTGTTTCCTTGGAACCATGTGTCTGCCCGAGACTGGTGGTGCGTTCTGGTGGGAGGGTGGCATCTTTTATTGCTATTTTATATATAAAGAATGCCCACCACAGCCCTGCCAAGTATCAGTCACATCGCTAGTAGGGGAGGGAAAGGTCTTGGACTTGCCCAGCTCTGCCTCTGACTGACTTTGCAATTTTGGGAGAAATTACCTAACTCTTGGGCCTTTGGTTTCCCCATCTGTAAAGCAGGTTTCTAGAATATAGTTCTCAAGATTCTCTGGAACGTTATGTGTGTCAGTGCCAGTCATTTAGTGGGGACTCCATACAAGTAAGCGCCCTCCCCTAAAGCCCACACTTCTTGACCTTCCAGCCCAGCCTGCCTGCTGCTGTCTCGCCCCGACTTTTGCCAGGTGGGCCCCTTCTCCCCTCAGAGCTCTTGGTGCATGTCTAGGCTCCCCTTGCTAAAGGGTCCGATCTCTCCTAGATCACACACAACCTGACGAAGAAGGAGATTCAGATAGAGAAGATCCACGTGGACACGTCCTCCTTCGCGGAGGAACTGCCTGGCGAGAAGGACCTGGCCCACGTGGTAGAGATCTATGACTTTGAACCAGCGCTCAAGACGGAGGACCTGCTGGCAACGTTTTCTGAGTTCCAGTGAGTGGTGGCGAGGGAGGTGCTGCCTTCGGAGAGGAGCAAGGACACCCGTTTGTAGTTGCGGGTGCTTGCCTGCCCCGCCCCCAGTGCCGAATCCTCCACAGAGAAGTGGGTGTGTGGCCTGGGCTCTGTATTCCTGGGCAGTTTGCCCTGCCGGCCATCCCTGGGAAAGGGAGCACTGATCTGTGGGTTGCAGACACACTCTGGAGGCCCTAGACCTGGGCGGATCCCCCTGCTTGGCCACACGCCTGCCAGGACCCCACATGCCCTCCCTCAGTCTCGAGGGACGCAGCAGCCCCCTCTTCTCCCCTTTCCCGATTCCCAGTGGCTGCTCAGTGCGTCTCCAGCAGGCTGCGGGCAAGCTCCACGTGGGAATTGTTTCCAGGGTGCACTGAGTTGCCTGGTGGGGCAGAGTGGAGGTTGGGATGGTGGCCAGAGGCGGTACTGAGAGACGGGACTTCCCTCTTCCTCAGCTTCGCCACAGGCCCTTAGATCCACCCTCCTGGCTTTCCTTCTTTTTTCTTTTCCTTTTTATTCTCATTTCCCATCTTTGCTTCCTCTTCTTGGTTCCTGCTCAGGCTTTCTTTCTCTTTTTTTTTTTTTTAAATGGAGTTTTGCTCTTGTCGCCCAGGCTGGAGTACAGTGGTGCGATCCCGGCTCACTGCAGCCTCTGCCTCCTGGGTTCAAGCGATTCCTCTGCCTCAGCCTTCTGAGTAGCTGGGATTACAGGTGTGTGCCACTACACCCGGCTAATTTTTTTATTTTTAGTGGAGTCGGGGTTTCACCATGTTGGTCAGGCTGGTCTCAAACTCCTGACCTCGTGATCCGCCCGGCTTGGCCTCCCAAAGTGCTGGGATTACAGGCGTGAGCCACCCCGCCTGGCCTTCTCTTCTCTATTTTGAGACAGGATCTTGCTCTTTCGCCCAGGCAGGCATGCAGCGGTGCAATCGTAGCTCACTGCAGCCTCAACCTCCTGGACTCAAGTGATCCTTCCACCTTGGCCTTCCAAGCAGCTGGGACTACAGGCATGCACCACTGTGCCCGGCTCTGCCTAGGCTTTTAGAAACTCTTTTCTGCGTGGCACTCCTTGCTAACTCTGCTTCCCAAAAGCCTTCCCCTGTGCTCTGCCCTTGAGTGGGAGAAGAGCCACAGGGGCGGTTAGGGGCAGCACGCTCTGTTCTTCTGTTCTGTACCTTGATGGTGCAGCCAGGCTGGGGCCCTGTGCCTTCCTCAGCTGGGTGGGACCACAGTGCCTTAGGCCTCTCACAGGCTGCAGGGTAGGTGGCACTGTGGTAGCACTGTCCTGGGCAATAGGAAGCATGGTGGGCCTGCTGGTCTGAGGTCCTGTTCCCCTCCCCAACCTCAGAAACCCTTTCGACCCCAGCCTCACACCCCATGGCATTGGCCGAGAGGAGCCTCTTCCTCCTTGGGGTCATGCCATACGAGCTCTTTGAGTCCTGGCTTCTTTAGTTCTGGAAACTGGTGGCCTGCCTGACATACTGACAGGAGTGACATTTGTCTTTCTGAAGCTGACCATATGGGCTTCAGAGAAAGTTTGGTGCAAATGGTGGTCTCCGTCCCAGAGATGGGCCCTTGCCTCGGGCTCATGGCATCTGCAGGCTGGAGGTCAGGGAGCGCGGCGGCAAGACTGGAAGAGGAGTTTGACTGCTTGCTTTCCTGATCGTGCTGTCTCCTTTCTCCCCACAGAGAGAAGGGGTTCAGGATCCAGTGGGTGGATGACACTCACGCACTCGGCATCTTTCCCTGCCTGGCCTCAGGTAAGGCACCCCCGGTGGGCCTAGCCCTCGCTCAGACCCCCACTGAGAGGGAGGATCTTGGTTCCCTGGGTGGAGGCCACCGATCTCCTGGGTGCAGACTCAGCAGTTCTTGGGGTTCTGTTCCCAGCCTAAAACACAGGTGGAGCCGGGTGGTCTCTGGCCCATAGTTATGTGTCTTCATGTTGAAGGTCTTCCTATCGTGTTAGTGCTTTCTATGAAAAGGCATCAGATTCAGGCTACCTTTGCGGAGGAAGGGCCATGGGCCAAGCCCAGTGGATGTCCCTGTATTAAACCACAGGACAGCGCTGCTTTAATGGGCCAAAAGCATTCGAATTCTGGCAATTTCATATGGTTCAAATAGATACGTTCTTACTCGATTTTCACTTCAGCCTCAAGATGTAGGTCAGAGCCAAGCATGGTGGCTCATGCCTGTAATCTCAGCACTTTGGGAGGCTGAGGCGGGTGGATCACCTGAGATCGGGAGTTCGAGACCAGCCTGACCAACATGGAGAAACCGTCTCTACTAAAAATACAAAATTAGCTGGGTATGGTGGCCCATGCCTGTAATCCCAGCCACTCAGGTTGACACAGGAGAATCGCTTGAATCTGGGAGGCAGCGGTTGCGGTGAGCCGAGATTGTGCCACTGCACTCCAGCCTGGGCAACAAAAGTGAAACTCCATCTCAAAAAAACAAAGATTTGGTCAGGTTACTCCATTGTGCAGCTGGGGAGACCTGAGGCTCCCAGAGTGTGGGGTGTGTGCTCCAGGTTACACAGCCTGAGTGTCACCGCTGAGAGTGTCACGGCACCTCCCCGTGACTCTGGTGCTCCAGTCCCCCTCAGCCACTTGCCTGCATTGCCTTGCCACCCACCGTGCTTATGTTTGGTGCAATTTGTAGTTACCCTTACCATGCCCCCTTCACTGGGCTTCCCAGAAACAGCCTTCTGAACACCCAAGATGGGGGCTGGGAGTGTCATTGCTGGTGGGGCCAGTCCTCAGGAGGGAGGGGGCAGTGTTTAGGGAGGGAACGAGGCAGTGTGGGGTCTCAAACCCCAGAGAGGGAGGCTGTGGAAAGGAAGGCAGGGAGCGAGGCCAAGAGGCGGCCCTGTGCTGTGAGAGGAATGAGCTCTGGCTGAGGTTGGCTGTGGCATTCTGGTCTCCTCCAGTCTATGGCGGGAGCAGGTTCCCTGGGCTCAGTTTCCTCTTCTGTCAAACAGTGGGCAGCTTGGACCGAAGCCTCTCCCAGCTCTGCTCTGCTCTACTCTGTAAATAGCTGGGGTGCTACAAGGCCAGGTGTGACTTGGGGCAGTGAATGCGTTTCCCAGAGGGTCTTGAGTGGTGAAAGGGAGAGAGGTGCCAGGCACGGTGGCTCACGCCTGTAATCCCAGCACTTTGGGAGGCTGAGGTGTGTGGATCATGAGCTCAGGAGATTGAGACCATCCTGACCAAAATGGTGAAACCCCGTCTCTCCTAAAAATACCAACATTAGCTGGGTATGGTGGCGTGTGCCTGTAGTCTCAGCTACTCGGGAGGCTGAGGCAGGAGAATCACTTGAACCTGGGAGGTGGAAGTTGCAGTGAGCCAAGATGTTGCCACTGCACTCTAGCAAGACTCTGTCTCCAAAAAAAAAAAGGGGTCAGGGGAGAGGCTGTGTTAAGCCCTGGGGCTTTGGGAGCTGGGAGCCCACCTCTTCTGATGTCAGAATCACAGCCTCACCGTGTTCCCCGATTGGCCTGGGGTAGGTGTCCTCTGGGTGCAGGTGTCCCTGTGCAGGCCCGTGGGGCTCTGGGGGATGAGGCAAGCAGGTGGCAGTCATCTCTTGCCCATCCAGGGCGGTGTGGGAGCAGCCCTGCCCTGAACTTGGCACAGGTGCATGACATGGCTGCATGGGTTCAGGGTGATAGGTGTACCTCGGTGTCCTGAGGAGGAGGGCATGACTTCACACCTGCTTTCTCTCTGCAGCTGCTGAAGCCCTGACCCAGGAGTTCTCGGTGCTCAAGATCCGGCCTCTCACGCAGGGAACCAAGCAGTCAAAGCTCAAAGCCTTGCAGAGGCCAAGTAAGGAAGCGAAGTCCCTGGATGGGGAGGCTGTGCATCTGTGCATGCATATGCGTGCGCGTTGTGTCTGGGCTGGGCAGGTCTTCCCCTCTATTCATTCTTACCTCTTGATTTCTCTGCTTTTTGGGAGCCCTGGGCTGTAGTAGTCCGTGGGGCTGTGTTCCCCCTCCCTAGCAGGCCTGGGGGTGTCTAGGGCGGGGGTCTTCCTTGGGGAGTGGCATCTGCCAGCCACCACGCAGGGAGGCCTCCTGCTCACACCCTCTTCTGGGCACCACACAGGGAAAACCTTGGTCTTTCTTCTGGAGGGCCCTGGAAACCATATCCACAGGGCCGGGAAGGGCCTAGGCTTTGGGGTCCACTCTGGGTGTGATCCTGGCTCTGTCAGTTACTTCAGTTGGCCTTGAGGAAGTCACTTAGTGTGTGAGTTGGTTTCTTCTGTAAAATAAGCAGACAGTGCAGGGTAGCCTGGAGGACTGAGAGCATGGCATACCTGCCTGGAGCTCTGAGGAGGGCATGTAGAAGGTACCAGATAACCATTGGTGCCTCCCTTTCCCCTCCTCCTTCCAGAAACCATGGTGGGAGATTTTAGACATGAGTTTTCCATGACTTCAAAGTAGCAACTAGTAAAACGGGCCTGCAAGACGTCTGCTGAGGCTAGCTGTGCTCTCACAGTTGGTTACGTAGACTACATGGTCCTGCGTTTCTTGGAAGAATAAATATCCTGTCCATAGGTCTGTGAGCTCTGGGTGTCCCATCCTGACTTAACATCCCTCCCAAAGGACCCTAAAAACCAGGGAGGTGTGCAGGATGAACCCCTTAGCCCCCCCTAGTATACTGACAAGAGAAACAAGGGCATGGAGAGGTGACAGGTTTGGCTCAGCATCCCCTGGGGGACCAGGATCCCTAATTGGGCCCCCCTTTTGAGCATTGGGCCATGCCATGGGCACACCTGGGCACAGGCCCCACACGTCACATGAGAGGCTGGCTCTGATGGCCTCTATGGCTGCTGTATTGCTGGGGGAGAGGCAGCCACGGCCTGGTATTCAGGTCCCCACCGTGGGCTTTCCCTTCTAGAACTCCTGCATCTGATGAAGGAGAGGCCACAGACAAATGTGACCGTGGCCCGGAGGCTGGTGGCCCGGGCCCTGGGACTCCAACACAAAAAGAAAGAGCGGCCTGCTGTCCAGGGTCTGCTGCCACCCTGAGGCCTGGAGACTTGGCTGGCCTGGATCTGCACCCCGACGTAGCTGGCGCCCCAACACCATAAGCCTTCACAGATGCCGGAGCAGCCCCACGCCACCCTCAGGCTTCATCATGAGGCAAGGTGGGCTTTAGTTCAGTTTAGTCCCAGAAATGGAGAAAAAATAAAAACTCACATTGTTCTAATGTGATTGGTTTGAAATGGGGTCTGCGGGGGACGCTAGAGGGTGCTGTTCCACCTTGCAGTGGAGGCCTGCAGTTGCTGAAGGAAGGTCACTGGAGGAGCCTGGCCGGGAGGCTCCCTGCTGGGCCTGCAGGGCCTCTGTGCACAGCCTGCCTGGTTTTGGGCGCTGGGTTCACATGTGGTTTGGGTGGGTGGTGCCAACATGGTCCTACCTGCCCTCTGGTTTGCCGGGCCCTCACATGCTATTGACACAAGGGGGAGCCCCTGTGTCTGGGTGAGTGGCTGGCTGGAACTAGCCTCCCCCACTGCCACCAGGAAGAGCTGGGAGCCCCTGTCCTGTGAAACGATGCCCTCCTCCTTTGAGAAGTGCCTTGTGGCTGTTTAAATCTAGACTTTCCGTCCGGCCCTAGCACAACTTCTATACCTCCTGACAAGTGTCAGTAAAAACCATAGGAGCTCAAGAAAGGTTATGATTCCTGTTCTGTGGCTTTTTGCAGTCTCCTTGGACTACTTCTCTCAGAGGACAGGAGCTGCCCCTTTTAGAGCCTATTGAAGGAGGCCCCTGGTGGCCACGCTGGGCTGGAGGGGATCTGGGGACCCATGTCCACTGCAGGGAAACCACAAATGTATCCGAAGCTCTGCTTCTGGCCACTGAACATAGGAAGCCCACTGCTCAGGGCCCACGTGCTGTGGGTCAAAGGAAACATAGGCATGTATCATAAATCTTTTATTCCAAGTTCAAGTATGTGTAAGTGTCTGTGATGACACATGGTATTCGGTGAGCGTCCCTGTCACCCAGGACCCTGGGTATAGCACCGTTGAATCAAAAACCCACAGAATTGGAACAATAGGAAGATGAGTCACTTACACAGGTGGGCTGGTTTTTCGTTAGAGCTGTACTTCCAAAGACCCAGATGTCCGATATTAAATACCACTATATTTGTGTTTCAAAAGTCTGTGAAAATATAATATAATATATAGTATCTTGAAAAATAAGGGGGGCAGGTAGAGAGAGAAGCACCAAGTCTGGGCTCACTGAGTCAGACACCACGTGGCAGCATTATCTATGTGCCTATAGTAGACTATAGTAGAGGGTGCTGGTTTCCTGGGCAGAGAGGTCTAGACATTCAAGTTTGCTGAAAATGACCTAAGAGGAGGAGAAATGGGATTTGACCTGACCTTCTCTTGGGTGGTGATGAGACTGCATTTGTCCACGTGTCACTGGAGAAGAGTGTGGCCCCACTGTGTCTGTGGTGAGCTTGGTGGCTTAGATGGGACAAGCTGGTGACAACCTGTCTGTGGGCCTCATCCTGGGCAAGGTTGGCTCTTGGTGCTCCTCCTGCAGCGCTGTGGACAAACTGCACCCTCCAAGGCCTTTTCAGGCCCCAAGGTCAGGCAGCAGCCCCTGGCGAATGACGGGAACGTCCCCTTCCTCCTGAGTTTGGACATGGCTGTAGGGTCTGGATGGGGTGGGGGCCAGGCTGGGCGAGGGCACGTGGCGTTCATTCAGACTCACTTGTGGGGGAAGTCCCAGGGAAGATGTGGTGTGGCCTGAAGACAGGAGGTGACCACACAGCCGCCTTTACTGTGGAGAGAGCTGGTTGTTTAGGAGCCCGCTGAAGTGCTCAAACTTCTTTTCTGTCTCTTCACTGAAGGAACCGCCTGAGAGCGAGAATTGGGGAAAGAGAGTGGGTAATGAGATGCTCAGGCCTTGCCTGACCCTGAGCTAGGGGAGTGGGCCTCAGGGGCTCTGCTGGGACCCCCCCTGTGCGACCTCACAAGGACAGGTCCCAGGTGCTGGCCATCTCTAGGGCTGGGGACACAGCAGGTGCTCTGTCAAAGTTGACTGAACGAGTGGATAAATATAGTGCCTTTAATTTTAACCTCGCCAAGAGTGAGGCCCATGACTGTTCCTGTACAGGAAAAAGCTCTGCCTTCCCTTTTTGTTCCCAAATCACATCATCCAGGGAAAAACCGTCTTTACTGGAGACCAGAAATAACAGTGGTTTGCCAGCTTCCAGCTTTTGACAGAAAAACCTGATAGGCAGCATCCACAAATTGCTGACGCCCACATTTTTGAGGTCACATGCAAAATGAGCCAGTGGCCTCTGCTCTAACCCTTAAATAGCCTTGGGGTCTGCACTGGGCCAGCCCGGGGCCTATACCACCCTCTCTCCGTGGCCCGAGCTGGCTGTAAAAACTTAGTCTCCATCCAGGCCTGTGTGTCTGTGGCTTCCGTCCTGAATGTGGAAATGTGGTGCTGGCTGCATTCCCCAAGCTCTTTACCCAAATTAGGAAGCTGACTCTGGGTCCTTGAGAAAGTAGGGCAGCTCTCGCCTGCTTCCTGGAGCAGGGTGGCCTGGGCCTTACCTATGTGGCAGTTGTACATCCAGATGCGGTGGCCGTCGTAGCGGCTTCTGCACTTCATGATGTTGTTGGAGTAATCGGATTCTGCAACCTCGTAGTTGGGGTTAATGACAACCTGTGGAGAATTGGGACAGAGGAGGCTGCTGGTTCCCTCTGCGGCCACCTCCACCCAGGCCCGCGGCTCTGTGAGACCAGTGACCTCGGGGAAGGGAAGCATGGCAGGTGCCGGGACCCAAGAGAGGGGTCTGTGGGTCTCAACAAAGTCCTTGGGGCAGGACAGGGAGATCCCACCCTCTGTCCATGTCAGTGTAACACACACCCCTCTATGCAGAGTGGGCCTTCAGAAAGGGGTCACCCCCTCTTGGGAGTTCCGGGAGAGGCAGGAGTTGGGGTCTGGGGAGGCCCCAGAAGATGCTGAAGGGAAGCAGAAGGGTGCAGGAAGGACTGGGCAGTGTGGGAAGAGGGCTGCCTGGGCACTGGAGATGGGACACTCGTCACAGCCATGTGACTGTGGACACGTCCCTTCCTCTCTATGAAGTGATGGGTGGGACGTGGGGATCCGTGTCCCTGCGTGCTCTGCTGGCCCAGGGCTGGGCTCTGGGGCTGCTGGAGAGGCTGCACCCTCTCCCCGTCCTTCCACCCCTCCTGCCTCCGCATCCCCACAGCTGCAGGGATGTTGCCCAGAACAGCAGGAATAGGAAGGACATATTCTGAGAGGGTGTCTGTGAGGGGACAGCAAAGAGGAGATTTGGGGTGAGGACCCGAAGAGAGAAGAGAAAGGCAGGTGGAGGGAGAAAAGCCAACAGCAGTGAACAGAGGGGCAGAGGATCAGGTGACAGGCCTTGCCCGAGGGTCCTGCCACATTTGGAAGGGCTGTGGCCCACAGCAGTGAGGCAGGTACAAGCTGCTCATTCAGGAACATTCTCTAAATTTGGGGCCCCAGAAAGGCCTGAACATGACCCTTCAGCAGGCCGCTGGGCCTGCCCAAAGAGGTGCTGTGGGGAAGGGTGGCCAGCCTGGCAGCCAGCCCTGTGCTCGGGCCCAGTGGGGCTGTTCTGGGGCCTGCACTGGTCCAGCTGTGTCCTGCTGGGACCCTGGCCCTTTAGCTGAGAAGGTGCAAGTCTCATTCTGCTGGGGCGGCTTGAGTTTTATTTTATTTTATTTATTTTTTCCCCCGAGACAGCATCTTGCTCTGTCACCCAGGCTAAAGTGCAGTGGTGCAATTTAAGCTCAATGCAACCTCTGCCTTCTGGATTTGAGCAATTTTCTGCCGCAGCCTCCAAGCAGCTGGGACTACAGGCGTCTGCCTCCATGCCTGGCTAATTTTTTTATTTTTAGTAGAGACAGGGTTTCACCATCTTGGCCAGGCTGGTCTTAAACTCCTGACCTTGTGATCCACCCGCCTCAGCCTCCCAAAGTGCTGGGATTACAGGCGTGAAATCTACCCAACCATTCTAGCTGCCCCCTTGTCTCTGGCTCACGCATGGTATGGGGCAAACACAGGTCCACATGCCAAGGCCTCTGGCTGTGCAGGCCAAGGCAGCGCTCTGGCCACCCAGGTGTCTCCACACTGCAGCTGTGAGGGCAGCAGATGCAGCAAGGGCTTGTGCTGGGGGCACAAGGGCCACTGTGACATGTGGGGTGGAGGTGGGGCTGGAAATCTGTGTTCCCCATAGTTGCTCTCCACTCATCTACTGCAGGCCGAAGTCTCATGAGGGCCTGCAGGAAGTGGCTTTAAGCCCCTGTGTGTCTGTGAATCTAGGAAAAGATGAGAAAGTGGATAAAGCAGGGGCCACCAGGAGCCAGGAGGCCTCTTGAGCCCCACCTCTGAGCCCTGCACAGCCCCTCTGCATGGAAGCCTACTTCCCCCTCGCCCAGCCCCTCCTCCTGTCCTTCACAGCACCACTGATCTCTGAAGTCAAGGCCAGCACTTGTGTCCCATCAATCCCCAGGCAGGTGCTTGTAGTGCCTAAAGCTCAATGTCTATATTAAGGGGAATGTGTTTTTTGATTAATCAGAGGCATTAATATGCTTCTAATGAGTCCATTTGCTAACTGTATCATTTAGGGGCCCGGAACACAAAATACAGAGTTGATGTGTCTGGGGTTGTGTGGCAGTGAAATCAGGGCAGTGATGACACCCCTTCCTTGGGAGATTAAATGAAACAATGCATTCCCCAGGCTTAGATATTCAATGGATGGCACTGGCCAGAAAACAGGGAGAGACACTCTCACCCAGCAAAGTGAGAACAAACCTTAAACAGAAACCACAGGCAGTGTATACGTGCACATGGCCACGGCTATTCATCTTTTAAAATAAATAACCCTCTGGCTAGGCCTCTCCAAGTCTGTGGTTCTGGGCCTGTGGGTGGAAAAGTGTTTGGCTGTCTGCTTTCCAGCCTCTGAAACTGCCCAGGAATCCTCTGAAAGCCCCTCTGTGGTCTGTTCTCTGAAGGTGTTTCTTCAGAGGGCTGTCTGTTGGTGGGGACCGTGTGCCAGGCCCTGGGCTGGCTGAATGCCCCCTCAGGAAAGCTTTCAAGGTGGAATGACACATTTCTGCACATGCACCTTGCTGCCCAACAGGGCAAGCTGCAAAATGAGAGGGGTGGGGAACGTGGGAGACAGTGAGAGGGTGGGATAAAGCTTCTGCAGGTGCCGTGGACCCAGGCACCGGGAGACATTAGGGGTACAACACCCCGTGTCTCCCCCAGTTAGAGCCCTGGCCAGAACATGCAGCTGTTTTCAGGAAGGTGGGAAGCCAAGGCCCCCTGGCTTCTCCTCAGGCAGGGTATGTAGAAACAAACCCTGGGAACTCCTCTGACAAAGAAGGCACCTGGCCAGGCTGTCTCTCCTGTTCAATATTTTACTCTTACAGATTCACTTCTTTGCAGTGAGAATGGCCCCATCTGTAGCTCTTCTTTTATGAGGCAGATACTTCTGAAAGAACTAAGTCACAGGCACTGGCAAGTGACCCTCCGTTTATGATTTTGCTTTCAGTCTTGACAGCACAGACCAAGGAAGGCTAGGAGTACTAAGAGAAACAGGGATGGTGGAGAGAACAGCTCCACAGGTGACAAGAGGGGTGGGTTCCTGAGCGTCTATGGAGTGAACTCTTGGCCGGAGGAGCAAGTCTAGCCTGCCGATGAGTTTTAAGTTGCATATACCAGGTGTTAACTAAATTGAACATCAGTGTCTCCGGTGTCTCTGGTCCTGTGCATGCCCTATTCCTCAGGCCCTCAGGCCCTCATGCCTCACATCTTTGGGTTAACTGATGGGACTGTGATGGCCTCTGGGGATAGCACCTTGCCCTTTAGACAGCCTGACTTCCATGCCCCTGTGTGGACACCAACAGGGAGGAGCCTCTGGAGGTGGCCCTCCCCTCCCAGCCTCTGCAGGGCTGGAACCCCTTCCCGGCCACCTCACCTGGAACAGGTAGTCTCCAGGGGGCACGTCAGTGATGTCAACCCACTGGCAGTCGATGTCATGGCGGTACATGTCCCAGCAGCCCATGGTGATGCCCTGATCGCCGAAGTTGGCGCACTCGTAATTCTTCTGGATGTCTGCAGGCGGTGGGGAGGGGAGCTCATCACCATATAACCATGGTCCCACTGCCCAGCCTCTTCCTGCTCCCAAGGCTCCTACCACTGCTTCATCTGGGCTCAGCATTCCATCCCACTATGTGGGTTTCTAATCTTTCTCATTTCAGTAGAACCCCCCATTCGATTCCCTACCCACATCCTGCCTTTTTGTTCAGGCCGGGCTCAAGGTCCCCTTCCTCCCTGAAGCCCTCCCTGACCACTCTGATCCACCCTGGACTTTATGTGACATCCTCAGCCTGGAGATGAACTGCACGTGTATATACCGGGGAAATCTCTGGTGTCTGTGGCTTAACATTACATGGGGTTCATGCTGTCGGTCTCCTCTGGAGGATCAGCAAGACAGAGTGTAGGACGTCTCTCTGACACTTACATGTTATCTGCACATAGTAAGAGGTCAATACCTGCCTGCTGTGTGATTTCACGGCAGGCCGCTTCAATGAATAACAAACTAAACACACATTTATTGAGAAGCTGCCATGCCCAGACACTGCTCTAAACAGTGGGTATAGTGAGAAGAAATGACAAGTCTCTTCATGAAGAGCCCCCAAGGCTGCAGGTGCGCAAACAGGGTGATCACAGAGCAGGTGTGGCGACCTACTAGAGGTGTGAGCAGAGTGCCACTCCTGCCTTGGTAGGAGGGGCTCCAAAGGGGGTATTTGAGTTGGAATTGAAGGGTGAGAGCCTGGCGGGGTAGGGAACTTGGTGTTGAGACACAGGAAAAAAGGTTGGTGGCAGCCAGAGCGGGAGAGGCGGAGGCATCAAGGTCTGAGCTACTGAGCCCAGATGGAGCAGGTCCTCAGGGTCTGGATCTTGTCCAGGAGGCCCTGTGGACCGACCAGTGCCTGTCAGCACAGCTCTGGGGGATCCTGGTGCCCTGGAACCAGATAGTGTCCATGCTCCCAGTGCCTCACTATAGTTAAGGAAAGTCCAGGTAGGAAACGGCGGTAGTGGTCAGAGTGACACAGGGTGAGCACCAAGCCTGGGCTCCAGCCAGGTGATCGTGGAGGTGGGGGCACTGGAGTCCCTCTGAAGCCGCCCATCTCCCCATTCCGCCCATAGATACCTCCTTCACACTCTGTGTCCTCCAAGCAAAAGCTGGCCTTGTGGCCCTCTGCCACCTTGGTGCCATTGAGGTTCAGCAGGTCGTAGTGGGTGAACACCTCCATGCTGTGGTAGTGCCTGCAGGGAGAGAGAGATGGCCTGGAGGTCAGTTTCTGGAGCAACTGCTGCTTGCAAGCAGAGGCCTGGCTGGCAGTTTGCCTCTGGGAAAACTTCTGGGGGACAAGAAGGAGCCGGGTAGGGAGAGGGGTAGATGATAGGGGCCTGAGGAAAAGGAAGCCAGTGCTTCAGAGGCAGCTTCAGGGCTCTGGAGTCAGACAGCTGCTCACCTTGCTAGGCCTCCGCCCTCTCCTCCACTGAACAGGAATGACCATCATAACGCATGGGGTGCTGTGGGCACCGGAAAGGTGAGCGGATTAGCCAGCACTGCATATGATAAGCACAGGAGCTCCAGCTATTGTGTTTGTTTTTTTTTTTTTTGAGACCGAGTCTCACTCTGTCGCCAGGCTGGAGTGCAGTGGCAGGATCTCAACTCAAACTCACTGCAACCTCCACCTCCTGGGTTCAAGCAATTCTTCTGCCTAAGCCTCCTGAGTAGCTGGGATTACAGGTGCCCACCACCATGCCCGGCCAATTTTTTGTATTTTTAGTAGAGAAAGGGTTTCACTGTGTTAGCCAGGATGGTCTCGATCTCCTGACCTTGTAATCTACCCGCCTTGGCCTCTCAAAGTGCTGGGATTACAAGCGTGAGCCACCGCACCTTGTCAGCTATTGTTTTTTTGTTTGTTTGTTTGTTTTTTTTTTTTTTTTTTTTTTGAGACGGAGTTTCGCTCTTGTTACCCAGGCTGGAGTGCAATGGCGCGATCTTGGCTCACCGCAACCTCCGCCTCCTGGGTTCAGGCAATTCTCCTGCCTCAGCCTCCTGAGTAGCTGGGATTATAGGCACGCACCACCATGCCCAGCTAATTTTTTGTATTTTTAGTAGAGATGGGGTTTCACCATGTTGACCATGGTTGGTCTCGATCTCTCGACCTCGTGATCCACCCGCCTCAGCCTCCCAAAGTGCTGGGATTACAGGCTTGAGCCACCGCGCCCGGCCCAGCTATTGTTTTAATACGCGTGCAACTGGCTCTCACTGCCCCTTCATGGTTGATGCACTTTCTTTGGACTAATTATAAAACCCCACATTTTGGTGTCTTTTTAAACGGAATATGGTAGGGAGAAAACAAAAAAAGGGAAGGGGGCGTGATTAAGGGGGAGAGATGGAAAGGAAGAGAACGTGTGCCCTGCACAGGACATGCAGGTGCCCTAGGGTCGTGCCTGTGCTTCAGACCTGGTCAGTAAAGGCCTGCAGCTTTGCCTCCAGCCCCGGGAGGTGAGCAGCGAGTCTGCTCCTCACGTTGCATGAATAGAGCAAGAAGCAGCAGAAAGACAGCTGGGAAGCCTTCTGGGAAGGAGACACTGACTCATCCTTGGGGGCACGCTGCAGTGGCAAAGGGAGGTGCGTCCCTGGGGTTCTGGAAGGGAGTTCTGCTGGGAGAGCTTGTGCAGGCAGGCTCCAAGTCCCTTGCCACTGGTTTACATAACGACACTCCCTCTCTTCCCTCGGGAGGAATTGAGAACAGATGCAGTCTTGGAACACAATGTGATGCGCTTGGTTTAGAACAGCCCTTGGTTCAGAATAAACAAGGGAAACGGGGCTGTCTCCTGTGGCTGTGGGCCTTCCCAGAGCCTGCACGGACCAGGACCAGGGCTGAAGGGAGCAGGTTGTCTTAGCCCGATTCCAACCTGCAACGTGCAACAGTTCCTACACGCTTGTCTCCGCCATTACAGGGACATTTGGAAAATGGGGGAAACTGACGAACAAGATGCCAAGTCATGAGCAGAGTCCCCGGATCTGCGCTTCCTCTTCGGCAAAGAGGGGAGGGTGGCTTTATCCGCTCTCGGAGCTGCAGAATTGAATAAGGTGAATGGTGTCAAATACCTAATGCAAGGCCGGTAGCAGATGAGTGCTGAGGACTTGACATACCTGCCCCCTTGCTTGCGACACTCCCATCACAGCAGTAACAGCAGCAGGAGTTTTATCACGTCCACTCCCACTGGGCCTACACTTCCGCAGCTGTCTGCGTTTGGCCTCAGGTTCCCTCTGCTGTGTATGGCCGTGAGCGCACGGGGAAGATAGCAATGAGCAGGAACAGGACAGGCTTCTTGGGAGGAAATTCGAGGCTCTTTTCCCTTCCTCCTGCATTTGCCTGTGCTAAAAATATCGGGAGTTGCTAAGTTGGCTTCCCTCAGTCACTCATATTTCTGGGTAAAATGACACGGAGCCCAGGGTCCACTGAGATTGTTCACAAGGAGGCATTTTGTGGCTGCTGAAGTGACGACTTTGAAAAAGTCTATTTTGGCTTCTTGAAGGAGCAAGAAGAGACATGAGGTCTGACTCACTGCCTGAAAAATGTCTGCATCGCTCAGAGAGGAGCTTATGTGACCATGTTTACCAGCTGGAAAGACTGAAGAGAAATAGGTTGATGCTCCGTTGTCTAAACAGAATTCAGACGGAGTGCACAGACAGACTCTTGTAAGGCTAACCCTGTCCTGCTCCTCAGCTTCCTGCAGACTTGATTTAAGTCTTCCCCAGCTTCATTTTTTCCCCTGCAAACTCAGAGGGGAGCAGCTGGTTTCGTGGCCTCCCAGTTTTCCCTGGCTCTGACTCTGTCCTCTCGGGCGTATGCGGTCACCCCTCCCTGGGGCTACATCTTTTTCCCAGCTACCTGGATTAGAGCCTAGAGCACCCCCTGCCACCAGCACTACCCACCCATACCCCCCAGGAAATACAGAGGACTCCGGGAAGATGGGATGGCAAGTCTGTCGAGGAAGGTCTTCCTTCTCTTCCCAGGCTGAGCTGCTGTGGTGTCTAGTAGGGGCCTGGATACCTGGGGCAGAGTTAGGGAAGCCTGGACTTGGAAGGAAAATCTAGACGCCAAGGGGAGAGAGCCTGACGCTTGGCGGAGGTCACTTGATCTTGACAAAAGGAGGCACAGCCTTCTACAGTGAGACCCCAGAGCTCAGTGGTTTTTTGGTTTTTTCTTGAGACGGAGTCTCACTCTGTCACCCAGGCTGGAGTGCGGTGATGTGATCTTGGGTCACTGCAGCCTCCGCCTCCCAGGTTCAAGTGATTCTCCTGCCTCAGCCTGTAGAGGAGCTGGGACTACAGGCGTGCGCCACCACACCTGGCAAATTTTTTTTTTTTTTTTGAGACAGAGTCTTGCTTTGTTGCCCAGGCTGGAGTGCAGTGGTGTGATCTCGGCTCACTGCAACCTCCGCCTCCCAGGTTCAAGTGATTCTTCTGCCTCAGCCTCCTGAGTAGCTGGGATTACAGATGCCCACCACCATACCCGGCTATTTTTTTGTATTTTTAGTAAAGACAGGGTTTCACCGTGTTAGCCAGGAAGGTCATGATCTCCTGACCTTGTGATCTGCCTGCCTCAGCCTCCCAAAGTACTGTAATTATAGGTGTGAGCCACTGTACCTAGCCCAGAGCTCAGTGTTTTAAGACATGGCACTTGCCAAGAGAGGAGGTGTTAGATGTAAAACGAATGGCAGATAAAGCTGGTTCAGAGGAAGATGGGCGATGCAGGTATGTTCTTTGCTATCCTGGGTCACTGGTGGCCCCAGTGAAACTCGCAGCCAGCCTTGGTGCCCCTTGTAGAGGAGACACTTGCGATCTACATCTTTTCCCACTGCAGCCATATGCCCCCGGGGCATCTGGAACGGACAGTCCTGGAGGTGCTCTGCGACAGTGGGGCAACCCTCCTGTCCTCTTTTCAGAGAACACTGGGGGTATTTCCATCCCAGGAGGAGCGGCTGGGAAGGCAGAGGCCCTCCTGCCTGCTCCACCTGCCATCCCCCTGTGCCAGGCAGCCCCTTGGCAGCAGCAAGCCCCACAGATACAATGTGGGCCTCAGATGGGCTCCCAGGGGCCACATCACATCTGTGGGCTTTGAGCCTCCCAGAAAGCTGCGCCGCACATGGGGCAGGCAGGGTGGAGGGAAGGGAGTCTCTCCTCTTTGCAGCCATGCCATCCCTGACCCAGAGGACTGTCATCTGAGCTGCAGCCCACTCCCCCTGCTTCTCCAACTCCTAGCTGCTCTCCCGGGGCTCCCCTGAGGTGGGAGGGCCAAGCCCCTCGTCCTGTGCAGCCTGGTGTGCATCTGTGCCCAGTGCCCTGTCCCATTAGAGCTGTGGCACATTGTGCCAGTCGAGCGGGCACATCCCCACAAGCGGCAGGAGAGGGACTGCATGGAGAGCGTCGGCCAGGGCGCAGTGCACGTGAGACAGAACAAGTCCGGGGGCAGCTTCCTCCAGGTATGGTTGCCGTGCAAACTTCCAAGGTGGCCAATCTCGGTGTTTCAGCCAAGGGCTTTCCAAGAACAGAGCCCTCCTCCTTGAGGCAGCATCAGTTAAACTGGAAACAGCATTTTTTTCCCACTTTTTTGAGCCAGGGTTCTCAAGCGAGGCTCCAGATGGCCTTCAGAGTGTCTGCAAATCTGCTGACATAGGCTATTAAATTTCTAGAAATGTGTGTTTTGAGGAGAGGACAAGCCAGCTCTCATCAGCTTCCCAAAGGAAACCAATAGAGGTTTGAGGCCTGGCGAAGTCACCTGGTGCTCAAGGGACCCCCCTTAAGGGACCTAGGATCTTATGGTCATCGTTTCTCAGCTACGGACCAGGACGGGGCGAGCAGAAGCTACGTGTGCCCAGCATGTCCTTCCTTCCCCTCCCAAGCCACTGACTGGAGTATCTGTAAGCAAAGAAATAAAACAGACCACAGGAAAAGCGGTGTGTGGCGGGGACAGGGAGCCACAATCCCCAGGGCCAGATCAGAAGAACATTTCCAGGATGTCACCGTTTGCCTATTCTTGGAGGAGACCGATCCTTGGAGAGTAAGTATATGGCACAGGGAGGTTCCTACCATGTAATCTCTGGGTGGGCCGCCATATGCAGGGCTGAGATGCAATTATCTTCTGCTTATAGACCCATAGGCAGCAACAGCCCCTGCCTGCCCAGGAGTTCCACCCACACATTCCCTGAAGGGAGCCAAGCACCCATATCATCATAACTTTACTCTGACTTACACCCTGAAGAAGACTGGCATGCTTCTCTGTAAAGACTGCACCTTTGGCCGAATGCAGTGGCTCACACCTGTAATCTCAGCACTTTGGGAGACCGAGGTGGGCAGATCACCTGAGGTCAGGAGTTCAAGACCAGCCTGACCAATATGATAAAACCCCATCTCTACTAAAAATACAAAATTTAGCTGGGCATAATGGCATGCGCCTGTAATCCCAGCTACTTGGGAGACTGAGAGAGGAGAATCACTTGAACCCAGTAGGCAGAGGTTGCAGGGAGCCGAGATTATGGCATTGCATTCCAGCCTGGGCGACAAGAGCAAAACTCCGTCTCAAAAAAAACAAAAGACAAAAAACCATACCTTCTTGGGCTAATTAGGACATTCAGAACGTTCACTGAATTCTACCATAGTCCTTTCTTGTGAGACTAGTTGAACAACTCTATCCCAAACTGATTTGAATGTGACTAGGTCATCAGTTGCAATATGAAAAAAAAAAAAAAAAAAAAAAAGCCAAAGATAGATTTCTGATGCAGAGTCAGCAGAGAAAAAAAGAAAAGGGTATGTGCTTTGGAGTCAGACAGGTCTGAGCCCAGATCCCTGCTCTCTGCAACTCCTAGCATTATCTTGGGCAAGAGACAACTCCCAACCTCCGTGTCCTTCCCTAAGAAAACGAGGTTTCACTGAGCCTGACACTTAGAAGGGGACAGGACATGTTAGTTCTGCCTGTAACAGTGATGGCCACATTCCAGAGCTGCCACAGTGCCTAACATCATCTAAACGAGGGCTTCTCAGACTCCAGTGTGCACACGGCCACCTGAGAGTCCTGCTAAATGCAGATGCTGATGCATAGGTCTGCAGTGTGCCCTGGGATTGAGGAGCTCCCAGGCTCTGACGTGGTGGCCGATACCATGGGTCCGAGGACCTGACTTTGAGAAGCAGGATGTAGTGCAAAGCCTCGGTTGTACAGATGGGCCTTCCGAGTGTGGAGAAGGGCAATGACTAAGTCACCGTCTGCAGCCCCAAAGGGGGCTTCCTGCTGTATGAAGTGGCAGAAGGCTCTCTTCCTTCCTTTCCAAGAGCATACCTGCTTCTCTTCCCTTTACCCACCCAGCTCAGGTCTGAGCAAGAAAATCCCTCAACAGGCAGGCCAGAGACAACAGATTCTGGATTAGATTAAGAGGCCAGGCAAAGAAAGGGAAAACAGACAGAGGAAAAGGGAGAGGATGCGCAAATGGCTTGTGGTGGCTCCAGCCCTGGCTGGCTGTAGGATTTCACCCTGTTCTGTCCTTGCCTGGGATTTGTAGCACTGGATCAGGTCCACAAACGGACAGAGCTGGAAGGGACAGGCGAGGTCCCAGGCAACATGGCCCAGCTGAGCCAACATCATGCAGCTGGCTAGAGGCACGGCTGTGTTTAGAGACAAGGTCTGAGGACTCCTGGGCCCAGACTGCAGTTTCCACATCCTGTCTTCCTAGAGGTATTTAAAATACATACCACTATGTGGAATATATATATATATATATATATATGTATATATATATATACACACACACACACACATTTTTTTGAGACAGAGTCTTGTTCTGTCACCCAGGCCAGCTCACTACAACGTCCACCTCCCAGGTTCAAGCGATTCCCCTGCCTCAGCCTCCCCAGTAGCTGGGATTACAGGTGTGTGCCACCACACCCAGCTAATTTTTTCTATTTTAGTAGAGACAGGGTTTCACCATGTTCGCCTGGATGGTCTTGAACTCCTGACCTCAAGTGATCCGCCCGCCTCTGTCTCCCAAAGTTCAGGTATTACAGGCTGGGAATATTTCTAAAAGAACTCAGAGTCCAACAACCACAGAGCCTAGAGTACCTGGCACAAACCTATGGACACACTTGGAAACCGTTGGCTGAAGGTCAATGAGGAGGTACGGGCACTCAAAGTGTGTTTCCTGACGTTAGAAACACTGTGGGCAGGAAGAAGGGCGGCAGACCAAGGGAACTTGGAGTGGAGAATGTCTTTGGGAAATGTGACAGCCAGTGTGGCAGACGCAAGCCCCCTTTAGGAGGAACCTTTCTGTGGGTCATGCAGCCTCTTGGCTCTAAGTGACCCTGGCGACTCTGAACCCACATCTGGGGCCTGCAGGATGTCCGCCGGGCAGCTTAGTGGGGAGGGTGGTGGGCTGGGCCTACCTGTGACAGTCATGCCAGATCCACGCGTGGCGGCCGTTCTTGGGCCGGAAGTCGGACTGGCCGTTGTTGTGGATCTGGGAGGAGAAGCGCAGGAGCCGGCGGTAGCCCGTGGTGGGGTTGGTCTGCGCGGCCGAGGCTGACAGGCAGTTCTCCTCCATGGCGCACTGCAGCATGAACATGGGCCGGTCCTCCAGGTAAGTGGTCTGCTGCACCATCTCCGCGTTGAGGACCAGGTCCGGGGCGGCTGGGGAGGACGGCACGCTGGTCAGCAAGACAAGAGACCCCCTTCCCAAGGGTTCTACTTCTGATTCTTGAGCTGCGACAAAACCCTCTCCTGCCTGCCGTCACCTTCAGGAAGGGCTCAAGGGCTGCTCAAGGTTACCTTCTTGTTAGGAAGACTCTAAGTTACTCTTTCCCTCTGCTCTGAGTCCTCTTTGACAGCTCCTCAGTTATCAGTGCGGATGAGCGCGATCTTGACATCTCACTCACCTGGTCCCAGGCTACCAGCTAAGTGCAGACCGTGGTCAACAGAGCCAGCTCCTGGGAAGCACTGAATGTGGGTGATGAGAACATGGGGGTTGATTCTATTATTCTACTTTTAAGTGGCTTCAAATTTTCCATAATAAAATGCAAAAAAAAAAACGACGACGATGTGATTGTGCTACCCAGAGAGAACACCTCTAATGCCTTAGTCATCGTCTTCTGGGAATGAACATGTATAATACTGTATGTAGATACATGATGTGCTAATACTGTTCCCCTTAAAATACATCTTAACATACTTTCATGCTGACATATATCCATTACAGCACACTCACTTCATGGCTACATATTTAATTCCTAGCTCTCATAATTTTAGATACATTGGTTGCTTGGAATTTTTGTTATAAGCTGTGATAAACACCCTGTAGTACATCTGTGCATATAACTTATTTTTTTCTTGAGAATATATTTCTATAAGTGAAATTGCTAGGAGAAAGGACCGTCTATTTTTAAATCTCTGATTCCTCTTGCCAAACTGCCTTCTCGCAGGTTTCTGCAGGTTCCACGGCACACACTGCTGCCGGACCAGTTTTCCCCAGGTGCCTGTCTTTTAAATGCTTGATTTACTCAATTAGTGCACTGCACATAGCAGGTGTTAAAAAAATGACTGATGGCTACAATCTGTGTTTACTAAACAATTATATTAGGAGGCTTAGCTTCTTTGCAAAAGGATTAACTGTAGGCTTTATCCTTAAGAGTGTGTTTTCAGCTTGGGGTGGTGGCTGACACCTGTAATCCCAGCACTTTGGGAGGCCGAGGTGGGCAGATTACAAGGTCAGGAGTTTGAGACCAGCCTGGCCAATATGGTAAAACCCCATGTCTACTAAAAATACAAACATCAGCCAGGTATGGTGGTGGGTGCCTGTAATCCCAGCTACTTGGGAGGCTGAGGCAGGAGAATGGCTTGAACCCGGGAGGTGGAGGCTGCAGTGAGCCAAGATCATGCCACTGCACTCCAGCCTGGGCGACGGAGCAAGACTCTGCCTCAAAAAAAAAAAGAAAAAAGAAAAAAAGGCTCTTTCAGTGAACATTTCTAGTACACAGAAAAATGCCACATATGAATTAGTGATCACGAGATCCTGCCATCTTTAATTTTGACCAGCCGCTTGTAATTTTTTTTCCCCCTAGACTGCTTGGCAGAACTGCTTATAAATTTCAAGCAAGCACAGTCTGTGAGTTTTGCTTCTCTCAAGTTCATCAGCACCTGGAGGGAGCTCTGTCTCCCTTTTCCCCCTCCTCCCCACTAGGCTTACAGGCTGTGGCAGAGCTCAGCAGGTTCTCAGTCAATGCTGTGAGCTCACTGGCACCTGGCAGAGCTGGCCTCCTCTAGAGAGCAGATCCATTCACAAGAATTGGTTGTGGAACCGAAGGGCAGAGAAAGGGCACACACAGATGGCATGTGGTGTAGGGCATGGAAGCCATAAGTCAGGAGGCTCCTGTTGATTGACAAGTATTACTTCATGGAGGCTATGCCAGGATGCAGCATTGCCCTGCACCAAGTATTCTGGGTATGCTTTTTTTTTTCTGAGGGTGTCGTGTGAGTCTCTTATTAGTAGATGGTTCCTCTGAATACCTCTCAGGTAAGCACGGGAGTCTCCACTTGGGCCTGCCCTCCAGCTCATGAGGAGAGGGATCTGTTAATGTGCCATGGTTTCTGATTAGCTGGTAGCCTGGGACCTGCACTCCCAACCTGCCATGGGTTGGGACTTGGCCTCCTTTGCATCCAGCAGGCAGCAGAGCGCCTAAGTGGCCACCTTCCACCTACCCATGGCTCAAGTATTACGATGCACCATGCTGGGCTCTCTGAACGGAGCTGAGCAAGCCAGATGTGGAACTACCCCAGACTCTAGCAAGAGAGAGACTTATTAAGCCCATAATAATTACTACTGCAACAAGAGCTGGCAGGAGAAATGTAGGGCATGATGGAAATTGTAACAGGAGGAGCCTGTCGGGTGGGTGGTCAGGAAGGCTGCTTTGGGAGAAGCTGTGTTTTAGTTGTTCTCTGAAGGATGAGTGGGGAATGGAGGAAATACACTAAGGATGAAGTTGGGGAGGCTTCAGACCAAAAAACCAGCCTGTGCAGGCCCCTGTGGCACAAGGGAGGGTCAAAGCCAGTGTGGTGCAGATGCTGAGGACAGGTCAGGGTGGCCTGGGAGGGGGCTGGACAACATCAGGGTGGCCTGGGAGGGGGCTGGACAACATGAGCCCTGTGTGAGCCCCTAGTCACGGAAGTGCAGTGGGACCTTGGGTGGGATTTAAGTGGCAGGTGGTCTTGGCTGTGGCTTTGGGGAAAGGAGAGGAGGGGAAGCCACCACAGGGGCATGTGTGACTGTGGGGACCTCCTTTGCAGTGATGCCGTGTGGAAGGTGGTCATCTGGACACAGGCAGCAACAGGGGTGTGGGAAGTCACAGAGGAGGCTGAAAACATACTGAGAGGTAAAAATCAAGAGGGACTGGATGTGGGGATGGTAGGCAAGAGGGAGAATCAGGAGGATGTGGAGATTTCCAGTATATGCAATTGGTAGGGTGAGAGTAAGATATTAGGAAGGGTTGCCTGAAGAATTACTTTATTTCCCTGAATGCTCTAACATGCATTTAGCCAGACCAGCCAAGAGCTGTGTTCCTGGCCCCAAAGGCCACTGCCCCACTGCAGACACACTCCTAGTGACGCTTCAGCCTGAGCTGTGGAGCATTCTGAGGAATCGTCCCATGAAACTCATGTTTGGCCCTTCCATGAGGATATGAGGACATCGTTCATCTCATAAATCTCAGTCCTCAGCAAATTTCAGAGTTGTGGGCTTCTCTTGACTTACGGGTTTGTTTCCGTCTCACTGTTAGTTATATTAATGACCGGTTTTCTCTTTCCTCTGGCTGGTAGGAAGCTCGGTATGAAATTAACGACCTACTCATAATAAATGTATAGAAACCCCAGTATGCATTTTTTAAATTAACCTCTCCCTGGCTCCATTTTAAGCCACAACCATTTTGCTATTAGCTGTCTTATCTTTCATCTGTTTTTATTTTATGCTATCTTGAATTGTATTTAGGTTTGTATTATCTTAATTTCCTTGAGGAAAAGATGGGATACTGCGCATATAAATAAATTGATATATAAAGAAAAGGCCCCTGACAGGGGTGTGGCCATTCCTCTCTGCTGGGATGCCCTCCTCTGGGGAGCTGGTAAGGTGGTGATCTCGCCATCTCTCCTCACACACAGGTTGTGATAGCTTGTGATGTCTGCCCAGAGAAGCTTGCCCTGAGATCCTGCTTTGCGAGGGCTAGGAGATGCCAGTGAGTCTAAAAGGGGTTGTGGGCAAGGGGTTGATGGGCCAGGCACCGGTGGCTCACGCCTGTAATCCCAGCACTTTGGGAGGCTAAGGCGGGTGGATCACGAGGTCAAGAGTTCAAGACCAGCCTGGCCAACATGGTGAAACCCCATCTCTACATACAAAAATTAGCCAGGCATGGTGGCGAGCACCTGTAATCGCAGCTACTCAGGAGCCTGAGGCAGAGAATTACTTGAACTCAGGAGGCAGAGGAGGCAGTGAACCAAGATTGCGCCATTGCACTCCGGCCTGGGTGACAGAGCGTGACTCCGTCTCAATTAAAAAAAGGGTGGGGTGGGGTGGATAGGAGAGGCACCTGCTGGGCTGAGTTCAAGCCCGCATTCTCCGTGATGGCAGAATGACAGTGCATCTTGGTTTACCAAGCACTTGCATACATTCACTGTCACACTTGATTTCTAATTTCTAGGGAAAACAACCACAGACCACAGAGGCTGACATGCTTTGCCATGATCAGCCAAGAAGGCAGGGTCTGGTCTCAAGTTCTCTGGCCAGTACCTGTGCCTCCCAATGAAGATGGCTACATGTGGGTTTTATCATAAGGCCAGGAAAGGAGGGCAGGGCTTGGGCTGAGGAGGATAGCATTCTTCAGGGCTGTCTACTGTTCCTCTTCTCTCAGTGTGGGAGGGAGGCCTCAGGAAGTGGGTCATTCTGAATCCTGGCTGGCATTCCCTTCTATGGGACCAGTCTCTCCAGGACTCCCAGCGAGCTACCAGGCAGCTAAGTGACCGCCAGGGTCTGAAATAGGAACTGCTCTACAGAGGAGGGGGAGGGAGGAAGCCAACACACGTGGAAGCTGTCATCATCCCCATTTAACTGGCGTAACAGAGGCGCGCGCTCCCAGTCATGTTGTCTGCCCTGCGTCACTGAAGTCGCAGCGGTCCTGTGACTGAAACCAAGGCTCCCAGCCTGCAGCCCCTCCCTCCCGCTGTCCTCCCCACTACGTCATAGGCAGTGATCTGTGGTTGGGGTGGCGGTCATCCCTCCTGCCCCCCACTTTTTCTCCCTTAGTACTTCATTCCACCTTCTATTGCTTGGCTCACGGCAAGGCTTTAGAGCCTCTCAAAGAATAACTGACGGGACTGTGGTCCCCTTGGGAGCCCGGCGGGGAGGGTGAGGTGTGACCCCCCAGGAGTTCTCACTTTCTGAGCAGGCGACTCCGGCCCCGTACTGCACCCCGCCCTGGGGACAGGCCACGTCCTCCCCGTCGTGGCGGCAGTGCGCCAGGGACAGCTCCGTTCCCGAGCACTTCACTCCGCTCATGACCACTTTGTTGGCGTAGACATCTCCATGCCAATACCAGGTCTCCTGGATGAACCAACAAAACAAATGGTGGGTACATCACCTTGAACTGTCACTTTCTCATATCCTAACAACTTGCAGCCTCACAAAAATCCCGTTTTATGATCCCATTTTATGAACGGAGATAGCTGGGGCACAGAGAGTCCCCTGCCCAAGCTGCACGGTTAGTTGGTGGCAGAGTGAGTTGGAATCCAGGTCTCCTGACCCTAGCACTTGGACTCTGTCACTCTCCCCTTCCAGGAAGTAGGGCTAAAGTTGTGGTCAAACACTGCAGGGCTGCTTATCAGGAATGGCAGGTGCGCACAACTCAGGTTGCCCACTCCCTAGTCTTGAGCCAAGGCAGACATTGCTAATCAGTCACAGCACCCTCTCCTCTAAGCCCAAATGGGATCTCAGAATCCTTCTCAACACCATGCTCCAGGAAGATGCTACTGGTTGATTGGAAAGGGTGAGAGAGAAAAAATCTATTTGCATATGTCAATCGTTAGACATGTTACAAAGATGAACTTCTGAATTTAGGCTTTTCCCCAGTTTAAAGAGCATTTCATAGAGTAGTTCTACACAGAGGCTTAGGATGCTGGGATTTATTTGGCCCCTTTGCTCTATGGGGCTTCAAAATACTGTTAGGATTTACTCACACCTCAGAGTAGTTTCCAGCAGAGAAAAATGAGGAGCAGAATGGGGCCATCAGGTATAGAAATGGGATGAGAACACAGGTTCTGTGTTCCTCGGGTCTCTCAGGCTTGGAGGATGAGGCAGGATTAGAGCTCAAGGAATTCTTCTTGGAATCATCAGAGAGAGACCATCAGCATAGGAAAGGCCTTGGAAGTGTTACTATCTCATCTAAACTCTCCTGTGATGGTTGATAGTATGTGTCAACTTGCCTAAGCTACAGTACCCAGATACTTGGTCAAACACTATTCTAGATGTTTCTGTGAGGCTGTTTTTAGCTGAGATTAACATTGTAATCTCTGAGTAAGGCAGATTACCCTCCATAATGTGGTGGATTCTCATCCAATCGGTTGAAGATTTTAAGAGGTAAATAATACCTGGAGCCCCCCAAGGAAGAGATCATTCTGACCACAGACTGACTTCAGACTGCAACACCAATGCTTCCAGCCTGCTGGTCTACCCTGCAGACTTCAGCTTTGCCAACCCCATCACTGGATGAGGCAGTTCCTTAAAATAAATATATTTATGCTCTGTGTGTGTGTGTGTGTGTGTGTGTGTGTGTGTGTGTGTGTGTGGCTATACAAACACATATAAATCTATTTTGGTGGAATATATTTGCATAAATATATATTGGTTGATAGCGCACGCACACACACACACACACACACGCACACACAAATACACATTCATAAAACCTATCGGTTCTGTTTCTCTTTTTGACCAATGGATATTTTGACCAATACCCATCCCCATCCTCCAGATGAAAAAACTGGGGACTTGAGAAGGGACAGGGCTTGTAATGAGTGGCAGATTTGGTCCAGACATCAGCCCCAGGCCTATTTCATGACCCCACTTGAGGCCCAGGTGTCTTAGGAATGAGCTGACAGGGAACAAAAATATCTGGACAAAGACTCTCTTGAAATGTGGCACTGTTTTCCCACTCTCTTTGGAGATTTAGAGAGTGCCCTGGCTTGTCATAAAAAGATTAGCAGAAATACTGCGTTGCCTGGGGAACCCGAGCTCCCAGAGGGTGTGGGCAGCCATTTCAAAGGTCTGTCCCTACTGGGTGCAGGAATGAAGAGCCACAGGGCAGGGGACCCCAGGCAGCTTCTGCTCAGGGCTCAGCACCTCCCATCAGAGCGACCTGGGACCCATCCAGCTCATGGGAGACAGTCAGGCTCAGTAAGGATGGGGGAGTCCTCCTCTTCCCTCCCTAAACCCCTTTCTTGGGCCCCAACAAGGGCCACTGGGGAAGGAGAGCTGGAGTCGGGATTACCACCACCACAAGACGGTCTCCAAGCATCTTCCTGTTCTGTAAGCTGCTTAATGAACATGTTTAAAGCCAGGATACTGAGGACTTGGGATTGTTCATTCCCTATCACAGGGAGGACAGCTGAGGCAGGGAAGGATGACTGCTTTGCCCCAGACCATTACACAGAGGGCTGGTGGGAATGCATCGGGATTAGAACGGGGCCTCCTCTTTTGTTGCTGCTTTGTGATAGAGGCGGGAGGGTGGGAACAAGGACCAGAGCTCAGCTGTTCTCAGCTGAGTCACTCTCTCTTTGGAGAAGGGGCTGGGAGGAAGTATAGCTCACGTGACAAGTCTTGGAGATTTCCTAGCGTGTCAGCGGGAGAATGCGTTAGGCAGAGATGTCAGCGGGGAACGGTGTTCAGACCAGAGCAGGCTTCCAAGTGAGCAAGCTAAAGCATAAGGGAAGGGTGAGCCTTGGGCTGGGGATCACCACCTCCCTGAAGGACTGAGTTGCTTCCTTTTGCACAAGGCATATCAGGACGCCCCAGGATCAGCCTTGAGCCCAGGGTGAACCCCAGTGTGCAGAGCAGGAGTGGAACATGAAAAGCGGAGCCCAGCGCCTCGTTCTGCAGCCGAGAAATCAAGGCAGAGGTGGGAGTGACCTGCCCGAGGGAGGACTCAGGCCCGTTAGGAGGAGCGCTGTGGCTGAAGCAGGCTCCCTGCCTCCGAGTCCTTCCAGGGCACCTTGTTCTGTCTTTCCTGCGTGGGAAGGAGGGTGATTGAAGACAGTGTGGTCAGACTGCACGGGGCGGGGGAGGGCGGTGAGTGCGAGGTCTGACGCTGGAGCTTCTCACCTGAAAGGCGTTGCTGGCAAATCCCAGGCCCAGCTGGCGGCAGACCACCATGGCCTCCACGATGCCCCAGTTCTGGCCGCATACCGTCCCCCACACAAGGGACCCGTTTCTCTCCACCAGCACCTCCACTCGGCCCTCGTAGGGATTGCGGCCCCCGTTCAGGCGCAGCTGCAGACAGAAAGGAAGGCGACAGTCACCAAGAGGGACGGAGGGCTTCCCCACTATGCCGCCATCTGCCCCAGTGTCCTGGTGTCCTAAGCCTGTTGCTGCCGGAGGCACACGCAGATTCAGCAGCACCCTTGGGAGCCCCCTGGTGGCAGCACCGTGCCTAGCATGGTCTTAGAGTGAGGTCCCTACCCCAGGTACCCTAAGCAGCTGGGGAGGCCCAGTGACTCCACTGACTTTGCTGCCCAGGAGCCTATCAGTGGGGGCTGCTCTTTGCGAGGATGCGTTCTTGGGACCTTGACCTGTTGGAACCCCCAAGACTCCTGCCTGGGCCCTTTTCTCTTTGCCACACCCGCTTCCTGGGGTGTTCAGGTGACTGCTAGCATTTTGTTCCATGGCCCCCCCTGCTGGCTTCTCTGAGACCCACCTAACCAGCTGCCTATCTGATAGCAGCACTTGGCATCTCAGAGATCACACATCTGAACTTGTCTTTTTTCTTTACCCTAAATAACTGGGTGTGGCCACGTTCCAATACCACTTCATTTTTTTTTTTTTTTTTGAGACAGAGTTTCGCTGTTGTTACCCAGGCTGGAGTGCAATGGCGCGATCTTGGCTCACCGCAACCTCCGCCTCCTGGGCTCAGGCAATTCTCCTGCCTCAACCTCCTGAGTAGCTGGAATTACAAGCACGCACCACCATGCCCAGTTAATTTCTTGTATTTTTAGTAGAGACAGGGTTTCACCATGTTGACCCGGATGGTCTCGATCTTTTGACCTCGTGATCCACCGGCCTCGGCCTCCCAAAGTGCTGGGATTACAGGCTTGAGCCACCGCACCCGGCCCACCACTTCATTTTAAAAAACACACTGGGTATGGTGGCTTATACCTGTAATCCCAGCACTTCGGGGGGCTGAGGTGGGAGGATCACCTGAGCCCAGGAGTTTGAGACCAGCCTGTGCAACACAGCAAGACCCCATCTCTACAAAAAACAAATTTAAAAAATGAGCCAGGCATGGTGGTGCCTGGTGATGCACACCTGTAGTCCCACCTACTTCGGAGGCCAAGGTTGGGGGATCCCTTGAGCCCACAAGTTTGAGGTTGCAGTTAGCTATGATCATACCACTGCACTCCAGCTTGGGCAACAGAGCAAGACTCTGTCTCAAAAAACAAATGAATAAACAAAAAACCAGGAGGAGGAATGGGTTTGGCCCACACGTCATAGTTTGCTGGGATTCCGAATCTGCTGTTATTCAAGCCAGAAACAGAGGAGCAGCTGTTGACATCTCCCACAGTCTTGTCTCACATCCTGTCAAAAGTCTTCACCTGTGGGTTTCATCGCTCATCTCTCTCCAATGCATCCACTTCCCTCCAGCCCTTCCCTGCCCTCCGTCGTCTCCTGCCTGAGCCAGAGCAGCATTCCTGTTCTAGATCCTAAAGCCAAGGCAACCCTCAGGGGCTCTGGCTGCAAGATGTGGCTGCCTCGTTGCCTTTGGGGCCAGGAAAACATGTGGTCACCAAGTACACTTCCCAAGGCTCCAAGACATTGCCGTGGTTCTCCAAGGCGGGCCCGGCCTGGGGTGGCCTCCATGACAGGGAGAAGGGTTTGACTGTTCTGCAAGGAATCTGGCCCCTTCATGCACTGGGGGGCTTTTCTAGTTTTCTAGAGAAGACTGGAGGGCACAGTGTAGCTGGCAGGCACTTCTAACTTGACACGGAACACAGCTGGCCAGTTCCAGGGCCCCAAACAGGCACCAGCATCCTGGAAACCACGCAGCTTTCTGGTGAGCAGGGTCTGACCCCAGCAGTGACCATGGAGCCTGAGGGACCTCGTGGTCAGCCAGGAGCCTCTGTCCTCATCCTCTGCACCTCCTCGCCCAAGGAGGATGCCAGGGAAGGTCAGTCCTTCTCAAAGTCTCTTTAAAGCCGCCCAGACGTTTCCCTTTTCCTGCTCCTTTGGTTCTCAGTGGCAGGAGCACAAGGTCTTAAAGAAGGGAGCAAAGTGTGGGGCAGCCCAGTGTTTTTCGGAACAGGAACAGAGAAAACAGAACACCTCCAGCCAGCTTTGATAAGGTTGTGGCTAGCTGGTCCCATGCCTGTGTTTGAAGGTGGTGGGGCAGACGTGACGTAACTCAACTTAGATACTAACAGGCAGGGAGGCAGGGAGGCAGGGTCTTTCCAGCTCAGGCTGCACACAGGGGCCTGGGCCTCCTGCCAGGCCAGCCAGGCCTGAGGTTCAGAGGGGAACTGAACACCACAAATGTCAAGTGGCAGTGTCAGCAGCGGTACTCGCAGCGGCACCTGCTGGTTCATCTTCTGGTTCATCCCGGAGCTCTGCGTCTATACTTTCTGCAGCCTCAGTTACAGTTCCCTCTAGGTGGCCAGCCCCCTCACCTTTTTCTGCAAGCCCATGGCAGGGATGTTGCATCTCACACCAGCATCCTCCTCATGGTTGCAGCCCTGAGACTCAGCGTTGAACTTGCAGTCTATGATGGACTTCTCATTGCCCGTGCACTGGATCTCGTTGAGGTGGATGGGTCCGATCCCTGCAGAGGCAGAATGAGCATGCGCTATGAAAGCTTTGCACGGAAACTTTCGGGATTGGCAAGAAAGTCCTGTACAGTAAGAACATGCCCTTCCCATCCTCAGAACACCCTTCACTGCCTCTAGTGAGGGAAGCCTCTTCTCCCCAGAGAGAACAGAGCCAGCTCTCTCGGGATTTACTTATCCCGTAAAAGCAAATAAAGTTTGCTACTAATTTGCTGTGTGACCTTGGCCAGATCACTTAGCCTCTCTGAATACCAGTATTCTATCATCCTTTCCTAGTCCAAAGGAATTGGACTAGAAGCTGTGTACGTTTCCTTCACGACTTTAATATTCTATGCATTTATGAATCTCAAAGGGACGACTATTGCTGTATTTATCAGGGTCCCTGCAGGAAACAGATGGCATGTACAAATTGAACTGAGTTAGAAAAAGGAATTTTAGAAATAAAGGTATGGATGGAGTGAAGGAAAATCACAGAGCACAGTCCAGTACTCAGGAGCTAGTGACACAGACATAGATAGCACGCCTGTTACTCCCCACCTCCCTGCTAGGTGCTGAGGATTCAAAGATGGGTGAGGCAGGCTCCTGCTCCAAATTGCTCCTGGTTCCTGAGGGAGGCAGAACTCACACAAAGGCTTGTGATATGAGGTTGTCAGTAACAAAGATGATGGTCACGACAGGTCCTCTGGGGCTCAAAGGTGGGCCCTCAGCCCTGCTGGGGGGTTCTGGAGATAGCTGGTATCAAGGCTTACTGAGGGCAAAAACCAACTTATAGATCAACCCATATTAGCAGGCAAGAGCCAAGTTTCTGTTTCCCTGGAAATTCATAAATGATGATGCTACCAATTCCTTGGAATTTTATAAAATGCATTAAAACGCATCAGTGATGGTAGCTGGAAGCACTGAAGGACGAGTGTGGAAAGGCTGTAACAAGACACCGATCCTAATCAGAGCCCAGGAAGCAAGCCAGGGCCACAGCTCATGGGCACAGACAGGTGACAACCTGGGACCTCAGACCCAATCGGATCAGGGGCTCGTCTGGTGCCTGTAAGGGTGATGATGGGGTGATGAGGCTGGTAGCTGATATTTATCAAGCACTTATTATGTGCCAGATTGTGTGCTAAACACACTGCCTGCATTAACTCACCGAGTCATCCCAGCAAGCTCCCAAAATAAGGAATCAGACGACCAAAGATTAAGTCTCTAACCCAGTGGGGAGCCAGGATTCAAACCAGGCAGGCTGACCGCTGGGCACGGTCTTGCCAAGTTTCTGAAGCTCATTCAGGGGAGTCAGGAGAGAAAACCCTGTGTTGGGTAAGAGCAGAAAGTTCTGTCTAGGAAGCAGCTGGGCTTATCTGGTCCAAACACCCGAGCTCTCCTCCCTCGAGGGAAGCCCTCACTGTCTACTGCCTCCTGGACTGCCCTCTTTCTGCCTCCAACTAAGGAGAAGCCTGCCTTGAAGGAAAATCTCAACTCCGTCCTGCTTCATGGTGCAGCTTCAAAGACCTCTGAACTTTTGCTTTTTACATGCCTTGCTCAAGCGGCCATGAGCTGGGCGGGCGGCCTGAGACTGAATTCAGCTTGAGGTTGAAGATTAGGGAGTGGGGAATCCTTAAAGAGTGATAAAAGCTTTAGCTCCACCTTCCTCATCTGTTAAAAGGGCAATTAATTATAATATGTGTTTTGCCGGGTCAGGGTCAGGATTTTTTTTTCTTTTTTTGAGACGAAGTCTTGCTGTGTTGCCCAGGCTGCAGTAAAATGGCGCGATCTCAGCTCACTGCAACCTTTGCCTTCCAGGTTCAAGTGATTCTCCTGCCTCAGCCCCCACAAATGGCTGGGACTACAGGCACATTCCACCACACCCAGCTAATGTTTGTATTTTCAGTAGAGACAGGGTTTCACCGTGTTGGCCAGACTGGTCTCTAACTCCTGACAAGTGATCTGCCCACCTCGGCCTCCCAAGGTGCCGAGATTACAGGCGTGTGCCACCCCTGCACCCGGCCCAGGATGAGATTATGGGGAATGAAGAATATGTCAAGTATGTCAAGTGACTAGGGACTCAGTAAATGGTCAGTATTTTTAGTATTATGTCCTCTGTATCATCCATTTGTTTTGTGTAAGTTATTTCTTAGGTTTTTCTTATTTCTCCCACTTGACATGAGCTCCTGGAGAGCAGAGTATTTGTGGAATAAATGATTCTCCATTCCAGGATCCAGGCCAAAGAGCACTCAGCCAATGTGTGTGATTGCTAAGACGACAGCCCAAGAGTGGACAGGGCAGGAAAAGCCGACGTAAGCACCAGCATGCTTCCGACTCCAATGGTCAGTCTCCTGGCTGAACTTCCATGTAAACTTGCATGGCTCTCAGACATGGGGGAGGAGGCCCCAGGGGGGCAGGGCCACCCTCCCGAAGCTTGCGTACTCATGGTGCATCCAAGGAAGGGCACGGAGGAGGAGGCCCAGCGTGGCTCACCCTCTTCCTGCCCCACTGAGTTCCGTGGGTTGGGCAGGTGGAAGAGGCTCGGAAGAACACTGGACCGAGCATCTGGCTTCAGGGTGCCCATGGTGTCTATGACTTCTGCTGACCTGGGATTTGCATTTTGCATCCTTGACCTGCGGCTGTCACCTACTCCTGGCTTCTGGAGCACCCTCAATTGTTCCTTCTCACGGTGCCTTCCCCATCTCCACATCGGCTGTGTTCTTCCCCACATACAAACGCTGCTCTAGGTGACCACAGGCCTGAGGCAGAATTAGGATGCAGTGGAAAAGCCGCGTCTAACATCTTGCAGCTGTGTTATGGCTTCCGTGGGTCCAGGCCAATGGGTAGGCTGAACCGTCAGCTAAGCTGGTTACAATCAGATTGTAGGAAGCACAAGAGAACAGAATAGGACACATCACGGGTTCTGCGTGTTGTAAAGCTAAGCTCTTGTTTACAAAACTTTTGGTGGAGTTTTGCATGTGTGACGGATGCTGTCACATGCATTCCTTCTTGGGGATTGCGTGCAAAAGGGTTTTGAAGCCACCCATCTGGAGCTGCCCCCTCCAGCATGGGAACCACCAGCCACATGTGGCTATTGGGCACTTGAAATGTAGCCAGCCACTTTGTCTACACTTCTGAGTGGAGCCGTGTTATGGCTTCCATGACGCCAGTGAGTACTTAGAAATGTAGACACACTGAGATGTCTGTAGGTGTAAAATATGTACTGGATTTCAAGCACTTAGCACCAAATATGCAAATGATCTCATTAATAGCATTCATATTGATTACATGTTGAAATAATACTTCGGATACACTGGTTTAAAGAAAATACATTATTAAAATTAAAGTCATCTTTTTCAAATTGTGGCTGCTAAAAAATGCAAAGTTACATATGTGGTTCCTGTTCTGTTTCTTTTCTTTTTGAGAGACAGAGTCTCGCTGTGTCACTCAAGCTAGAGTGCAGTGGCTCGATCATGGTTCACTGCAGCCTCCACCTCCCAGGCTCAAGCGATCATCCCAACTCCGCCTTCTGAGTAGCTGGGACCACAGGTGTGTGCCACCATGCCTGGCTAATCTTTTTAAAATTTTTATAGAGCCAGGAGCGGTGGCTCACGCCTATAATTCCAACACTTTGGGAGACCAAGGCAGGTAGATTACAAGGTCAGGAGATTGAGACTATCCTGGCTAACATGGTGAAACCCCATTTCTACCAAAAATATAAAAATTTACTCAGGTGTGGTGGCACATGCCTATAGTCCCAGCTACTCGTGAGGCTGAGGCAGGAGAATCGCCTGAATCTGGGAGGCTCAGCAATAAGCTGAGATCACGCCACTGCACTCCAGCCTGGGCGACAGAGTGAGACTCGGTCACAAAAAAAACATAAAAAATTTTTAGAGCGGGGGTCTCACTATGTTGGCCAGGCTGGTCTTGAACTCTCAGGCTCAAGTGATTCTCCCACTTCTGCTTCTCAAAGTCTCAGAATTATAGGCTTGAGTCCTACTGTTTCTATCAGACAGCACTGGTCCAGGATTAGAACTTCTTCACCAAGTATTTGTACTGCTGACCCTACTTATTCAACTGGAACACATTCATTCATTCTTTCTTTTAACACGAACATCTCTGGAGTGCTGCGTACTGGCAGGCTTGGTACTAAGGACACAGAGATAAAGACACAGGTGCTCCCCTCATGGGGCATGAAGCCTTGCAGGGAGGTGGAGGCACCAACAGGCAGTTGGGGCCTGATGTGTGCGGGGTCCTGAGGCAGAGTGCAGAGCCTGACCAGGACCTCATGTCTATGCTTCTGAGGCTGGAGCCAGTCAGAGCTGCAGGTACCGTGTGTTCAGCCACCTTGTTCCACAGTGAAGAATCTGAGGCCCAGAAAGTCAATCTAGGTCACCAAGCAAGCAGGTGGCCGGGCGGGAGAAGAGGACTCAGATTGCCTGCCTCCTGGTCATTGCCTTTGCACGCCTCCTGGCCCTGGGTGCAGTCACTGAACCCATCGGCAGCGAGAGCCAGGATCAAGGGGCTGACCCTGTCTGCTCTGTGACTTGACATTAAATGTGGTAGTTTTCCCTTTCTGCCTACAGGAGTTGACCCCGCCCAGCATGACAGGAGATAATCAATCATCCACTGGTTCTTTCAAGGACAGCATCAAAATGCCAAATGCCTCTTTCTCCCAGCATTCTGCAGGTCCCTGGAAACCTCTGGCTGCTCTGGGCAGTGAAGTAATTAGGTCACACAGCACACACCCATGATAAATGGAATGTTCATGTCATCGAGGGCCTGTTTATTCCTCAGAATGAGTGGTCTTTGTCCTGGAGGCCCTGGGAGAGGATGAACTCACACGCTGGCCAATCAGTAAGTAACTGCAGGGAAAGTCAAGATCCAGAGGGGCCGGGTGCGGTAGCTGACGTCTATAATCCCGGCACTTTGATAGGCCGAAGTGGGCGGATCACTTGAGGTCAGGAGTTCGAGACCAGCCTGGCCAACATGGTGAAACCCCGTCTCTACTAAAAATACAAAAACTGCCTGGGTGTGGTGGTGCACACCTGTAATCCCAGGCTACTCAGGAGGCTGAGGCAGGAGAATCGCTTGTACTTGGGAGGTGGAGGTTGCAGTGAGCTGAGATCAACCCCATTGCACTGGGTGACTGAGTGAGACTCTGTCTCAAAAAAGATCCAGGGGATCCTGAGGAGCTCACCGTGCCCAGGGAAGGAGCCCTGTTATGGCCCAGTGGACACTGCCAGGTGACATGATGTGACTCAGTGTACCCCAGCCCCCCAAACTTCAGTGCACACCTGGAAGCTTCCATGGACTGGAGAACAGAGACAGAGAGACATTCCGAATGAGAACAGGACTGGACCAAGGTAGGTATGAGGAAGAAGCATCTGAGAGTTGGAAGACGTGCGTTTCAGTCTTTCTCTGCCGGCAATGGTTGGGGTGGCCTCGGATTTGTTCTCATTTCCTGGACTACAGGACCCGAGGTCTTCTCCAGCAGCGCTGTCCATGAGTCTAGGACTCTCTGCTACTGGAATGCAGGCCTCCTTCCAACGTCAGGAGACCCTGTAAGAGCTGACCCACTGCAGCCTAGGGCCTGAGTAAGCCGAAGAAACCGCCAGCCAATGGCACTAGACAGATGAGCTCCACTTCTAGAAGGGGGAAAGCTCCATGGCCTTTGACTCAGCTGGAGGTTAAGTTCAATGCAGGATTCTGGATTCTCCCACAGAAAACCACTGAATGCGGTGTCAGGCCCTGGGCTAGTGGGGACTATCATTTCCTCCAGGCTGTGATCAGTGACCTCACCACATTCCTTTCTGTGGGGTGATGGCCCGACATCTGACACTATGGAAATATCCCCTCCCCACTGGACAGGCCGCCCTACCCCTTGCCTGCAGCCGGTTCTGCTTCCTACCCATCCCTTCCCAGCCACAGTAGCCCACGGTCTGCGGCAGCCTCCCTGCTGGTCAAGGCTGAAAAGATTCCAGGAAATGACTATGACTTCTCTTGCTCAAGTCACAGTTGTCCCAGCGAGGGCTGGGCACTCCCAGGCTGCCCAGTCTGTTTGGGTCGAAAACTCCTCCTGCTGAATGACCGAGGCTCACGAGGATAAGTGGTTTTCGTGCGGCTGGCTGGGGAGGAGAAGTGGCCTCTTCTGGGTCATCTTCTGGTTCCAACATCACTTTCCACCAAGGGACCCACTTGAAAGCCTCCTTCACTTCTGTTTTTTGCTCACATGAAAGATTTGTTCAGGACAGCTAATAAAAAGCAGGCCCTTT
The DNA here is from genome assembly GCF_048565385.1 of Saimiri boliviensis. Lineage (NCBI taxonomy): Eukaryota > Metazoa > Chordata > Mammalia > Primates > Cebidae > Saimiri > Saimiri boliviensis. The sequence continues at coordinate 98,623,734 of NC_133461.1, forward strand.
CTCGATTAGTCTGAGGACATCCGGGGGCGGTCTCTTGTTCCCTTGCTCTGCGGTCAGGGAGGAGATGTTTGCAGGGCTGCTCCACGGAGGAAAAGTAACAGGGCATTTGGTCCTTGGGTTGTACAGAGTGGCTCGGTCTGCTGAACTTGGAGGCCCTCTCCTGGAGGAGGGGTCTGAGAACCCCAGCTTTTTTGGTGGGGCAGTGGAGAGCACTGGGTTAGGAGTTGAGACCCACGATGGAGTATTCACTGGCTGAGAATATGTTATCTCACCTTGGACGTTTACTTCATTCTTTGGGCCTCAGCTTCCAAATCCGTAAAATAGGATCTCAATGTTCTCTAAGGCCCCTTTCAGCTGTCTAGGGAGAGGCCTGGGATTCTCTCCCAGGCAGATGCTAAAAGGAGGAGGCCAAGTGAGGATCGTGGAGAGCTCATGGCGCAGCCAGGCCGGGCTCACAGCACCTTGCTCCCGGGAAGAGAGGCTCCCTCCAGCCTCCCCAGTCCTTACCTTGTCCCAGTCGGGAGCCCGTGACTGCCTCTTTGGCACTCCCAAAGCCCAGCTCTCTGCAGACCACACTGGCCGACACCAGGTCCCACTTGTCGTCGCAGACGGTCCCCCATTCTCCATTTTTGAGCACCTCCACGCGGCCCTCCCCGATGCTGGCGCCGCCTCTCAGTCGCACCAGGGGTTGCTGGAGAGACACACGGTCCTGCTGAGCACAGACGCTGATGCACATTCAGCGGGCAACCACTGTCTACTCCCCTCCCTTCCCCACCACCCTGCTCCCAGGCCAGCCACTCAGTCTGGGAGCTGCCACTGTGCTTGATGTATGGATGGGTGTGTGTGTCACGGGTGTGGGAGCTTCCTCTACAGAGTCAGCTCTGGTCCAAGCTCCCTTTGCAGCCCTTGCATGGAGCTTCTGTCCTGGTCCTCTGGGAAGCCCATCGAGGACCATCAATCACTCATCACCCCAACCTATTCATGGCACAAGTATCCTTTCATCAGCACTTCCCCCACCAACTCCAGAGCTTCATGCTTTAGCGATACAGAAAGAAGCACCTACCCCCCAGAAGTCTGCAGATTCCAAACGGATCATAATTATTCCTTAAAACAAGGTTGCTCTTTTTTTTTTTTTTTTTTTTTTTTTTTTTGAGATGGAGTCTCATTCTGTCATCCAGGCTGGAGTGCAGTGGCATAATCTCAGCTCACTGCAACTTTTGCCTCCCAGGTTCAAGTGATTCTCCTGCCTCAGCCTCTGGAGTAGCTGGGATTACAGGCATGCACTACCACACCTGGCTAATTTTTTATATTTTTGGTAGAGATGGGGTTTCATTATGTTGGCCAGGCTGGTCTCAAACTCCTGACCTCAAGTGATCCGCCCGCCCTGGCTTCCCAAAGTGCTGGGATTACAGATGTGAGCCACCGCGCCCGGCATCAAGGTTGCTTCTAAGCAAGTTTGGATCAACCTTGCTTGTAACACAGCACCACAGTCTAGGCCTGCAGACTCCACGGTACTAGGCGGGCACTAGAACAATTCTGCTGTGCACACCAGTTAGAGGCAGGAGGGAGCAGACAGGAGAATGGGAAGACAGGGAGCTGCAAAGCCAACCCTCATAAAGCCATGACTCAGAATGGAGGCTGTAAGGGATGGGAGCCCCATACTGATTTTTCCAGTGCTGGAGGCATGCCCAGCCACCCCCGATATGACTCCAAGTCTAAATTGGCCTGATTCCATTAGATACAGCCCCGCCAGCGATGCAGAGAGGGTGGAGAGTGAGCATTGAAATACCCTTCATGCTCACTCACAGTCTGGAAGCTTTCATCTCCTTGTGAGTTCCCTGAGTTAGGGAGGAGTAAGACCCCACTCTCTACGTCCTGGCCACAGTGGATCATGTCTTACAAGATGGAAGGAGCTGGGTCGCTTGACGCCAGCTGTCCACATACCCAGGTTTGCATCTGTCTCTCTGCACGTGTGTATGTGCAGGCTCACCTGCATGCGTGCTGCATGTATACACGTGTGTGTTTTGGAGGAGGCTCAGAAGCCTGTGAGGCTCTCAGCTGCTGCTGCTGCTCTTTCAACTGCACACAGAGGGAGTGAGGAAGACTGTGCAGCCATCTGGGCTTGTCACGTCAGATCAGAGTCATCGTCTGCCCTGGGCCCTGTGTTGTCCTCAGCCCGTAACTGTCCTCGCTCTACTACTGAGGGCTTGGGTGAGGCAGGCCTGGGTGGAGGGGACCTTTTCAAGCATTCACATCTACCAGCTACCTTGAGAGGGATGATGACATACAAGAGCCTGCCTCTTCACCAGCTGTACCTTGGGGCTGGCAGTGGCGGGGGGCGGGGGGCAGCGGTGCTGGGACAGAACCCAGATGTACAGACCCCAGGTACTGCACTGACCCCAGCAGTATGGGGAGAAGGAAAAAGGGGAAAAATATCCATTGGCCATAGGAACTTTTATCCCAGCTTAAAAAAAAAAAAAAAAAAACCCAAACAGAACAAAACAAGTACAACTGCCGGCTCCAGCCTCTGTTTTCTGTGGAACGGCGGCCTCCTGCTTCCCCAACCTCCCTTCCCAAGCTGTCTTCCCACAGAGTGACTATCCATGACCTAAGCTTAACGGAGGCGGAGTGTCAAATAACCTCGCCCCAGCTGGCGGTGGGCAGGCAGTCAGCTGGCCCCAAAGGGAAGAAAGAAACCAAGGGAAAATATGATGTAAGGCCTGCTCGCTCTGTTTTAATTGGTTTGGTATGAACTTGATTCCTCTACTTTAAACCGCGGAGTAGAGGAATTCCAAAACAGTAGGATCTGGTATTCTGGATGACACACGAGGAAAGCTCAGAGGCTCAGGCTGAGGCTGTGGGAAGGCTGTGGCCATCGAGTCACACACGGGGGCAAGGAGGGTAAGGGGGAGTTTGGGGGGTGGTGGGCTGATTGTTGGAGGAGGGGGAAGTGGCGCTGTCCACGTGTGCCCTGGAGCCACACGTGTAATGGTGTGGTCACCTCTGTGCTCTTCAGAGGCCTCTGGGTACTGAGGGGACAGAGGAGGCAGGGCCTCATGGAAGTGCCAGGAAGTCGCTCCTACTAGTCCCCACTCCCTCTGCTGAGGAGGGCGGGGCTCCCAACATGCATTTCACTCCTCTCACTTAAGGCTCAGTCTTTTGTCCAAATCGCCACCCAGCTTGGGAGAGGGGCACCCAGTGTGGTCTATCCAGCTCTTGCCATGGTTTCCCTTTTATGTTGGAGGAGTGTAATCACCAAAAAGAGGGGAGACAGGGGAGGGAAGGGGGAAAGAGGGAGTGGGAAGAGAAGAGGGGACAAAAGGGCGGGGCTGGGGGAGGGCTGGGTGGCTCAGCCCCTCTGCTCCTGCCTGGCTGCCTGGACCTGCTGACACCTTTCTGACACACTCTCTGCTCCCACCCCAGAGCCCTTCTGCCTCCTCTGGCTCCCTTTTATCCCTGCCTTGGTGACAGCCCACCTGGAATGCACCCTGCCAACGCGCTGATGACTACGATCATCACGCTCCTCAGACACTATCTCCACTCACGTGGAGTCAGCAGACACTGCCGTAACGACTGAGGTTCCACCTGGCACAGGCAATCAGCTCCGAGACGTGATCGGTCACTTCTCCTATCCCTCCCTCTCCTCTTCCCTGTTGCTATCCCCATATACTCACCAGAAATTAGCTGTTTCCTGAACGCAGAAATCACAGAGACTCTTTGATGGATATCGTAGAAAGGAAGTGGAGGAAAAAGAAAAGCGAATCGAGAAGAGACAGACAGGGTGCTTGCTCTTTTTCAGAGGCCGGGCCAAGCCTGCTGTGGTTGGGCTGCTCTACCTGTCCTAAGAAATCGACCAGTTGGGCTGGGCACGGTGGCTCACGTCTGTAATCCCAGCACTTTGGGAGGCCGAGGTGGGTGGATCATCTGAGGTCTGGACTTCAAGACCAGCCTAGCCAACATGGTGAAACCCCATCTCTACTAAAAATAAAAAAACTAGCCAGGCATGGTAGTGGGTGCCTGTAATCCCAGCTAATTGGGAGGCTGAGTCAGGAGAATCAGAATCTTGTGAACCCAGAAGGCAGAGGTTACAGTGAGCCAGGCTGGCACAAGAGTGAAACTCCATCTCAAAAAACAAAGTAAGAAACGAAACTGGCCTTTTGAAATGGGGCTGTTACTTTATATGGGAAGATGTTCATCTGCATTTCTGGAATATACTCACATACACCCCCCCACACACACACACTCACACCCACACGCACTCAGACACACACACTCCCACACACACACACCTGACACACCCCCCCCAAGACACACTCATATACCCCCACACACTCACACACCCACATACCCACTCATACAGCCCCCCCCCACACACACTCATACTCCACACACATACACCCACACGGGGACACACACTCACATCCCCACACACGCTCATACACATCCCCCACACTCATACACCCCACACACTCACACACCCCCCACACTCACACACCCCCCACACTCACACACCCCCCCACACTCATACACACCCCCAACACACCCCACACATTCACACACACCCCCAAACACACCCAGACACACCCCACACATACACCCACACTCACACCCACATACAAACTCACACACCCCCCCCCAACTCATATAGAAACACAGACATGCTGTTTCACATGAATATAACGTAACTAATGTACAGACGACTTAGGATAATGGCACGTTTTCTACCTTGGTGGAAGCTTTTTAAAATTGTTATCCACTCTATTGCAAAATAAACCAAACATGCTTGGAAACGTGTGGTGGACTGCATGTGCTTTTCGGTGCTGGGTCACATTTCCCATTCTCCTTTGGGAATTGTGCAGGGGCACAAGGTCCCTGTCACACATCCGTTCATGGCCTGCTCACGCTGAGTAAGCAAACAGCACACAGACAGCCTGTGACAACCGCCGCTGGGGTATTCTCCCCCATGCAGTCCTTCTCTACAGAGGACGCTGAGGTCTCAGGGTGAAGCAGCAACGATGGTGACCTCAGCTGGGGCCAGCCCTCCTCACTCTCCTGGGGTATCATGCCTACTCCCTCCACACCATCCCATCCCAAGGGCCAAGTAGCCACACCTCATGCCCCACCCTTACCTCTGGCTTGTAGGCTTTCCGGAATCTCGACGGTCCGTCAGGGCTGAAGACCGGGCCAGGCACACAACTGACCACGGCCGGGAGCCCATTCTCACAGGTGACATTCTTCATGGGGTCCAGTGACACCTGGGGGCCCAGCTTGCAGCTGGAGATGTGGGCCTCTGTGCCGGTGCAGTCCATGGAGAATGGCCAGTAGCGCTGCTTCCTCCGTGAGGCAAACATTCTGCAGAGGGTAGGAAGGGACAGGTGACCAGGGCATCATGACACTTACCCCCGATTCCTTCTGCACCGAGGCAGAACGAGAGAGGCGGGGCCCTGCTCCTGGAGCTCAGCCCTGCTTCACAGAAGGGTCCCAGCTCAGTGCATTCCACCAACATTCACTGAGCACCTGGTAATGCCAGGCACCGCACTGGGCACTGGGGGATAGGACCCAGAGGGTGAGCAAGGCCTTCTGCCCTCAGGCAGCTTCCATTCCAGGAGAGAAAGAACTAACTCAGTGTAAGAAAATAATAATAATGAAGCCCAGGAATACCACGAATACAGAATGCACAAAGCTATTTAAAACAGGTGAGGCCTGGGCGTGGTGGCTCATGCCGGTAATCTAAGCACGTTAGGAGGCTGGGCTGGGCGGATCACAAGGTCAGGAGATCAAGACCACCCAGGCCAACATGGTGAAACCCCATCTCTACTAAAAATACAAAAATTAGCTGGGTGTGGTGGTGCGCATGCCTGTAGTCCCAGCTATTCGGGAGGGTGAGCAGGAGGATCTCTTGAATTTGAGAGGCGGAGACTGCAGTGAGCCAACATCACGCCATTGCACTCCAGCGTGGCAACAGAGCAAGACTCTGTATCAGGAAAAAAAAAATAAAAGGTGCGATCCCTGATCCTAGAAAACCCTTCACAGTCTAAAATAAACCATTGTTAACCCTAAGTCTTCAGATAATTTTAACACAATTTATTGTTATTCCATTTTTTTTTGTTTGTTTTTTTGAGACGGAGTTTCGCTCTTGTTACCCAGGCTGGAGTGCAATGGCGCGATCTCGGCTCACCGCAACCTCCGCCTCCTGGGTTCAGGCAATTCTCCTGCCTCAGCCTCCTGAGTAGCTGGGATTACAGGCACGCGCCACCACGCCCAGCTAATTTTTTGTATTTTCATTTTTTTTTTTTTTTTTTTGAGACGGAGTTTCGCTCTCGTTACCCAGGCTGGAGTGCAATGGCGCGATCTCGGCTCACCGCAACCTCCGCCTCCTGGGCTCAGGCAATTCTCCTGCCTCAGCCTCCTGAGTAGCTGGGATTACAGGCACGCACCACCATGCCCAGCTAACTTTTTGTATTTTTAGTAGAGACGGGGTTTCACCTTGTTGACCGGGATGGTCTCGATCTCTCGACCTCGTGATCCACCCGCCTCGGCCTCCCAAAGTGCTGGGATTACAGGCTTGAGCCACCGCGCCCGGCTAATTTTTTGTATTTTTAGTAGAGACGGGGTTTCACCATGTTGACCAGGATGGTCTCGATCTCTTGACCTTGTGATCCACCCACCTCGACCTCCCAAAGTGCTGGGATTACAGGCGTGAGCCACCGTGCCCGGCTTTTTTTTTTTTTTTTTTTTTGGAGAGAGTCACTCTATCCCCTACGCAGAAGTGCAGTGGTGCGATCTTTGCTCACTGCAACCTCCGCCTCCTGGGTTCAAGCGATTCTCATGCCTCACCCTCCTGAGTAGCTGGGATTACAGGCACCCTGCCACTATGCCTGGCTAATTTTTGTATTTTTAGTTGAGATGGGGTTTTGCCTTGTTGGCCAGGCTGGTCTCGAACCCCTGATCTCAAGTGATCCGCCCGCTTTGGCCTCCCAAAGCGCTGGGATTACAGGCGTGAGCCACTGCACCCGATCTGTTGTCATTCTTTAGCTTAATTTTTATCAATGAGCAGTACAAGCTGACTGCTAAACTCTCTCAGCGATCTACAAAATTAACTTTGTGTTTCCAATGAAAACAGTCTTAAATTACTACATCTGCTGAATCAAAGTACAATGTGCTTAGCAGTAGAAATTATAATGGTAACAAAACTCAGGAAGATCAGTGAGGTTGAGGATGTCTCTGTATAATATCCTAGGGAAGCCCTTAGCCTGTATTGCTAGCATGTGCAAAGTGTTCCTTTGCATTTTTTTTTAAAGACAGAATATGGATGCAGGTAATTTGGTTTTTTTTCTGAAACAACAACCAACTGACAAGTAATAGACTGGCTAACAAAAAGGCTACTGTGCCTCAGTTTCTCATGTCCAAAAATCAGAAGTAGTAATAGTATCTGCTGCACTAGATTGTTGTGATTATTTATTTATTCATTGTTGTTTTTTTTTGGGGGGGGGGATGGAGTCTCACTGTTGCCCAGGCTGGAGTTCACTAGTGCGATCTCGGCTCACGGCAACCTCTGTTTCCTTGGTTCAAGTGATTCTCCTGCCTCAGCCTCCAGAGTAGCTGGTATTACAGGCACACACCACCACGCCCAGCTAATTTTTCATATTTTTTAGTAGACGCAGGGTTTTACCATGTTGGCCAGGCTGGTCTTGAACTCTTGACCTCAAGTGGTCTGCCTGCCTGGGCCTCCCAAAATGCTGGGATTACAGGCATGAGCCACCATGCCCAGCCTGTTGTGACAGTTTAAATGAGTTAATACTTGCCACTAAAACAGTGCCCAGACATAGGGAGGGCTACATAAGAGTCCGTGAAGTAAAGTAAATAAAGAAAACTTTACTGGTTAAAGAAAAAAGGAGAATGAGAGGAGGGTGGGCTTCCCTAGTTGCAGCGACAGGAGACAACTTTATGGAAGAGGAGGCTTTAAATCAGGCCCTAAATGATGGTGGGATTTGAAACAAAGGAGGTCCAGGAAGGCCCTCCTGCCTGCTCATGCCAACCCAGCTTTTTAGGGCCAGCAGTGCTTGTCTCTGTGCGGCAGGACCGAGGGGGATGCCAGAAGGAGCCAGTGGAGGGGCCTTGCTGGGCAGGCTGACCCCGAGAAAGGGCAAAAGCGAAGTCCCGTCCCTGCTGGTCCAGCAGCCCTGGAAGGACCTCCTTTGTCTCAGAGCGAACGGGAAGTGAAGACAGAGGAAGGACAAATCCTACAGACACAGTTACCATCTCTCCTTAACCCAAATTTGAGACTTGTTACAATTCTAGTGTGCCTGTGAACATAATGACACAGAGTCTTGCTACGAGGACTATCCCGGTAAATTCACGGTGCGTGCTCACCACAGCGGCGGCCAGAGCAGAGAACGGCTCAGGAGGGCTATTAATACTCCCAGGAACCACTGCCCCCTCCACACTTCCTGCAAGGCCCCTGCACTTGGATGCCCACACCATGTTCCATGACGTCCCTACAATGGGCGGGAGAAGACACAGCAGAGGGGGAACACCAGCTGCTTGAGGATTGGTCAGACCCCACCGTCTGCCCCGGCTCAGGAAAACCCTTTTGCGTCCAGCAGCCAGTGAGCACCACCCTCTCCAGGAACAGATGTCCTGCATGCTCAATGGAGAGCTCAGAGCCCACAGCAAACAGAACTGTCCCCAGCAGCCTGGATCTCTCTGACATCAGCCCCCAGGAATGTGCAGCCACTCCAGCACATCTAGGCCTCCCTGAGGCAGCCCTCCCCTCCTCCTTCTCAGTATGTCACTGGGGACGGGCCTCCGAGCTGCAGACGGAGGCCCTCGGAGGGTGGCAGACAGCCCACCTGGCTCCAGGCCTGGAGACTGGAGGGGTGACTGGAGTGAGTGAGGCCGCCTGGGTGCAGCGGAGCGGAGCAGGAAGCCTGCTGTGAAAGAGGCAGCTAGGCCAATAGCTGGGCTGACTGAACCAAGAGTCCTATCCACCAGCTCTCCCCCAGCCAAGGGTGAAGGCAGATGTCATGGGATTCTGCCAGTTGCTAAGTACATCTTTTTCCATGATGCTTTCTGGACGTGGGGAAATAGCACAGGATGGGTTTGAGATGGACTTAAGCTAAAACCCCAGAAGCCCCTACTTGGCTATGTGGACCAAAGTGTGGTCCACAGTTAGCGAACAGAAATGCTGGCCGTGCCTCTGTGGCAGGTGGAGGATGCTGGGGGGAGCTCTCCCTGGAGCCGACCCAGCTGTCCTGCAGGCTCTGCCGGGTGTGGGCTGTGACACTCCGAGTCCACTGCCCTTCAGGCCTCTTCCATGCAGACCCAGGGCTTGGGCCAGTGGTCTCTGAGCCTTACCATGTCCTAAGAGTCCTAGCCCTTTGCTGGCAGATAGCCCACCGAGGTACAGAAACTCTTCACAGCACCTTTCTCTTTTGGGGACATGTAGGTTTAACTGTCACTGAGTCCCAGATATGAACATAAAATGACAGGGACAAGCAAGAAGATCGCGCTTTCCCTCACATTCCTCTGCTAGAAAGTCTGCCCCCTTGCTCCCTGCCCCACCCAGCTAGAAGGCTGCAAGAGGGGTTAGTTTCCAGCAGCTCCTGTTCCTCATCTCTCATCCTGCAGACAGCACCACCCACCACCCCCTTCTTGGGTTGCTCTCAGCCTTGGAAGCCTTATCCTCCCCCTACTTGAAAAGGCAAAGCCACAGACGCCAGGGTGGGAGGGGCGGGGAGGGGGTTCCAATGCAGCACGTGACAGGATTACCCAGGGCTCAGCTGCTGAAACTGGCCTGAGATCAACTCCTCAAAAGCCGAGAAGGACTCTGGACTGGTCAGGGTTGGGAGATGGCTTCCAAATGCCATCTGAACAAGGTGTGTGCTGTGCAGTTCGGAACTGCAGCCAGGCTGGGGGCACTGGCAGGGCCAGCCAGGTAGGAAGTCTGCCAGGGAAGGGGCTTGCTTTTCTTGGCTCCAACTGGTAAGAAAAGCTGAGAAGGTGTCACCAGGGAAGGAGTCGGGTGGGAGTTCCCCAAAGTATTCTGAGGACGGTGACTCCTGGTGCCAACAGGAAGGAAGATCTGGGCCATGTCTGGGGGCTGGAATCACCATCGACGTTACCCTAGGGTGTTGTGTGCTCACCCCACTGGGCAGCTCTGTGGCCGCACTCATTCAGCCACGTGGGGGTCTGGAGGCTGGGACCAAAGTACGGCCCACCCCATCCAGGCCAGGCTGGGCCAGGGTCAGGGAGGGATATGCGGTCTGCCCCGCACCCCAGGGAGCTCGCGGGTAGAACTGGGGCTCCAAGCTAGGTCTCCTGGAAGCCAAGTCTTCTCTTCCTCTAATTTGGAAGGAAAGAGACAGTGCTGTGAGTCTGCACTCTCCATGACTGTGGACCCTACAGCTGGATACAGGGGACCTCCAGAGGCCAGGCTGTGCATGAGGCTGGGATCTGCCCCTTTCTGGTTCTACCACGTTTCTCCAGTTTCCTCAACTCTTGGAAACAGACCCCTATTTCCCAGTGGTGGTGTGAGAATTAAATGACTGAGAATAGTGCCTGGCACGTGGTAAGCCCTTAGTAAAGAGAAGGTAATATTCCTATCATTATTAAGAGGAGGGAGGCTGGGAGCAGTGGCTCAGGCCTATAATCCCAGCACTTTGGGAGGCCAAGGCAGGCGGATCAAGAGGTCAGCAGTTTGTGACCAGCCTGACCAACATGCTAAAACCCTGCCTCTACTATATATTTTTAGTATAAACATTAGTATAAACATATTTAATATAAACATTAGCTGGGCGTGCTGGCGTGTGCCCATAATCCCAGCTACTTAGGAGGCTGAGGCAGGAGAATCACTTGACCCCAGGAGGCAGAGGTTGCAGTGAGCCGAGATAGCACCACTGCACTCCAGCCTGGGTGACAGAGCAAGAATCTGTTTCAAAAAAAAAAGAGGGAAGAAGACCCTGTGATCCACCAAGTATACCCCAAGTAAACGCCAGCTTGTTGGGGTGCTGGAATCCTTCCACTGGACACCCGTTAAGTCAAATGACTCCAGGTTCTGCCCCTGCCTACTTCTTTCCCCCACTGGGAAATATGAACGTTAGCAACCATAACAGCACTGGCGGATTTAACTGGGATTGAATGAAGGGAATGGCATTGGTCAGTTTCTCAATGACCTGCTGCAATTTCCAGATTTCTCAGAATCACCATTTGCAGAGGGCAAGTAAACATTTCTTCTTTAGTTAATGTTGTCTCTGCCAGGCCTGGCCAGGGTATTGCCCTAGCTTACCTCATGCAGTCCCTGAGCGGGCTAGCAGCACCCCAATCTGGGGTTCTCTGGGCTGGGGGTACCCTGCACCTCACTTCTGCAGTATGCCATCCCTCAGGCTACTCTGGGGATTAGGGTCTATCTCCTGTAGACCTGTGAGTTCCTCAAGGGTTAGGATGCCACAGGGTGCCCTTGAACTTGGCACCTGGCCCAGCAGAGGGGCTCTATGCAGGCTGCCTGCAAGGACACCCGCTTGCCTGGCTGTGCCTGGCCAAGGAAAGGCTGCCGCCAGGGCGGACTCCTTTAACCAGGTAGGCGGGGCAGGAGCCCTCAAAGCCACCCCTTCCGTGCAGTCCTCTTACTTGTACACTTTGGTGTTGTACGTCCTCTCCCCAGGGAAGCCAAACATGCCGCAGACCACGCGGGAATTCTTGGCCGTCCAGTGCTTGTCACAGATCTGCTTCCAGGTCTTGCCCTCCTTCACCTCCACGTAGCCCTCCATCACTGGGGTGCGCCTGCGGTAGGCCGAGAGGATAGCTCGGATCCGAATGTCCTCCACCTGGATATTCAGGTTCTGGGAAGAAGGAGGAGTGGAAGGAGAGGGTTACCCTCTGGCCTCGCTGCAGAGACATCAGGCATTCAGTCCTTCAGTGACTACAGGCTGGGCCTGCCCGTGCCCTTGGGCCCTGCAGTGAGCTCCAGGCACCCCCGAGGAGCACATGGCCCAAGCTGCAATTAGAGAGCGCTGTGCATGGGTGGTAGTGTGGCTGCAAGGACTCAACACGGAGTGGGGCAACCTGGAGCAGTCAGAGAAGACTCGGGAGACCCATGGGCTTCTCCCACATCCGAACCTAAGATCTTAGAGAGCACAGGGCGGCAGCCTCTTCCTGCACAGGCCTTGAAATAAATGCAAGGGAGAGAAAGGGTTCTTTGAATGCGGATTTCACATTTCACTCCAAAGCACGTGTGTATGTGCCTGTGAGTGTGTCTCTGTGTGTCTCCCTGATTAATCTTTCAGTAAAAGTTGAGTTTCAGATAGAGGAGCCCCAGAAGCTGGTGGTGCCACCTTGCAGACTCCGTCATATCCCAGGGGTGGGCATTCCATGTTCAAAAATTCTTAGAGAGGCCTGAGAGAAGGGGCAGGGCTTAGAGAGAAAGGAAGCAGAGATTCTGGCATTGAGCATCCTGTGTGCAGAGACCCACACCTACCTGGCAGGGATCAGGGAAGTAGGGTTGGGGACAACGGTTTGGCCACAGTAAGGAAAGGAGAGACTGCAAACGTCTTGAGTCCCTTGGAGGGTCCCCTTCCCACACCCACCCCACTCATCTGTCTGTGGACAGGGGCTGGGGTGTGGGTTGGAAAGATTCATTGGCAAGGCCCTTTGGGAGGAGGTGGAGATGGCTGGAGGGGCACAGGTGGGAGGAAGGCGCCTGTCTCCCTGCCACGTGGGCATTCCTCCTCCCTTGACATGGAGCTGGAACGCCTGTGTACCACCTACACCTGGGTCCTGGGGATCTGGCAGGAGAGGGAGCCTCGAGAGGCCAAGCTGGATGAGAGGAGCAGAGGTTCCTGGAGTTACAGTGGCACTTACTGATGCCTTTCCAAGACCTGCCATAACAGGCTCCAAATACTATGGAAGTTCCCTCCTGAATCACATGGCCCGCCATCCCAGCTCTTGCTACAGTCCCTGACTGAGGGCCAGCAACCAGAGAGCTCTTTATTCTTTTAAATAATTAATTAATTATTATTATTAACTATTTGAGGCAGGGTTTCACTCTGTTGCCCAGACTGGAGTGCAGGGGTGTGATCGTGGCTCACTGCAGTCTCATATCCTGGGCTCAAGCAATCCTTCTACTTCAGTCTCCCAAGTAGCTGGGAGTGCAGGTGTGCACCACCATGCCCAGCTGATTTTAAAATACATCTCAGAGATGAGGTATATGTTGCCTCAGCTGGTCTCAAACTCCTGGCCTCATGGGATCTCCCCACCTCGGCCCACCTCAGCCTTCCTAAGCGCTGGAATTACAGGTATGAGCTACTGCAGCCGGCTCCTTCTAAAACACAGATCTAACTTTGTCCCTTGACTAACTCCTATTTGTCTATGTAATACCCTCATACTGAGTGAGATGTTCTCAGGCATTCAGAACTGATTCCACCTGTGCCTCCAGCCCCATCACTGTCCCCAGCTTCTCATGGATCGGCAGACACCATGAATCGCAGCGCATAACAGCAACAGCTACCACAGAGCAGGCAACAGGTGCCCAGCCCTGTGCGAAGTGCTTTCCTGGCCTTCTCTTACCTAACCAATGAAGTGGTTGATGGCTACTGCCATCCCCATCTTAAAAGACGAGAATACCAGCTGATTCCGGTCCCCTTGCCTGGACCGCCTGAGGTGCAATGGAAGACACACACGCACTGTGAGTGGGCCACAGAGCAGGACGTATGACCGGTCTGAGTGGGGCTGGAAGGCAGAAGGAACCCAGTACCCCAACTGCCACAGCCCTCTCCAGCCGAGATGCAAATGAACCACGAGGTTGAACAGAACCATTCTTTGGGTGCCCGGGGATTCACGTCTCCTTGCCACGGGCTCCAGGGTCCACAGCCAGGCCCGGCTCCAGGTCCTGCAGGGCGGTGGAAGGTATGTGGACCTGGAGTGACGGCACTTGGCTCGGTTTCCTTTCCGCCAGAGTGGAAGGAATGCTGCCAGTGGCAGGATTATACCCCAGCCTGGATCCTGGATCCTTTACAGCCCTCATTGAGGCCGCAGGACCCGTGCCACCAAGACACGTGGACAGGGGTGAGCCAAGAAAGGGCCTGAGGTCTAACCCAGCCCACCAGCCGGCCGCCTTCTGTCTCTTCCCACCTCGGGAGGCTGGGCTGGAATTCCAGTGTGTAACTGTCAGGCCCAGAAGGAAAGTTACTACCTAGCATGAGGCCTGCGCTTCACGGGGCAGGCAGCCCAGGCTGACCTTCGGTTCACAGATCCTTTCCCCTGCAGTAGGCAGCAGTGCAGGCTCGCAGCAGGGAAGGTGTGACCCCCAGCACCTGGCTGCCACAGGAGGAGGAGGAAGGCCTGGCTGGAGGAGCTCAGCAGACCCCGCTGGAAAGAGCTATGCGGGCCTGAGGCCAGCACACACCAACCCAAACGCCAAGGGAGCTTGCGCTCATTCCTGTGATGATACTGGGCAGGTTCCCCTGCTAAATATGGCTGGTGGGGAGAGCCCTGGGGCTCCACCGTGAAGGCAATGCAGCCTGGAAAGAAAGGGCTAGCAGCAGGTCTCATCATCCTCACTCTTCCACTGACTCACTGCATACGTGTTTATGCATCTGTGTGTGTGTGTGTGTGTGTGTGTGTGTGTGTGTGTGTGTGTGTGTGTGTATGTGCATGGTGGTGTGCACTTCATGGTCTGTGTGTGTGCACGCTGGTAGAAAATGTGCATGGTGATACATGCGTGATGGTGTGTTTGTGAGTGTCGGTGTGTCCATGTGTCATGTGAGTCTCTGTGTGTCTCTGGGACTGTGTCTGTGTGCACGATGATGTATGCATGACAGGGTTGTGTGCGTATGCCTGTGTGTCATGTGGTTCTCTGTATGCTCTCTCTGTATGAGTGTCTATGTTACATGGGTCTCTGTATGTACAGAGTGTGCATTTGTTTATGTGTCTTATGGTGGAGGAAATTCTGCAAGGATCTTGTTCCTTCCAAGGCCTTTGGAAAGCAGTCACGACACGCTTCACACTCATTCCTTCAAACTGGAACGTCTTCTCCTCATCTCCCTCCAAAGAACCAAAGCTTCCCCAGTCTTTAGGGCTTAAATCTACCTTATTCATTCATTCATTTAACAAAACACAGTCTCTGCCCTCCCTGGGCCTTGCTGGGCTTCCTCCTTACACTGTAACCATAGCGCCCTGTCTCAATAATGACAGCTATGGGCATCATTTATCAAACACCAATTTACTGCAGGCTCGGTTCCTTTTTATTTTTATTTATTTATTTATTTGTTGGAGAGGGAGTCTTGCTCTGTCACCCAGGCTGGAGTGCAGTGGCACGATCTCAGCTCACCGCAACCTCTGCCTCCCAGGTTCAAGCCATTCTCCTGCCTCAGCCTCCTGAGTAGCTGGGATCACAAGCATGCACCACCATGACTGGCTAATTTTTTGTATTTTTAGTAGAGAAAGGGTTTCACCATGTTGGCCAGGCTGGTCTTGAACACCTGACTTCGTGATCCACCCACTTTGGCCTCCCAAAGTGCTGGGATTACAGGTGTGAGCCACTGCGCCTGGCCAACTGCAGGCTAGGTTTTATACAGAAAACTTTACATTCACTCCGTTAGTCAATTACCATGGCAGCTTTCAAGATGGCTCCTGGTCCACCCATTTAGAGGTGAAAACATGAGAAATCTTGGCAAGCTTTTGCAAGTCACCCAAGTTTACACAGCTAATAAATAGGTAAAACAAGTATGCAAATCGAGTTCTGACTCCAAATCTGTGCTCCAGGCTCATAATGACCACTGGTCTCTGAGCAGTCCTCATCTCATGCCTGTGTCCGATCCACTGCCCGGTACTGAGGGTGACTCACCCAGGGCAGGGCCTGCGGCTCAGAATTCTGGGTGTCTCCTTCAGCCACCTGAAGGGTGCTGGTGCTGCGCACAATGGAAGCCCAGCACCCTACAGCGAGGAGCAGTGAGTCAGACCGGAGTGTGTACGTGAGGGGAGAGCTAGGCTCTGGGTGTTCTTGCCTTTAGGCCAGCGGAAAGACACAAGGAAACCCTTTGGGGCACACATTTGGTGCTCACACAGGCTAACCAGCTCACAGAGGCTTAGTGAGACCTCTTAGAAAACACGCGCACACACGTCACCCATCACCTCTCTCTTAACTTCACTGCTGTGGAATCCCTTCCATAACCACAAGTATTACGATCCATTTTCCCCAGGAGTTCAGCCCCAAAAGTGAAGAGAAAGTTTGAAATATTAAAATATACACACATTTTTTTTTTCTTTTTAAAATGAAAGGCCCTCTAGGCTTGTGAGTTTAAAATTCAGCCCCAAATCCCAGAAGCTGGTCAAGTACCCTGCACATATTAAAATTCAAACTAAAACCTGATGCTGTCCCTCTTGCCAGCGACGACAGTGCACCCAGACCTCCAAATAGCTTCCCTCCAAGGCAGACACAGAAACCCCGGGGATGTGTGGTCCTCAGAGCTCATTACATCCTCCGGCAGGGCCTGAGGCTCTGGGAGTGATCTGCACCCGCTCCCAGAGTGAAAACTAAGGCACAGCCAGGTAAGGGACTTGTGACTTCAGCCAGAGAGGAAGGGAGCCCTGGGCTCTGACTTTCAGGTTTATGCCTGAATGACATTTAGCATTTGCAGCATCTGCCCATGACTTGTAAATTCCAGAACGCAAGAGTCTGGGGCTGTTGCCAATGAGGAAAAATCACCCATTTTGAAAGTCTAGCTGGAAGTTGCATCAGAGAAAGGTACAAGGAGAAGCAAAGCAATGCAGCCAGCCTACATGAATCCACGTCACAGTCACTCTAAACTCTCAGCACCAGGCACGCTGGCAAGGCCAAGTTTTAGCTTAATGGTCCTTCTCCTTCCTGCTGTTCTATAAGTTATAATTTAATATCAGCCCAGGCTTTCTTGGCTGAGAAGTCATCCTGGGGAAGAGAGGACCATGTTGGGAAGACATAACATCATGCCAACATCTCAATGAGAATGTCCGACTGTCCACTCTAGCCAGCCTCTGCTCAGCTCGCACGTAGCCTCCCACGACCACCAGCAAGTTCCTGCATCTTCCTCTCAGAGCCTGCAGCTTTCCTACTTTGGCTACTTAAAACCAAAACAGGGCTGGACATCCCTAATCCCAGCACTTTGGGAAGCTGAGGCGGATGGATCACCATGTCAGGAGTTTGAGACTAGCCTGGCCAAAATGGTGAAACCTCATCTCTACTAAAAATACAGAAAAATTAGCCGGGCATGGTGGCACATTCCTGTAATTCCAGCTACTTGGGAGACTGAGGTAGGAGAATTGCTTGAACCTGGAAGGCGGAGGTTACAAGGAGCTGAGATCACACCACTGCACTCCAGCCTGGGCAACAGAGCAAGACTCTGTCTCAAAACCAACCAACCAACCAACCAACCAACCAACCAACCAACCAACCTGGGCCGGACGAGGTGACTCACACCTCTAATCCCAGCACTTTGGGAGGCTAAGGTGGGTGGATCACTTCAAGTCAGGATTTCAACATCAGCCAGGCCAAGTTGGTGAGAACCCATCTCTCACCAACTTGTAAAAAACAAAAATACAAAAAACAGCTGGGCGTGGTGGTGCACACCTGTAATCTCAGCTACTCAAGAGGTTGAGGCAGGAGAACTGCTTGAATCCGGGAGATAGAAGTTGCGGTAAGCCGAGATGGTGCCACTGCATTCCAAACTGGGCAACAGAGCAAGACTCTGTGTCAAAATAAATAAATAAATAGATAGATAGATAGATAGATAGATAGATAGATAGATAGATAGATAGGCTGGGCACGGTGGCTCATACCTATAATCCCAACACTTGGCGAGGCTGAGGCAGGCAGATCATTTGAGGTCACGAGTTTGAGACCAGCCTGACCAACATGATGAAACCCTGTCTGTACTAAAAATACAAAAAAAATTAGCCAGGTGTGGTGGTGGGCGCCTGTAATACCAGCTACTCAGAAGGCTGAGGCAGAAGAATCCTCTGAACCCGGGAGGTAGAGTTTGCAGTAAGCTGAGGTCACGCCACTGTATTTCAGCCTGAGCGACAGACTGAGACTCCATCTCAAAAAATAAATAAACGAACCAACAAATAAATAATGAAATAAATAAAACAGGCTGGGTGTGGTGGCTCACACCTATAATATCCTCATGCTTTGAGAGGCTGAGGCAGGAGGATGGCTTGAGCCCAGGAGTACAAGACCAACATAGGTGACAGAATGAAACCTCATTTCTTCAAAGGAAAAAAGTTAAAAATTTAGCTGGGCAGGGTGGCACATGCCCATAGTCCTACCTCCCAGGAGGCCGAGGTGGGAGGATCACTTGAGCCTACGAGTTTGAGGCTGCAGTGAACTAGGATTGTGCCACTAGACTCCAGCCTAAGCGAGAGCGTGAGAATTTCTCTCTAAAAAACAAAACAATACAGCGACCTCCCAGATACAGACCCACATCCCAGCTGCGTGCCTGACACCCTCCTCAGCACCTCCACCCAAACACATCCAAGATGGCTTCAACTCTGCCTCTTTTCATTGAGCCTTGAGGGACGCTCCTGCCTCCAGCTTTGCAGACCTCTGTTACCCTCTCTCTTCCTCACTCATGCGGCCATTCAGCCCTAGCAAGACCTTCTCTGCCCTTCTATCAGCTTGCCCTTGCCTCTCCCAGTTCCCAGTCAGCTGTGCAAGGAGAATGCGTGGGAGCATAAGAACGATATGACAATTTCGTCATCTCGCCTAGGCCCACACTGTCTCCTCACCTCTGGTTTCTTCTCCCATCCATTCAGCCTCTTTGACCACAGAGCATTCAAGATCTTCCTGGAGGCCTGCCTGCCTTAGGTAGAAAGAAGGGACAGAGAATGGCAGGGTGTGGGATGGGCCTATCACAATCCCGCCAATCATCAGGGAAAATGTTATTCATCCATTCAAAAATATTTGCCCAGTGCTACCATGTCCCAAGTACTGTGTGAGACCTTGAAAAGACAGACGGGCATGGTCCTTGCTGTCATGAGGTCCCTCATCTACAGGAGGAGAGGAGGCACCAGCATCTCCATGAAGCCCCCTCTCCTGCCCCCCAAGTATCACCCCCACAGGTTTGAATTCCTCTTTATTCCTCCAGCACTGGCGTTCTGGTGACTCACTGGGTTACTGGCTTATACTGACTATCTTGTGCTAGCATTTACTTTTCCACATGCTTTTGCTGCTCAGTTGGACTGTGAATCCCGTAAGGGCAAAAATCTGCCTTATTCATTTTTGTATTACCCACACAGCAAGAATTTATTACTGGTTCCTTCCAACCATGTTTGAGGACCCACTATAGCCAGACACATAGTGGGCCCTCAAACATGGTTGGAAGGTACCAGTCATGATTTCTTCAAAATCCAACAACAGGAGTTTAGCTTAGCTAGACATGCTGAGTGCCAAGTCCAACATTTTAATAAAGACTCTTTTCATTCTTTAGTGCAAAATAAACAGCTAGGCAGTCCCCATCTCTCTTCGTAACATAAGCAGAACTTGCGTGGCTTATGGATAGACAAGAGAACATGTAAGCTTTGTCCAGCCATTCTTTTGTCACCTGAGCTCTCTAACACCCTCTCCCCTTTGCCCTTGAGATCTGAAATTAATCAATAGTTGCTGAACTTAATTAAAAGCCGTACTGATCCACAGCACACAGTGAGTTGGCTTGGCTAAGTGGGTATTATCTGTACACAGTATAAGGCATGCAGAGTCTGACTATGTTATAACTATCCCCTTTCGATGATCCAATAAGAAACTTCTAGTTCAAGAAGCTGCTAAGGGTCAGGCACAGTGGCTCATGCCTGTAATCCCAGCACTTCGGGAGGCCGAGGCAGGCGGATCACCTGAGGTCAGGAGTTTTAAACCAGCCTGGCCAACATGGGGAAACCCCGTCTCTACTAAAGATAAAAAAAATGAACCGGGAATAGTGGTGCGTGCCTATAATCCCAGCTACTCGGGAGGCTGAGGCAGGAGAATCGCTTGAACCCAGGAAGCACGGGTTGCAGTGAGCCAAGATGGCGCAGTTGCACTCCAGCCTGGATGACAAGAGTGAAACTCTGTCCCGGGAAAAAAAAAAAAGCTGTTGTTAACATTCTCCAGCCTATGACTTCCAGATGGAAGAAGAGGAGAGAGGAAAGGCATTTCAACAATTTTTGTTGATCAGGTCTAGGTGATAGAGGCCACTGGGGGCAGCATGGGGGTGGCCTGGAGAGCTGAGGTCATGCTGACACCACCAAAGGAAAGAGCCAGTAGCCTGTCGTGCCCTTCCTCCTATAAATCAAGAGCTTTGCAACACTGCTGGAGAACGGAATGCTCTGTTTCATTTTCCAAGCAGGCAGCCACTTGGGTAGGTAACAGAGGCTGCTTCTTTGGAGAACAGGCAAGCCCTGCTGTCAGCAGGAAGCCGGTGGGACACCTGTTCCAACAACCAGCCCCTGTGACCCAGGCAGTTCCTCCTGTCCTGGTCAGGCCTGACTGCCCGCCACACACCCTGGTGGGGAATCTGATGCTTCTCTTCACAGCAATCATCACCATGGTAACACAGTCACTACTGCCAGATGGAAAGCTCAGGGTGGGCAAGATGGTCTGTTCCATCACTCCCTTTATCTTCATGCCTAGCGTAGGGTCTGGTGCTCGATTGAAATGTATCGGGTGAATGAATGAACAGATCCTCAGCAAAAGCCTCCTGGAGATGAGGAGGGGGATTCCTTGGCACTGACACCCAGCATGGCTGAGGTGACTCAACTAAGCCACTTACGCTCATTGCAGAACCAGGCTGCCCACTGCCCACTCTGCCCTAGTCATGTCACCAGCCCTCCCTGCAGAGCGGGGCTGCCCATGCCAGAAAGGAGGGGCTTTCTCCAGCCCAGATCAAGCCCCCAATAGCAACTTTCCCACAGGTTTCCTCATTCACCTCTCCTCCAAACCGCCATGCAACTAAGCACCCAATCACACTCTCCAAAGTTCGAGTACATCCTGGTCATTTATTTACTTCATCTAAAACAAATTATAAGGCTACTTATTCATGTGCAATTTAATAAATAAATGATAAGGTTGCGTATTGGTTTATTTCGTCTCACAAACAGTTATAATGGTATTTACACATTTCAAAGCATTGTATCTGCAACACCTGGGCCGGAAACCAAGTTCCCACCCTTTTGCATTTCAGATTTTCAGTTGGGAAAACAGGTCACCTTAGAACCGCTTTCCTTCTGTGTCCCTGTGGTAGCTGGCAAGCCTAGGTGACATATAGACTATTAGTAAATAGAATCGTGGGATGCGAGGGCGGGACAGGATCTTTTTTTTTTTTTTTTTCTTTTAACGGAGTCTAGCTCTGTCGCCCAGGCTGGAGTACAGGGGCGCGATCTTGGCTAACTGCAACCTCCAGCTCCCAGGTTCAAGCAACTCTCAAGTAGCTGGGACTACAGGCGTGTGCCACCACACCCAGGTAGTTTTTTGTATTTTTAGTGGAGACGGGTTCTCACCATGTTAGCCAGGCTGGTCTTGAACTCCTGACCTCAAGTGATCTACTCACCTTGGCCTCCCAAAATGCTGGGATTACAAGTGTAAGCCACCTTGCCTGGCTGGATGGGATCTTAAATAACCTCTTGCCCAAGCTCCCTGTGAGGTGGGAGACAAAACCCAGGAGCGCTTCATCTGATTGTCCAGCCAGACAGTTCAGCAAGCCCGAGGGTTCAGGCTGTAAGCCTTCACCATGGCTTCTTCCGCCCTTGCTGAAAACTCTGGCACAAACTACCCTCTTGCTACCATTTCTCTTCCTCCTACAGACAGGCCATCCAGCTACACTGGGACCAGCTGGGAACGGGGTCTATATTTAGGCTTGGAGGAACCACTACCTTCTAAACTGCACAGGAATGAAAACAGGCCTCCTTGATTCCCAAAACCACCCAGTGCAACCTCTCTGGTGGGAGCCAGGGGAGGGATGAGATTCCTGGCTGGAAAGGGCTCAGAATTTTCAGACGTCTTTCTAGAGACCTTTCCCTTTTAGGCTGAAGCCCTCCACCTCTGCTGCCCCCAGACAGACAAAGCTGCCACTGGGAGCACAATGCTGAAACATTTGGCAGCTCACTGTGACGAATAAAAACCTGGACCCAAGGAATTTAAAACTTAATTCACAGCAGTCTCAGCCTCTGTGGTTAAGATGGGAAGAAAGGGCTTTTTCACGTCTCAGCGTCCTTCCCAGAGAACATGAGAGAGCAGAGAATGGGGGGACAAGGTTCTCCCCTAGGGTGGAAACAAATGGCTTTCTCCTCATTCTGTCCTCATCACCCCTCTGTTGTCCCCTCAAGACCTCTGAGGCTGCCCACTTTTACAAAGGGGAAACTGAGGCTCAGAGGTCATTCAGGGGATAGGCAACACCTAAATCTCACAGCCTGGGGATTTCCAGTCAGTTCTGGTAATGAAATTGCTTTTTGCAAAAGAGCCTTGAGAAGATGGGTAAGGGCTGGGCACAGCGGCTCACACCTGTAATCTAAGCACTTTGGGAGGCCAAGGTGGGCGGATCACCTGAGGTCAGGAGTTCGAGACCAGCCTGACCAACATGGAGAAACCCCATCTCTACTAAAAATGCAAAATTAGCCGAGCGTGGTGGTGCATGTCTGTAACCCCAGCTACTCGGGAGGCTGAGGCATGAGAATTGCTTGAACCTGGGAGGTGAAGGTTTTGGTGAGCAGAGATCACGCCACTGCACTCCAGCCTGGGCAGTAAGAGTGAAATTCTGTTTCTCAAAAAAAAAAAAAAAAAAAAAAAAAAAAAAAAAAAAAGATGGGCAAGGAAGAAGGTAGGGTGGGGAAAAGAAAAAAGGCCAGGATGTTCCCTGATCTAACAACACAGAGCCCAGCCACGAAGCTTCCTGAGCACATGACCTGGCCACGTGCAGAGCAGCCAGGCAGCAGAGGTTTACTCAGCAGGGCATCTGGATTTGTCATCTCTCCTTATCTAATGCTTTTTCCAACTGGTCGACCCGCCACGGGCGGAAACAAAGCCTCTCGATTTAAGAGGCTCTGAAATCCTGGGAGGTTTGGCTGGGGCTCCGTTTGCCAGGTTTAAAAGAGATCTGTTCACTCGGAGCCAAGAGTATTTCACATTTGCTTATTTGTTCCTACTTACCTCCTTTTAACAAAGTTTTGAGGACTGACCTAAAACTCAGTTTCTTTATACTCAGACAAACTTCTGTTTGATAGGACAGTGACCAGGGACCCAGGAAGGGTCAGTCACTCTGGACATACAGCTGTGAGTTCCAGTCTCCACTGGGACTAGAGCCCGGGGGTTCTGCCTTCAATTCTGGAGTCCAAAACTGAGAATATACAAGATACGACGGTACAGCCTATGTCAGAGAAGGGGAAAACTGAGAACCTGCCTGGTTAATTTCCTGGATAAAATGAACCGAGGATGGTGATTCAGTGGTAGGACTAATCCAGTACAGCACTTTTGAGTCTGCAAAGCACTTTTACAGCAATCATCTGACTTTGTTTCCTTACAGAATATTTAAAACTACCTTGTAAATGATGAATGCACACTACGTCTTTCTGATGGAGAAACCACTGCCACTGGACTACAGACCGTCGCAGCTGAAAGGGATTGAATTCAACTTGCTGGACACTACCCAGCTGAAGTGAACCCTTGCCCAATTGTTCTGGATGCTGGTCAAAAGGCAGCTTAGGGTACGAACCTATGAACTTTCCCTTGGTGGGGCCATTTATATGAAGAAGGCGTGATTTTTTTTCCTCCTCTAGAGGGGAATTCACAAACTATCAGGAGCCCCCAAGGATTCTCCAAGCAGCTGTAGGAGTCCAGGGAAGCACAGTTAGCTCATTAAGTGAAATTCCATCAGCCAGGCTCCAGGGCTTAGTGACTCTTGCCTCTGGCATTCCAGAGTAGGATGAACTTGGTCTAGACTGATGCAGTTTTCTTCCATTCTCTGCTCTGGGAATTCCAGTGCACTCTGGAGGAAGCGTGGGCTGTGAGGGTCATCTGTAATTATCTGTGCTCTATCCCCAATCTCCAGGGGTTACTGAGGGTGAATGTTACAGAGCCCAGCCCACACTCTTGCAGAGTAGCTGTGGGAAGGGACGTGGATGCCCTCATCACATTCATTAGCCCAGTGGTCTACAACCAGGGGTCACAAGACATGAGAAAGTATTCACTGACATTTTGTTCCAGGCCACTTTTGAATTCGCCCCTTCCAAACTGGGGGAAGTCGAGGGAGGGCTTTAACTCTCACACCTTGATATGCAGAGTGAAAAGTCTGCACCTGGTTTCAAGATCAAGGCCATCAGGGGCTGGAGAAAAGACAGAGAGACCCAAAGCACACAATACACATGCTGGCTGGCAGGCACCCTCACTCACTCTCTGTGTTCTCATACCCCCCGCCTCACTCTCTGTGTTCTCACACCCCCTCTCACTCTCTGTGTTCTCACACACCCCCCCCACTCTCTGTGTTCTCACACACTCCCCCCCTCACTCTCTGTGTTCTCACACACCCCCCCTCACTGTGTTCTCACACACCCCCCCTCACTCTCTGTGTTCTCACACATGCCCCCCTCACTCTCTGTGTGCAATGTCAATATCCAGCTGGTAGGCTATGTGGGATGAGTGCATTCTCCCAGACACTGAGTAGCAAGGGTCTTAAAACTTGGCAATCACTTAATTCCACTTACTTCCCCATGTAGGCATCTGACCACAATATTCCTGGCAAGAGATTGTCCAGTTCATGCTTAAATTCCTCCTCCACCAACGAGGAGCTCACCTAACTTAGGGTACAGCTGTCTACTGCAGGAACTCCACTGAGCGGAGATCTGAGCGGCGATCTATTTCCCATCACAGTCCCCTTCGCCTTGGCTCTGGAAGTTGGAATATATTCTTTTTTTTTCTTTTTGAAACAGAGTTTCGCTCTTGTTCTCCAGGCACCATCTCGGCTCACTGTAACCTCCGCCTCCTGGGTTCAACCTCAGCCTTCCAAGTAGCTGGGATTACAGGTGCCCAGCACCATGCCCAGCTAATTTTGTATTTTTAGTAGAGATGGGGGTTTCACCATGTTGGCCAGGCTGGTCTTGAACTCCTGACCTCATATGATTTGCCTGCCTCGGCCTCCCAAAGTGCTGGGATTACAGGTGTGAGCCATGGTGCCCAGTCGGGAGCTGGAATACATTGTAAACATTCTTCTGCATGGTAGTAGTTCAAGTATTTGAAGAGAACCATCTCTCCCCGTATTTCCTCTTGACAACTTCAGTTCCCTGTGATACGGTTTCCGGATTTGTCTCTATCCTGTTGGCCTTTCCCCTGATGGACATCTGGATCCAGAACTGAACCCTGCAGTCAGTGATCGGTCCAAAAGGCAAAGAGCTTAGGGAACGAATTCTTCTATCACTAAAGCGGTTGATACTCACTTTTTTTTTTTCCAAGCAGCCCTGTCATACTGTCGGCTGATACTGAGCTTTTAGTCAACCACTGCCCTCTCAGAGATTTGTTCTTTTATTTTTTTGAGACGGGGTCTCACTCTGTCACCTAGGCTGGAGTGCAGGACTCACTGCAACCTCCACCACTTAGGGTCAATCGAGCCTCCCACCTCAGCCTCCCAGGTAGCTGGGACCACAGGCACGTGCCACCATGCCAGGTTAACTTTTTTAATTGGGTAGAGACATGGTCTCGCCATATTACCCAGTGTGGTCTCAGACTCCTGGGCTCAAGCAATCTGTCCACCTCTGTCTCCCAAAGTACTGGGATTACAGGTATCAGCCACCACACCAGGCCTTTCAAAAAAAAACAAAATCAGTGATTTTTTGTTACTTCCCCTAAAGTCTGCACTCCTGGGGCTGTGTTTTTCTTCATGAACTTTGATATAGGACCTTCTATTCATCCCTAAGATGTTACAGCTTGGGCCTGTTATTTCAACCTACAGCAGTTTTTCTGAAAGTTCATTCCATTAATTTTATACTCCAGCAATCTCTCCTAGTTTTGTATCTCCCACAGATTTTATCAGTATGCCTTTTAATTGCCACAAACATTCCTGAAACATGATGGGGAGGCCGGAGCAGAGCCCTAGGGCTCACCATCAGAGACTATCCACTCTGTTTATACACAAATTAGTCAGCAGTTACCCTGGGTATCATTAGTCAGTGTGCTCATGACTTCACCCAAATGCATGTCCACCGAAGCTTCGTCTCTTCTTCTTGTCCACAAAAATTTAATAGAGGGCATTTCTTCAGCTGAGAGTAACGATCCTATGACTTCAGCTACTGACACAAGCTGTTCCAGGAGGTATTTTGGAGAAGCGTCTCAGCATCCCACAAATATCCCACGTAGGTGGTCTAGGTGGTTCTCCACCCATCAGGCCAGCACTGCCAGTAAGCACGAGCCTCAGCCACAAAGCCCGGGCTACAAGAAGCTTCTGGCAACTCAGCGGTTCTCCCCAGACATCCTGAGGTGTAGGCCCTTTCAGGACCTACTTTCAGCGGGTACCAAAGGGAAGCTGCAGGGAACTGATCATCAGTGAAAGTTCCTGCAGTCTCTGTGGTTGGGCCAGAAAGCTCCCCTCCGGCTCCTGGTCACTGGCCTGATCTGTCTGACAGCAAGAGGGAGCCCTTCTAGGAAAATGCGGAGCGTAGAAAGCTGTGGATGTCACCTGTCCCTTTAAGCCAGACATCTCCACAGGCTGCCTGCTCTGGGTTTCTGGAGATTCAACAGGGCCTATGCTCCTTGCCTTGGAAGGATCCCCAGCTTTCTCCAAGGTACACATCTTGTCTTGCAGAGACTGAGTGAACTTTCACTGATGATCTGCAACTTCTTCCCTTCGGTACCCGCTGAAAGTAGGTCATGCAAGGGCCTAGACCTCAGGGTGTCTGCGGAGAACCTCTGTGAGCTGGAGGACAAGGACCATGTTTTCTTTCCCTGCTGGTGTCCCAAACCAGCAGGTACCCAACAAATGCCCAGAATAAAGGTAGGGGCTAAGCTTTCCCATCATGGAATCTCAGCCCGTCCAGAATAAGTAAGTTCTCTCTAGCCTTTTTTTTCAGTCTTATTCTGCCCCATAAAAGCTCTGCTTTTGTTATGATCCATTTTATTTCTTCCTGGAAATGCTAGGCATCGGAACTGGCACTTAGTAGGCATTCAGCAAACATTTATCTAATGACGTGCCACTCAGAGTCCTTTTTCCAAAATCATTTTTTTTTTTTTTTTTTTTTTTGGTAATGGTAGACAGGCCTTCTCACGTTCTCCATACAAAACTCACTGATGTTTTGGTCTCTCTTCCTTTTTTATTCAAACCATTAATGACTTTCTTATGCCAAGAGGGTGGGTCTTCACTGGACACTCCAAGTGGATTACCCTGAGGTTCTAGGTTGAACAGAGGCCCATCCAAGATGTTACTAATCAGCTCATGGTCCTAGCAGGCAGAGCAAGCTGTGAAGAAATGACTTGCGTCCATGTGCTTCTCACTGCTGTTGAATTTAATGTTTCAACCTGGGAGATTCTCCACCTAAGGAGTAACAATTTCTGGTTTGCATTTCTGGGGAGAAGAAAATTTGGGAGGTGGAGATGTTGTTCCTATTAGGTACGTAGAATTTATCTATTGGATACGATGATGAATAAGATAGAGTCCCTGCCCTCTGGGAGCTTCCAGTCTCATGGGAGAGATAAGATACATTTAAGTGGGGCTAATTATTGTCTATGAGGTTATAAGGAATGGAGATGGAAAATTTTGTGAAACTGAGTTGAACAAGCCCATCCTTGAGATCATCAACTTCATGGTAAAGAAAGCAAAGCTGTCGGCCGGGAATGGTGGCTCACGCCTCTAACTCCAGCACTTTGGGAGGCTGAGGTGAGCAGATCATGAGGTCAGGAGTTCAAGACCAGCCTGACCAACAGGGTGAAACCACGTCTCTACTAACAATACAAAAATCAGCTGGGCATGGTGGTGTGCACCTGTAATCTCAGATACTCGGGAGGCTGAGGCAGGAGAATCGCTTGAATCTGGGAGGCGGAGGTTGCGGTGAGCCAAGATTGTCATCACACTCCAGTTTGGGTGACAAAGTGAGACTCTGTCTCAAAAAAACAAACAAACAAAAAAGGGAAAGCAAAGCTGTCATCAGTGACCGGAAGACGAAGACTGAAGAAAGTACATCAACTCCATCACAATCTGTTATCTCCAATAAAATAGCAGCATTTGCCAGGTGTCGACCAGCAGTCTCCTCCTTGCAGCTGACAGAAGCCTGGAAATCCGTTTCCATGCTGTAATGCAGGCTTGGACAAATTCCTAGCACACTTGGGAACATACATGGAGAGAGAAGGACTGTGAGTCATGACAATAAAGACCACAGTCTTAGAGAACTTCCTCTGGGGCCCGAACAGGGCAGTCTCATTGCCTTTCTTCTGCATCAGTGCTAGGGTCAACTGGAGGCTGAAGCACAGTGAAGGTTCCTTGGCCTGGATTTGGGGCAGATATCACAATCCCTTGCGGGTGATGTCCAACATGTTCCTTGAGGAAACGAGTGTTAGCTACCAACTCCTCCTGTCCTAAGCCCCACAAATGTTGCCCGTAAGAGTAATGTAGGCCAGGTGTGGTAGCTCACACCTATAATACCAGGTCTCTGGGAGGCCGAGCCAGGCCGATCACCTGAGACTGGGAGTTCGAGACCAGCCTGATCAACATGGAGAAACCCTGTCTTTATGAAAAATACAAAAATTAGCTGGGCATGGTGATGCACTCCTGTAATCCCAGCTACTCAGGAGGCTGAGGCAGGAGAATCACTTGAACCCAGGAAGCAGAGGTTGCAATGAGCTGAGATCACACCATTGCACTCCAGCCTGGGCAACAAGAGTAAAACTCCATCTCAAAAAAAAAAAAAAAAAAAAAAAAAAAGAGTAATGTAATCAGTGTGTGTAAATTTAATTGTTTGGGTAAAGAATTTGCTGGAAAGCTAACCCTGAAATTTAGCCATAAATGTAGAACGGTCAGAAGCCCTGCTGACCATTTTCAAAAGCTGAAATGGTCATTCTGGCAACATCAGAATCATCTGGGGCCACTCAAAGAAAAATAACCTGGTCCCATAGCAGGAGATTCTCAGTCAGCAGGTCAGGCGGGAGGCCCCAGTACCTGCATTTGTGAAGTGATTCCAATCCTCAGCCACACTGGCCAGCAGTAGCCAGCTTCCAGATGGTCCCGGCCATCCTACCTGTGGCACCCCTTGTGCGATCTCCTCCCACACTCTACCAGGGCTAGTCCGTGTGATCCACAGAATATGGCAGAAAAGATGGCCTATCTCTTCCAAGATTAGGTTATGAAACTGACTTCCATGTTCTGCTTTCTCTCACTCTCCTTTGCCTCATTCACTCTGAAGGAAGACAACTACTATGTCCCGAGGCCGCTCAGGCAGCCTATGGAGGGGCCACATAGAGACGAACGGAGGGCTGCAGTCTATGGCTAGAAAGAAACCACAGCCTGCCAACAACCATAGGACCTTGCATGGGAGGGGACCTTCCAGACGCCACTGACAGCCCAAATGCAACACCATGAGATGCCCTGAGCAGAATCAAGTAGCTAAGCCGCTCCTCAAATCCTGATTCTCACAAACTGGGTGAGATAATGAAGACTCATTGTTTTAAGCTGCAAAATCTGGGGGCAATTCGTTATGCAGCAATTCATAATGAATACATTTTCCCACCCAAAAGGGCAAGCTCCTGAACACGGCACAGCAGGTGTTTCATGCCCATCTTTCCAGCTTTAGTTCACTCTACTGCCAGATGCACTCCACCTGAGATCATGCTCTGCTTATCCCAGCCCAACCTTCACACCTCTGTGCCTCTGTCCAGCCTGTTCCTTGTGCCCAGAATGCCTTTCCCCATGGATGGGATTCCCTTCTCCAGAAATCCTTCCCTGGACTGCCCTTGCATCTAATCCCATTGGGTTAGGTAACTCCTTCTGCTCACACACACTTCTTGAAATCAATACGGAAAAAGCAAGTTGCATTGAGGAGGAATAACGTTTGCGTGAAGCGGACATGAAGAGCACATGACTTGCCTCTATCTGGTTGATCAACGAATTGTCAAATTTGAACCCAGGAATCCTTTTGTCACTGCACACCACACCGACGTCCTCCGTGTGCTTGCAGTCGGTGACGCCCCAGCCATTGGAGGAGCACGCTGCAAGTGTCGCCTCCTTGCCAGTACAGTGGAGATTGTCCAACCAGATGGGCCCTGAGGAGGCAGAGGAGAGAAACCAAGCACTGTATCAATGCAGGTTTGAGACTCCGTGGGGCAACAATGTCTTACATGGAAAGAGAATTTGTATCTCATTTTGGCAGCTGTGTGTGGCCGTCACTTAGTTTTTATTATCTTACGATACTGTACACAGCTCTAGACCACCTGGATCCCCACAGCACAGGAAGCAGCTGAAGTGATCTGGGGATGTGGTGAGTTAACATGATTAGGACAGAAATTAGATTTAAGCCCAGAAGTCGCACGGGATAGTGCGAAGAGTGGGGCTTGGGGTACCAAGCTCGGTTTGAGTTCTCGCTCAGCTGCTTGGCTGTAGGATCTTGGTCAAGGGCTCTTTCGCTTGTCAGTAAAGCAGAGCTAACAATGACACTTCAGCTGCACAGCTGCGTGCAGATGAGAGACATTATGAAGCACGTGCCTAGTTCACTGCCGGCCACGGTAGCTGAAAAATAGTGATGATGACAAAGATGATGATGATGTTTTAGTGACACTGATTATAGAACTAGCCAGTCTCACCTTCTATCTGTAGCAGAGGCTGAACCCGGACCCCTCAGGGAAAAACTAAACTCTCTTGCCACTGAAGGTAAAAGGTTTTTTTTTTTTCTTTTTTTGTGAGACGGAGCCTTGCTCTGTCGCCAGACTGGAGTGCAGTGGTGTGACCTCAGCTCACTGCAACCTCCACCTCTGGGATTCAAGCAATTCCCCTGCCTCAGCCTCCCAAGTAGCTGGGAATACAGACATGCACCACCACACCCGGCTAATCTTCGCATTTTCAGTAAAGATGGGGTTTCACCATGTTGGCCAGGATAGACTCAATCTCCTGACCTCATGATCCACCCACCTCGGCCTCCCAAAGTGCTGGGATTACAGGTGTGAGCCACCGTGTCCAGCCTAGTTTGAGGTTTTTAAGGCATTTGCACATGTAGCATCTCCTTGGTCTTCCTTCTTCCTATACCAAGGGGACGCGGTGACATGATTATCCACCGCCCCTTGAGCCCAGAAGCCTGGGCCGTGACTTCCTGTCCAGTGCTCTTCTCACTTCCCCACGTTTCCCATCACTGACTCAGAGACAGCCCAGCCAGACTGGCCACAGAGCCACCTTGTCATGTTCCAGAAGCTGCCATGGGACTGTGCTTACTTTTTTTTTTTTCTTTTTAACCTCACTTGCACTAAGTAGAGAATTCAGTGTGCAAAGTGCTGGAGGGTGAACCACAGTGAAACACCACCTCAGACCCTTAGGATGGCCACTATCAAAGAAACAGAAAATGGCAGTACTGGCGAGGATGTGGAAATTGGAACCCATGCGCACTGTTGATAGGAATGCAAAATGGTGCAGCTGCTATAGAAAACAGCATGGTGAGCCAGGTGTGGTGGCTAACGCCTGTAATCCCAGCACTTTTGGGAGACCGAGGCGGGTGGATCACCTGAGGTCAGGAGTTCGAGACCAACCTGACCAACATGCTACAAACCCTGTCTGTACTAAAAGTACAAAAATTAGCCAGGTGTGGTGGTGCACGCCTGTAATCCCAGCTGCTCAGGAGGCTGAGGCAAGAGAATCACCTGAACCCAGGAGGCAGAGGTTGTAGTGAGCTAAGATCACGCCACTGCACTCCAGCCGTGGACCTCATCTCACTCTGGCTGGGTGACAAAGTGAGACGAAATAAAAGAAAGGAGAGGAAAGGAGAAAGTAGAATGGAGAAAGGAGAAAAGAGAGGAGAGATGTTTCCTTAAAAAATTAAAAATAAAAAATTACCATATGATCCAGCAAAAGAATTGAAAACACAGTTCCTAAGAGATATTAGCACCCCTGTGTTTATAAAAGAATTATTCAAAATAGCCACGAGGTGGAAGGAATGCAACTGTCCATCAACAAAATGTGGTCTATCCATACAATGGAATATTAGCCTGTTAAGAAGAAAACGCTGACACCTGCTGCAATATGGATGATTCATAAAGACATTATGCTGAGTGAAATAAGCCAGTCCCAAAGGACAAATCTTATATGGGGTATCCAGAGGAGTCAAATTGACTGAAACAGAAAGTAGAACGGTGGCTGCCAGGGCCTGGCATGAGAAAGAAATGAGGAGGGTTGTTTAATCGGTACAGAGTTTCAGTTTTGCAAGATGGCAAAATCCTGGCGATGATGGTGATGACAGCTGCACCACGACGTGGACATATGTAACACTACTGAATTGTACACTGAAAAAAGTCGGCCAGGTGTGGTGGCTCACACCTGTAATTCCAGCACTTTGGGGGGCCGAGGCAGGCGGATCACAAGGTTAGGAGATTGAGCACATTATGGCTAACACAGTGAAACCCATCTCTACTGAAAATACAAAAAATTAGCTGGGTGAGGTGGTGTGTACCTGTAGTCCCAGCTACTTGAGAGGCTGAGGCAGAAGAATTGCTTGAACCCAGGAGGCAGAGGTTGCAGTAAGCCAAGATCACGCCACTGTACTCTAGCCTGGGCGACAGCACGAGACTCTGTCTCAAAAAAAAAAAAAAAAAAAAAAAAAAAATTTAAGGCTGGGCTGGGTGTAGTTCATGTGTGTAATCTCAACACTTTGGGAGGCCAAGGTGGGAGGATCACTTGAGCTCAGGAGTTTGAGGCCAGCCTGGATAACATAGTGAGAACTCATCACTACTAAAAACCAAAACATTTAATTGGGCATGGTGGTGCGTGCCTGTAGTCCCAATTATTCAGGAGGCTGAGGTGGGAGAATCGCTTGAGCCCAGAAGGCTGAGGCTGCAGTGAGCTGTGATTGTGCCATTGCACTCCAGCCTGGGTGACCGTGAGACCCTTTCTCCGAAGAAAAAACAGTTAAGGTGGCAAGTTGTATGTGATGCACGTTTTGCCACAATTAAAAATTTTATAAAGTGCTAGAGGGTTTTCAAATAGTGATTTTTAAAAGTGCCACTGCAAAATGAAAGAAAACAAAACTAAACCTCTCATTTTTCTCACAGCTCCTTGTAGGAGTCTACAGAATAGCAGCAGAGACACACAAATCTGAGTTCCACTTCCATCTGCCACATACTGGGCCACTGTATAATGTGGTCAATGGCTTCAACACCTGCTTCGCATTTCTAGAGCCAAAATAATGATGCTGAGCAAACAGGTTGCCATGGAGACTTGATGAGGTAAGGTATGTGCCTGGTATACTTTCAACCTCCCTTTCCCCTTCCTTCTTCCAGTCAGTCAGAAAAGCAATGAATTATACTGCTTCCATGATGCAAGAGGAAAACAAATAGAAACATTCCCATTGGAGAGATTAGAAAACCAAGGAGAGAAACAGAGGCTCTTCAAGATCAAGAAGGACCCCGGGGCCAGTCTCCCGACGTGCAGGCCCCGCTGAAACGTGTCTGCTCTCACGGATGCCAGACAAGATTCAAACGAGAGCACTGCAGATCCATTCTGGAGAACAAAGGGCTTATTGAAAACATCTGGGCTGAGGTTTTCCAACTGGCTTCTCAATCTGGCCTGGTTTCCAAGCAGTCAAGCTTCACTGAAACATACACTCCCTAATCAATTGCTGTCTCAACAACAAACTGATGTTTGTCTTGCTAAGTACTAGCAATGGAAAAGACCCTCCACGTTCTAAGTGGAACATTCTGTTGCAGAGCTGTGCAAGTGTCGCAGACGGTGAAAAGCAGTGGCACCCTATTCCATGTGCAGTGAGAGAAACCCCCCTCGCTAAGGACCTGGAAATCGACCAGTGCATCATCAACGGAACTGAGAAGAGCTGCAAACCAGAGACCCTACGAAGCCTGCCCCAAAGAGCTTCTCTCTTATGAACCTTGCAAAGATCCCCAACAATCTTCCATGGACCCCTTCCTCATATGGTTGGTCAGTTTCTACTTAGAAGGCGGGTATGTTAATTCGTCCTTAGCCCAAGACAGTATCACCATGCATGGTATACTCATTTGGCCTCATTTCATGACAACACATTTCATGTTGGTTTTTTTGAGACAGTGTCTCACTCTGTTGCCCAGGCTGGCGTGCAGTGGTGCAATCAAAGCTCACTGAAACCTCCGCCTCCCAGGTTCAAGTGATTCTCCCATCTCATCCTTCCAAGTAGCTGGGACCACAGGCGCATGCCACCACGACTGGCTAATTTTTGTCTTGTTTTGGTAGAGACAGAGCTTCACCATGTCAGCCAGGCAGATCTCGAACTCCTGATCTCAAGTGATCCACCTGCCTCAGCCTCCCAAACTGCTTGGATTACAGGCATAAACCACTCAACAGGGCCCCCCTTTTTTTTTCTCTATATACTTAGGGCTCATTAACTAGACTACTCTGACTCCAGTGCAACCAGCTTCTGGGTCAGCCTTCTGGAAAGCAAGGTGGTTCTAGGCACAGTCCAGATGCCTCCTCAGAGCTGCCAGGAGAGCCGTGTCCTTGGGATGCAAGATAAGAGTCAAAACTTTGGACACAAGAAAGCCATTCAATCAGAAGCCAAATTTTATCTTACTCTTTTCCTTCCAATGCCTCTCCCGATGAAAGAAGAGATATATACACAAGTTAACAGATCATTAGGAAGATAAAAATCATACATGAAATTCAGTTGGAATGTGAGAGCCCAGGGCAATGGAAATTATTCAAGTTAGAATCTGTGGGGTCAAGACCAGGTGCGGTGGGTCAGCCTGCAATCCCAGCACTTTGGGAGGCTGAGTATGGGAGGCTGGGTGGTCGGATCACTTGAGGCCAGGAGTTTGAGACCGGCCTGGCCAACATGGCAAAACCACATCTCTACTAAAAATACAAAAAAAAAAAAAAATTCAGCTGGTTGCACACGCCTATAATCCTAGCTACTTGGGAGGCTGAGACGGGAGGATCACTTGAACCAGGGAGGCGGAGACTGCAGTGAGCTGAGATTCCACCACTGCACTCCAGCCTGGATGATAAAGCAAGACTCTGTCTCAAAAAAAAAAAGAAAAAGAAAAAAAGAAAAAAGAAAAGAAAAGGAAAGAAAAATATGTGTGGTCACAAGGTGGTTATCGCTGGCTTCATCGCTCTGGTCTAAAGAATAAAGGATGTGAATGGGAATAGGCTCAGCCTCCTGATTCTGAAGACAGGGCAAGAACAACAACCACCTTAGGTTCTGCTTGCTATACCCTGACCAGGGGTTGGGAAACAAGACAGCTGCTCCCTCCAGAACTCCCTAAAAGGGCCCATGGTTTGCCCGAGCTCAGAGATGCTTGAGGAGAACCATCTGTGGACAGGCCGGGCTGGAAAATCCAGGACATCCCTGGTGCCCTCCCTGGTTGCATTACTCTTAGCCTGAACTCCAGGGGAGCTTGAGGAGTCCTGGAGGGGGGCAGCCTTATCCACAGAGTCTGACCTGCACGTTGAGCCCCTCGGGAGCAAGCCCTGGGCGTTGGCCACGTTCTGTGTTCACTATACCCAGAACTGTTTCTGCCAACTGTTTTTCCTATTCTGCCAAATAACAATGAATCGATCAGCTAATATTTACTGAGTGCCCACCATGTACCCAGGGATAAAGATCTGGATTGATGCTGGTAAATTCAAATACATTTAAATGTAAAAGGTCTCTCATGTCATAAACCAAGTACCACTTCCCATAAGCAGCTTAACTTGTAAAACCTGGAACACTTGTAAAACCTGGAACACAAGACAGTGTTTTTTTTTTTGTTTTTTTTGGTTTTTTTAAAGCATCTGTTTCTTCCCATCCTCTCTTTGACATTATTTCTTTTACGATCCTTGATGGTTTCCATGTCCACCAAGATGACCTCTCCAGTACTCCTGGTCTCTTCATTAACACTCCTCCTCTCTCAGGGACTGTCCTCCATCCTGCTCCAGCTGCTACCCTATGGTCAAAGCTCAGGTCTCTCATTAGCAGAGACCGCACCCTTTCATCTCCATTTCACTCCTCCTGTTCTGCACCCCTAGCTCCTTCCATCTTTCGGTAAACTTCTTGAATCTCCATCTGAACAGAGACCCACAATCCACTGATCACAGTGGCTATGCACAATCCAACTTCTCCACGTATTACCACCCTCCTTACCCAGCACAGTCTCCAGAGACCCTGATTTTACACTTGATCTTAGCCAAAAGGCCGAGAAGCGATGAGACCCTGATTTTAACTGTTCCCTATCCTATTCCCTCCACTCCCTGGAACTTTTCACTCTTCGTCATGCTTGGATGGCGAAGTCCCACCTCGGTAAAAACCTGCCCCTACTACCCCATGCCTACTCCTGACAGGGAGAAACCACAGTCCCCTTGTCTGACGACAGGTAAGTTTGAAATTTACATTGAAATAAAATTTCACTGGAAAAACACCTAGTCATTGGAAACCATACTGACCCATCAGTATGGCTGGTCACTTACTGTGCCCCTCATCAAAGATAATGAGCACGGGAAAGTCTGAAACAGAAAACATGAATCTGAGTTTACCCTGGATCGCTCGGCCAGCCGGATCAACAGAGATGTGGAAATATCAGACGTTTTTCTAAAGAAAACAGGAAGTGGGCTCTAAAGCCTGGCATTTGCTAACCTCACTGCTGTGGCTCTCATCGCTGCTAGGGAACCCCGAGGGAGCTGCAGAGAACATTCTACCTCCTGAGTGAGTCACCGCAACAGGAAATGTTCATTTGCATGGAGGTGAGATGTGTATGAGATGGCAGTTCCTTTCTCCTATAATTGCTAGAATAACAGAAATAAAAGTTGGAAGGAAGAATAACAGTTATCAATTTCAATGGCTCCCAAACCTGTCACTTTGCAGGTTTCCAAAAGTGACAGAATCCTGGGCTCCAGCCCAGACCTTTGAAACCAGTTTACGGGGGGCTGAGGTCTTCGATATTCTGTATTTGGAGCTCCCTTGGGCGATCCTTATGCAGTCATCGTGGCATTAACCCTTTAGTCCAGGACAGGAGTGTGGGCATCTCTGTATTAGTACAGTAGGCAGACCTGCACTGAGCCTGGGTTGCAGCTAACCCGAAGGGGTCGGGGGTGCGAGCTTCCTGTGCCTGGCTGACCCAGAGATGGGAAGCTCTTAGCGCCCGGCAACATTGTTAAAAAGAAACAATGCCCTTCACTCTTATGTCTTTCCTCTGTGGGAACATACACTGCCAGGGTTTCAGGGTTTCTTAGAGAGCCCAACTTCCTGGGGAAAAACGAGGCTGGAGAAGGTACATGTCTTCCTACAAAGTGTTGTGTCAGAGGTCAGCACAGACTCATCTCTAGGTTCAGGACTTCAAACTTGTCCTGCCGCAAAGCTCTTAAAACAATTTTTTTTCTTTTAAGACAGAGTCTAACTCTGTCACTCAGGCTGGAGTTCAGTGCTGCAATCTTGGCTCACTGTAGCCTCCACCTCCTGGGTTCAAGCAATTCTTGTGCCTCAGCCTCCTAAGTGGCTGGGGTTACAGACACTGGCCACCATGCCCAGCTAATTTCTGTATTTTTAGTAGAGACAGGGTTTCATCGTATCGGCCAGGATGGTCTCGAACTCCTGACCTCAAGTGATCAGCCTGCCTTGGCCTCCTAAAGTGCTGGGATTCCAGGTGTGAGCCACCATACCCAGCCAGCTCTTAAAACAATTTTTAAAAATAAAGTAATAAATTTGAACCTCCCAAGGGAGGAAAGACTAGGCTAACCAACGGTGAAAAACCCAAAACATCTCTGTTCCTATCGTGACCAAGCTCACAAGAGCAGGTTAGTGTTAAAAGATGAACTCTACATCCAGGAATGTGGGGAGCGTTAGCGAACTCTAGCATGTGGGAGCCTTTGCGGGGAAGAGCAAGAGGCTTTCCTAACAGGACGATTTGGAGTAAAGTGCCACTCACTCCCCTGGGCTGATGCAGTCCCCAGGCAGAGCACCCTTCGTGGAGGGAGGAGCACAGTGTCATTTCACCCCCTACCTGGGGTCACCCACCGTTCTGGTTTTCCCAGGATGTGAGACTTTCTGTGCTAAAGCCAGAAAAATCCTGGACAAATCAGTATAGTCACTTACTGTGCCCCTCCTAAAGACCCCTTCCCTCTCGCCTTCCTGCAGGGTGCAGCCTGTGTGGGCACAGAAGGATGCCAGTCCCGAGATGGGGCATCACCAGGAGTTAACGCTTTGTAGTGTGTACAGCGTCCTCTCCCAGGCTGCCCTCAGGGAAGGCTGCTCTGGGCCTTGCCAGGTGACAGCATTCAGATCCAAAGCACAGAGCCTTTACCTTCCCCCTTGCCGTAGGAGGAGCTGGCGGTCCAGGACTTGGCCTCCACGTAGCCCAGCTCCCGGCAGACGACGTGGGCAGCGTGGATGGAGAAGTCATCATCGCATACGGTGCCCCACTGGCCGTCATAGTACACCTCCACCCGGCCCTCGCTGTGCTTCCTCTTCTGCCCGGCCAGGCGCAGCTGGATCTTGGCCACGTTGGCAGGGACCTGGGGCTGGTGATACTCAGGAGCTGGCTGCTGGAAGTACTCAGGGTAGTAGGGCCAGCTGTCATACTGTGCCAGGCTCAGCGGGGACAGGAGGGCCAGCATAGCCAGGCAGCTGCAGAGGTGGGAGCACAGAGGCCTCTCCATCCCAGTCTTCGGGCTGAGGATTCCACAAAGGGGCCCTGAGCAGTTGGGAAGGACAGGCAGGGTACAGAAGCAGCAGCAGTTTTCTGGAAGAGAGGAGAGATGCGTTAGGTTGGGAAGATGGGGCTACGGAGACCTACAAAAAGAACCAGCAATTTCATACCCCTTGGCTTAATATGGAAAACTTGTCCATTCTCGACACCAATCCAGCCCCACTCCTACCTTCCATTTCCACCACGCAGGGCTACGAGTTCCTACCCCTTTACCCACCATCTTCCCATCTCTCTGGAATGCTTTTTCCAGTAGAGTTCCTGGCAGGGAACAGCTCACACTCCAACTTAATTTGAGGAGGGGGCGGGGGGGGGGAGAGAGAGAGAGAGAGAGAAAGAGAGTGAATGTGTGTGTGTGTGTGTGTGTGTGGAGACAGAGTCTCACTCCATCACCAGGCTGCAGTGCAATGGTGCAATCTGGCTCCCTGCAACCTCCTCCGCCTCCCAGGTTCAAGTGATTCCCCTGCCTCAGCCTCCCGGGTAGCTGGGACTACAGGCCCCCACCACTATGCCCAGCTAATTTTTGTACTTTTGGTAGAGACGGGGTTTCACAATGTTGGCCAAGATGGTCTCGATCACCTGACCTTGTGATCCGTCCACCTCGGCCTCCCAACGTGCTGGGATTACCGGCATGAGCCATTGCTCCCCGCCTGAGGAGAGTTTTTTAAGACTACGGACATGAAGGCAGTTCTGCAGAACTAACAAAGGCTGGTGTCACACCCCAGGGCTGGCAACTCAGCGGGGGTTACCACCCTAGGCTTGAAGGGAGCCTGGGGGTGAGAACAGCAGAGTGGCAGAGGGAGCTCTCTCTTAGGAGCTGTGCCTTCACTGGAGGGTCTCAGAGCCAACCCATGGCAATGTGGGGATGAGGAAATGGGAATAAATACCGGGCTTCCTCTCCTCCCATCTTTGAAACTTTCTGGTGCCTCCTAATTAAGCATACCGAGCCCCCTCCAACTCGGAGCCTCTGTCAAGGGAGCCCATTTAGGAAGACCGCATGGACCAGCCTCCTGGAACATGGGGGCTGGTGGAGAAGGAGGGCAGCAAGTCTGAAGGGACAAGGGCAGGATACTCAACACACCCACCCTCCATTAAAGGAATGGCTCCCCAAAGCACTACAGGAGCATTTGCTAGGTGAATTCTAATTTTCCCATCAGCATTGAGGACTGCAATGCTAAATGAGCTTTAAAATCTTCAAGGTTGGCCAGGCACGGTGGTTCATGCCTATTATCCCAGTGCTCTGGGAGGCCGAGGTGGGTGGATCATGAGATCCGGAGTTCAAGACCAGCCTGGCCAGCATGGTGAAATCCTGTCTCTACCAAAAACACAAAAATTAGCTGGGTACGGTGGCAGGTGCCTGTAATCCCAGCTACTTGGGAGGCTGAGACAGGAAAGTCGCTTGAACCTGGTGGATGGAGGTTGCAGTGAGCCGAGA
Organism: Saimiri boliviensis; assembly: GCF_048565385.1. Lineage (NCBI taxonomy): Eukaryota > Metazoa > Chordata > Mammalia > Primates > Cebidae > Saimiri > Saimiri boliviensis. The sequence continues at coordinate 98,663,993 of NC_133461.1, forward strand.
TTGTGCCACTGCACTCCAGCCTGGGTGACAAAGTGAGAGTCCAGCCCAAAAAAAAAAAAAAAAATCCTCAAGGTCGTGGTCACTGTATCTGATGGAGCCTAACTCCAAGAATTCCTGAGTGAAATCACGTAGCAAGAGACCTTGTGTATCTTGGTTCTTCGGTAATTCAGAGAAAGACGGAGACTATCTTAAAAGGGCTGCTTGTTGTCTTGTGAAGAAAGATGCAGGCACCCAAACCAGGATGAGCAGGTGGAAATGGTGGGGGACACAGGGTATTTTATTTTAACCCTGTACAGAGGAGTAGGCTGATCACATTCCTTCAGTCATGGCACACTACCTTTGAGGAAGGACTGGATAACTTTCCTGTAGTCAGAGCTGTCCAGAGCTGCCCATGGAGGGATGATCTGCCTTGAAGAGAGGCAGTTCCATGTCTGTTGGGTGACCAGCAGCACCCACTGCCCCAAGGAGGATGCTGGGCTGGAGACGTTAGAGCTTGGGGGACGGTCAGAACTGAGGATTCTGGAAAGCTTTCTGATGTCGCCAGAGGGCCAGACATCCTCATTTTATGACTCACAATCAAGGCCGGAAAGTGACCGACGGTTCCTGTGATAGCCCCTCAGCAGCTACCAACACACAGCCTGACCCCCTAGTGATGTGGGCGTGAAGGGAATCAGCGTCCCGGCCACGCATCAGTCCCATCAAAGCACATTTGCATTATCAAGCTTACCTAGGCCTCACAAGAACCTTGGAGAACAGAAGAGGTAGGTATTATTAGGCTTCTTATTTTACAACAAAATCAAGAACAAGAGAGGACTGGAGATTTTATCAGAGTGGCACAGTTAGTGCAAGCAAAGCCAGAACGGGTCACTCCCAACCTGCCACCCCATGTAAAAAATGTCCTGGTTCAGCCTGGATACAAAAGCCTTTATGATGTGGCACGTGCCTACCTTCCCGGCTTCGAGAGTGTCTCTCTTCCCTCACTCCAGCCCTGCCCATGGCACACATCCCATCGTATCAGCCTACACCAACTTCAGTTAGAACAATGCGCCCCCGTCCCCTCCCCTCCAAATGGCAAATGGCATAATTCCTCCTGATCTTCACGGAGACCTTCCCAGGTCCTCCAATCGGAGTGAATGTCTTTCTGATTTCCTCTGGCGTCGTGTTTTGCTTGTGCTTTACAACGCTGTCGTGTCTGGCTCTGCCACTTGGACCCTCAGCCCCAAGGGACAGAAACCACCTCTTTGTCATTTCTGCTCAGCAACACATCTGCCTCTGGATGTAGCAGGCTAGTTTGTAGTAGATAAAGCTTCCTGCCAAGAACAACTAGAAAAGGAAGGTTAAATACTAAAAACATATGTCTGAAGACACAAGAAAGCTACCAAGGCAGTAAGGACTCAAGGAGCCAAGAATCCAGAGAGATGGGATGAGCACTGAGGTGAGGCTCACGTATGTCTCTGCTTTTCCCTGAAAGACACTGGCCAGTTCTCAGCAGGGTGAGAAGCTAAGCAAAGCTGCAGACGCCTCCAGGGATGGGGGAAACGGGGGGATTCAGAATCTGCCAAGGATGAAGGGACTGTTCAACAGCTCCGGGCTTTCCGATGCGTTCCTGAAAAGCTGCACTCTAGAAGCTGGGGCACGGGAAGGTCTGACATTCCCGTAAATGGAATCCCAGGGAAGAGCAGAGACAGGATGTAAGGAAGTGCAGAGGATAAACAATGGAAGAAATAATGGCCTAGAATTTTCCAGAACTGACAAAAGATATCACGCCCACACAGTGTAATTTACGAGGAAAACCACATCTGGGCACATCAGAATCCAACTGCAGAGAATACAAGACAGGAAGAAAAAGCTTAAACACAGTCAGGGTAGAAAAGCCGCATTACCTTAGAGCAGCAGAAAGACTAGCAGCTGGCCCCTCAACAAAAACAAGGAGGCAAGATGTTAACGGCACAACATTTGCAAAGGGCTGAAAAAAGCAAGTCTGCCTAGAATCTGTGCCCAGTGAAGAGAATGGAGGTAAAATAAGAACACTTCAGATAAACAAAAGAGGCGCGAATCTGTCACCAGAATATCCACAAGATGGAAGTGCTACAGGGAATTCTGCAGGCAAAGGGAAAAATCATCCCACATGTCAGTAAGGAGGCGTAGGAAGGAATGAAAGGTGTGAGGTGGGAAATGACGCAGGGAAATCTAACTGAAGACCAGGTGTGGGAAACAGTAAAAATGTCTCGTGGGGTTTAAAATGTATGGGTTATTAAACAGACATGACAACCATAGCACAAAAGGCAGGAGGGCCTAAAATGGAGTTCAAGTGGTTTAAGGTTCTGGTGCTGCCTGGGAAGCAGTAAAAAGTGCTATTTTCGACTAGACTTTAGCAAGTCTAACAGATGCATGTTGTAATCTTTATGGGAATCATTGTAAGAACCACATACTAAAAGGAAAGTAGAACTAAAAGGTTAATAAGGAGGGGAAACAGTACAATTAAAAATACTTGGTTACTCCAAAATTGAAGCAATAAAACAGAGAAAAGGTAGCATAAAAAACTGTTACAAATAGAAAAAATATTAGATGGTGGCTTTAAACTCCTATACATCAGTAATTACATCAGATAAAATAAATACAATTAAAAGACAAAGGTCATCAGAATGAATATAACAAAACAATCCAGCTCTTTCTCTCTCTTTTCTTTCCTTTCTTGATGGAGTCTCGCTCTGTCGCCCAGGCTGGAGTGTGCAGTGGCGTGATCTCAGCTCACTGCAACCTCCACCTCCCGGGTTCAAGCGATTCTCCTGCCTTAGCCCCGAGTTGCTGGGATTACAGGCGTGCACCGCTACGCCTGGCTAATTGTTGTCTTTTTAGTAGAGACAAGGTTTCACCATGTTAGCCAGACTGGTCTCAAACTCCTGACCTCAAGTGATCCAGCTGCACTGGCCTCCCCAAGTGCTGGGATTACAGGCGTGAGCTACCATGCCCAGCCCAATCCAGCTTTTTAATTCTTACAAGAGACACAAAGGCTTAATGTAAAAGGATGGAAACAGATATACTATATATACATTACCCACCGGGAAACGGTATGAAGTCAGATAAAGCTGACTTTAAGACAAGAAACATTACTAGAGACAAAAAGGGACAGTTTACAATAATGAAAGTCAATCCACAGAGAAGATGTAACTCTTCCAGATGTGTATGCCTAGCTTTAATATACGTAAAATAAATACTGACGGAACTAAAAGGAAAAAACAGACAAATTCATAATCATAATGGGAGATTTTTAAACACACCTCTGTCAGTAATGGATGGAATAAAGACACAGAAAGATTCTGGCAATGAAGACGTGAATGACATGATCACCATACTTAACCTAATTTACAAGTTTCTATAAGCTGTACTCAGCAACTGCAGAAGGCAGCTATGCTTCAGGGACAAATGGAAGACATTACGATACAACATATTCAGATATTCAGATACAGTGACATTATTCAGAATATGCTGACTACTGCAGTATTCAGCTATAAACCATTAATAAAAGAACAAGCAGAAAAATCCCTAAATATTTGGGAATGATGGATGTGGAAATCTATTATCATGCATCTCCATCCAGCTCACAGTACCAAACTGATTTATTCATTCAACAAGCACATTCGATGAGCTCCTATTATAACGTAGGCCCTGCTGTGAGTAGGGGTCTTTCCCATGGAGCTGACCGCCTAGCTGGGATTCACCTACAAGGCATCGATGTCCGTTCATGGACTGAACTACCTGAACCAGAGGGACCTAACTTTGAATTCAGGAAGGTTTTCCTCTTTGCGCTGTCATTTTTTTTTTTTTTTTTTTTTTTTTTTTTTTTGAGACAGTTTCACTCTTGTTACTCAGGCTGGAGTGCAATGGCGCGATCTCAGCTCACCACAACCTCCGCCTCCTGGGATCAGGCAATTCTCCTGCCTCAGCCTCCTGAGTAGCTGGGATTACAGGCATGCGCCACCATGCCCAGCTAATTTTTTGTATTTTTAGTAGAGACGGGGTTTCACCATGTTGACCAGGATGGTCTCGATTTCTTGACCTCGTGATCCACCCGCCTCAGCCTCCCAAAATGCTGGGATTACAGGCTTGAGCCACCGCGCCCGGCCTGTGCTGCCGTTTTTTGAGAAGGGTCTTGCTACGTCGCCCAGGCTGGAGTGCAGTGGTGTGATCACAGCTCACCGCAGCCTTGACCTCCCGAGCCCAAGCAACCCTTCTACTCAGCTGCCTGTGTAGCTGGAACCACAGGCACACGCCACCATGCCTAGCTAGGTTTTTCAGTTTTTAATTTTTTAATTTATCCTCATCTTGTGGAAATTAAATACAGAAAGCCAATGAATTGCCAAAGGTCACACAGAGAAAGTAGCACATAAAAGAAAGAAAGTAAGGGCCAGGCGCGGTGGTTCATGCCTGTAATCCCAACACTTTGGGAGGCCAATGCGGGCAGATCACGTGAGGTCAGGAGTTTGAGGCCAGCCTGAGCAGCAGACACTGCTCTCAACACTCCAGTGTTTTAATTCACTTGATGTGGTAGGCATCATTGTTATCCTTGGGAGGAAACTGAGGCACAGAGAAGTCTGAGAAGTTGCCTAAGGTTGTGCAAGCCACGTCCTGAAGGCAGTGGTGGGCTGACCTGGGCTCTGTCCCCACCTCAAAGCTCTACCGCCCCCCACCTGGCTCTGTCTCCCTTCCAGACCTTCCCACCCTCATCCTCCAAGGGCTTCAGACATTTCCAGAAACTCTAATCCCGTCCCAGAAAGAAATTTAAAAAAATATGTGGTCTTGCAACATTTTAAAAGGTATCTTAATCTCTGGATTTGTATATGTGTACACTGCTCCACCTAGTTTCCTGGATTCTCCAATCTGTGGTAATGCTTTAGTATTCAACTGCTAAATCTTTCCCAGAACAATGATCCTGAATTTTTGGCCTCCTTTGTAGGGTCTTCTCCTAATCCCTCCTCTGGGGGATTGTAACTTATTAAACCCAGCTGCTTTTCCCTTCTTTTAAAAATTACTCTTAAGGTTTTTTCATTTTTTATAGTGAAATTTACACAAGCTGTAATAAAAATCTGGAAAATGCAAACAAGTAAAAGGAAGAAAATAAGGGCTGGGCAAGGTGGCTCATGCCTGTAATCCCAGCACTTTGGGAGGCCAAGGAGGACGGATCACTTGAGGTCAGGAGTTTGAGACCAGACATGGCAAAACCCCGTCTCTACTAAAAATACAAAAATTAGCTGGGCATGGTGGTGAGCGCCTGTAATCCCAGCTACTCGGGAGGTTGAGGCAGGAGAATTGCTTGAACCTGGGAGGTGGAGGTTGCAGTGAGCCGAGATAGTGCCACTGCACTCCAAAGAGAAAGAGAGAGACTCCTTCTCAAAAAATATAAAAAAATGAAGAAAATTACTTGCAATACCATTGTAGGGCAGGGGGCAACCATTTTCAAAACTGTTGTAAACCTCTCCAGTCTTTTTTTGTACATATTTCCTTTTAAAAATTGGAATCATTTTCTACACTATTGCTTTGTAAACTGCTTTTCACACTGACCAGCATATTACAAACATTATGTCTTATGGAATATTCTTTCATAAGATTTTTATTATAGTATTCAATCTTATGGACACATAATAATCAAGTTCCTAAATTTTTTTTTTTTACTGCTGTAAACACTGTCGAAATGAATATCCTTGTAGCTGAAACTTGGCACAATCTTGGGATAAATTCCTAAAGGTGAAATTGCTGGGCCAAAGGGTCTGTACAAAATCAACACTTTTGCAAAACTACATGAACTGCCTTCCAGAAAAACGGTGCCAACTGAAACCTCTGCCAGCAGTACGTAGGTTCCCCCCAAACCTCAAAAAACTCTGGCTATGACCATGTTTTCAAACTTTCCTCCATCTGATAAGCAAAAAAAAAAAAGTATTCTGTTTTAACAAGCCTTCTTTTTATTAGGAGGGAGGCGGAGTTTTTTTCTTCCCTTGCCCCAAGCTTATTGGCCACTTGTGTTTCTTTTTTGGAGATTATGTCTTCCTGCCTGATATCCCCTTTACTATTGAGCTTTTCCCTTGTTGCTTTGTAAGATTCCCTTTTCTCATTGGTCTCCTTTCAACTGCCAGGTGTTCTGGGTAACAACGCTGCCTCTTGCAGGTCAGAATGGGGACAGCGAGGCTGTGCCAGCCTCCATGGGCGCCAACATGCCCTCTCTCTGCTTATACTGCTCACACAGGTGGGTGTTATAGGTGAATGGGCACCCGCCGGGGCCCCCAAGCCTAGCACAGCACCTGGTGCATGACAGGGGCTTAATTAAGATGGGCTGGATAATAACAGGGTATGTATGCATGGCTCCCAGTAGACCTCTCATTCTTGGGAAAGACAGCAGAGGGGACCAGGTGAACCACAGCCCTGCTGATGATGCTGGAGGGAGGCACGATGTCATTTATAAACAGCTGAGAGCTCACAACAGAGCTGCAATGAACACAGGCAGAAGCGCTGAGACTACAGTTAGGCTGGCACAATGGGTGGAATCCATTATACACAGAAAACCATGTCCTCCCTTTCAGTTTTGATCTCTGTGAAGTAGACACATTCTGGCCTGTGATCAAGTGCCATCAGCGAATGAACACAGTGACAAAGCAGAGGAGAAACGTGCTGACTTGATCCTGTCTCCCAAGAGGAGGGAGCCCTGTCCTGGGGCTCTACAGAACCGCCGAAGTCCTGAAAGTCTTAGGTGAACAAGACTATTATTGTGAGCTGAACTGTGTCTCTCTGCCCTGCTCTGCTCAGTCTGTCTAGGACCTGAGCCCCTTCCTCTCGAAACCCTGCTCCAGCATCAGTGGTCCTGATTCTGCTGCTAGAACTCCGTAACGCTTTCTGCCTGGACCTCTCAAGACTGCCTGACAACGCTCTTCTCTGGGGTGGGCCATTCTGTCTACCTGCTGTGTCGACTGGAGGCGATGACACCCGATGAGCATGGCTGAACCCGCCCCAAACACCTGCTCCCACCCTCAAATCCCTGTGTTTACTCTGGGCCCTGACTTCTCCAGGGCTGCTCCGCCTACACTCAGCTGATGGGACCTGGTGGTCGTCTGGTACCTGACAGGCCTCTCTGTAGTGGTTTTAAACAAGCTCAACCCTATGACCCTAGGTCAAAGGGGGAGTAGAGTAGGACCCCTGGCATTCCCCTCTTCCATTGTGTGGACCCTCCTGCCTCTCTGTGACCCTCCTCCTGGAACTTACTGGACCACTGTTTCCCTAAAAAGCTGATGTTGGGTGTAGGAATCCTGCCTCCCCACTTCCTAGCTATATTAAGAGCCTCAACTGCTTCTTCCAAATATAGAAATCACCTGTGTGTGTGTAATGGCGGTTAAGTGAATAACATGAAGATCTCTAGCACACAGCATCGACTCACTCTTGTTAATTTTCTTATGATCTTCCTTTGAATCCAGAACCTCTGATTGTGGAGCTCTGTGCTTCATCCTCAATAAACATTGACCGAGTGAATAAACAAATGTCTATTCAAATATTCACATCCTATCAACACTACCTTCTCCCTCTGACCTAATTACATTGGAAAGCAAGCTGACAAATTCATTCCTTGTCATTTTTCATATTAAGACATTTAAGACATTAAGGAATAGATCAGGTCTTTCTAAGGAGACAGCACTTTTACATTAACAAGAAACTCCTTGATGTGAATTTCTAGATAGGAATATTACATATTGTGCAAGGCTGAAAGTAAGAACATTAGGGTTTTCATGAGTGGTTAGACCTGACCCATGCCCTTCAAAACAGCTCACCTGCTTGCCTCTGAATCACTTGTGCAATAAAGGCAGTAGGCAAACATTGAGGTAATTTATGGGATACCAAGATCTGGGATCACAAAATCTCACCATAGCAGATAATCAAGGCTTATGTCTAGACAGGAATTACGGATTATACGGTTGGACCTAGGAGGGGCAGAACAAGGCACGATCCCAGCCCAGTACAGCTGACTTCCAAGGCAACGTGCCACCTAGGCTGCACACACTGCTTGCCCTGAAGGAAATGAGCCTCTAAATACATGCTGGACATGGATGCTCCAAAGGGGTTGTCAAGACCTGAAGCGGTGAGCGCTGCTGACACAGAGGGGAGAATGGGGTGCCTGCAGTTACTTCTGCAGAACCAACAGGGAACAGCAATCTCTCAAGCCTCACCTCCTCCAAGAAGCCCACTCAGCTTACTTCCAACAATACCTGCAGCTGGCTCAGGAGGCTCCAGGGGTTGGAGAGATTTCATTAACGATCTGAGTCCATTTCAAATTGATGTCTCAGAAAGGAAGAAGGAAGGAGTAACTTAAAGGGCTCCAGCTTTCCCAGCTCTCAGCATGGACAGTGAATTAGAACGTGTGGAAAGGCAATTTGCTCTAACCTTTGGGGTTCTGGCAATTTTATCATGCAAAGACTGGAGGGAGCAATTTCACAGAAGTTTCCCTCATCTATGAACATAAAGACTTTTCTATTCTCTGCCTGTTTGATGTATTTTATTTATTTACCAGTCCCTGGGCCCCCTGCCCTGTTTGAAGAGAATCACCTCTACTTTTATACAGCAACCTGGACACCACATGGGCTGGTGTAGAAGGTGGGCTTCTGTGAAAGAGAAAGTTCGATTTTTTTTTTAGACAGAGCTTTTCATTCCTGTTGCCCAGGCTGAAGTGCAGTGGTGCAATGTGAGCTCACTGCAACCTCTGCCTCCCAGGTTCAAGCAATTCTCGCAGCACCACACCTGGCTATTTTGTGTGTGTGTGTGTGTGTGTGTGTGTGAGTGTGTGTATTTTCAGTAGAGACGGGGTTTCACCATGTTGGCCAGGCTGGTCTCAAACTCCTGACCTCAAGTGATCCGCCCGCCTTGGCCTCCCAAAGTGCTGGGATTACAGGCATGAGCCACCATGCCCAGCCAAAGTTGGATGTTTATAAGTAAAACAGAAGTACATTTATTGATCATTCATCAGTATCAATCCGTTTTTGATCAGTATCAATCAGCATGTGAAAAGTGCTGAGAGGTATTCACTCATTTCATCCTCCTGCCCAGATGAGCACTGCCCAACAGAAACGTAATGCGAGCTACATAAGAAAATGTGAATTCTCTAGTAGCCACATTCCAAAAGTAGAATGAAACAGATGAAATCAATGTTAATGATATATTTTATTTGATGCAATATATCCCAAATAGCATCATTTCAATATGGAATCAATATAAAAAGTATTTATGAGATGTTTTGCGTATTTTTGTGTTTTTTTTTTTGTACTAAGTCTTTGAAATCCAGCATGTTCTCTGTGTTTGCAGTGCAACTCAATTCCAACCAGTGCACGACAAGTGTCTGCTGGCCCCATATGGTGGTGGCTACCGTGCCGCACAAAACAGCTTTGGCCAGCCCCCTGAGCAAGGCATTTTCAGCATCTCTAATTCCCTAAGGAAAAACCGAGGGACAGAAAGGCTACATCATTTTCTTATAGAGTGATCAAGGTGGGCTTTGTACCCAGGCCAGCCAGATACCAGAGCAGACACCCTTATTCACTAATTGTCATTATCCCTATCACTGAGACAAACATACCCTGGCCTGTCTAGCCTTGCCCAGCAGCCAATTCACTTAAACAGGCTACTCTGGTTTTTAAAATTTGAGCTTTAACTATGAAATGTACTAGGACCCAAATGATTACAAATAAAGAAAAAACTGAATTTTACTTTGAATAAAATAAAAATAAAAAAACAGGCTGGGTGCAGCGGCTGATGCCTGTAATCCTAGCACTTTGGGAGAGAGGTCGACGGATCACTTGAGGTCAGGAGTTTGAGACCAGCCTGGACAACATGGTGAAACTCCATCTCAGTAAAATATATATAAAAGTACTAACAGGCCGGGCGCGGTGGCTCAAGCCTGTAATCCCAGCACTTTGGGAGGCCGAGACGGGTGGATCACGAGGTCGAGAGATCGAGACCATCCTGGTCAACATGGTGAAACCCCGTCTCTACTAAAAATACAAAAAATTAGCTGGGCGTGGTGGCACGTGCCTGTAATCCCAGCTACTCAGGAGGCTGAGGCAGGAGAATTGCCTGAACCCAGGAGGTGGAGGTTGCGGTGAGCCGAGATCGCGCCATTGCACTCCAGCCTGGGTAACAAGAGTGAAACTCCATCTCAAAAAAAAAAAAAAAAAAGAAAAAAAAGAAAAAAAAAAAAGAAAAAAGTACTAACAAATACAAAAATGAGCCGGGCATGGTGGGATTACAGCTGGGATCACACACCTGTAATCCCAGCTGCTCAGAAGACTGAGGCAGGAGACTCGCCTGAACACTGCAAGTGGAGGTTACAGTGAGCCGAGATCGTATCACTGCACCCAGCATGGGCAACAGAGTGAGACTTCCTCTCCAAAAAAATAAAAGAAAGAAAGAAAACAAAATATAAAGTGCTATATGTCTCATGATGTCTTAGCATAAACAAATACGGTAAATCTCCATCTACCCATCCAGACATTTGAGGACATCTGGACAAATGGCGGATACATTTCTCTTCTTCATACCTGTTCTATTAGTCCTCGTTCAGTTAAAAAGAAATAAAAAAGCCTGGTGGAGATACCACAGTGGGAAGTTTTTAGGAAACAGGAAGATCTATTCTCAGCCTTCACCTTGGAGGACCTCCAAGGGTGTCTCAGCATCAACAGTCTAAGAAGCATCTGCTCCAGTGAAGTCACCTCAGTCCACACAGTGGAAATTCCAGGACCCTCCTCTACCCTGAATGCAAGCAGACAGCATTTGCCAACTGGGTCAGCAGAACACGGGAGACTCAGGCGGAGGATCTCTGCTGCTGTCTTCACATCCTCCAAACCGACGCAGCTTTCACAGGCACACAGGGGTACTGCCCACAAGGGGAAGGCCTCCCAAGGTGCTAGAATTATAGGCACGAGCCAAGGTGGGAAGCCCATCTTGAAGAGTATCCTGTTCAAACCTCGATTTGAGTGAGGTCTGTGAGCTGCTGTGGTGGATGGCCTTAATAATTCACACAGCTGAGCCAGGAGTGGGTCATAATTAGAGGACAAGGCAAGATGCCTAAGGACTGAAGTCTCTGACTGACACAAATAAGAGACTGCCAGGAAAAGTTGGTTGTGCCTGGCTCTTCAGAAAGGGAGAAACTATCCCCCTAATATGGTCTCACTGGGCTCTTGACTGAGCAGCGGAGAATGCTCTTACATTCAGTGCAATCCATTCAAGGCTACAATATTCACACAGTTGATTCTGGTATAAGCTTTGCCAACAAGAGGCACCAAGTCCTCAGGGGATGTGAGAGATCAGCAAAGAATCCCTCCACATCACAGGGACTCGGGGAGTAAAGTATGCCTTGGAACTATCAGCTGGGATCAGCTTACCCCCCGGGGTCTTGGGTATCTCCCAGTGCAGGGACCCATTCAGACAGCCCGCCGCACACTCTGCCACCTCTTTACTGACTGTGACCAGCATGGACTAGTGGCTTAGTCAGGCAGAAGCTGGTTCAAATCTTCTCTCTTCGCTTATTAGCTCTGTGACCTAGGCCCATTAAGATTTTTCTAAGTCTCAGGATTTCAAATGGAAACAGTATGTACTTAAAAACAAACTTTTTTTTTGAGATGGAGTCTCGCACCATTGCCCAGGCTGAAGTGCAATGGCGTGATCTCGGCTCACTGCAATGTCTGCCTCCCAGGTTCAAGGGATTCTCCTGCCTCAGTCTCCCGAGTAGCTGGGATTACAGGCACCCACCACCATGCCTGGCTAATTTTTTGTATTTTTAGTAGAGACAGGGTTTCACTATGTTGGCCAGGATGGTCTCGAACTCCTGACCTCGTGATCCACCCGCCTCAGCCTCCCAAAGTGCTGGGACTACAGGCATGAGTCACCGTGCCTGGCCAAAAACAACTTTTTTAAGGAAAAATATGAAACATCTTTTCAGGCCAGTTGTAAAAATTAAAGATCAAAATTAAATATAAGCAACGGCATTACGCATCTTAGTATCACTCAAAACTGTAATTGCTGCTTAAATAACCAGATCTTGGTTCAAACAGGTACTCCTGCTAGATTCAAGTCAAGGTTATTCAAGCAGCTACTACAGTTTTGAGTGACATGAAGCTGCATAATGCCGTTGCTTATATTTAATTTTCATCTTCAGCGTCCCCCAGTGTTATCTGGAGAACTGTGAGCTGCCAGGACTGAGCATAGGTAGTTGCTTCTGGATGCTGCTCCTTGCAACAAGTTCAAAACTGGAAATGGGCTGCGTGTAGTGCTCACGCCTGCAATCTTAGCACTTTGGAAGGCCAAGGCAGGAGCACTGCTTGAGCTCAGGGGTTTGAGACCAGCTTGGGCAACACAGGGAGATCCTGTCTCTACAAAAGATTTTTTTTTTTTTAATTGGCTGGGCATGGTGGCAAATGCCTATACTTCCAGCTACTCGGGTGGCTGAGTCAAGAGAATCACTTGAGCCCAGGAGGTCGAGGCTAAAGTGACCACTGATTGTGCCACTGCACCCCAGTCCAGCCTGGGAGACAGAGCTGAGACCAGTCTCCAAAAAAAAACCCAACATATATACACAAAAAAAACTAGAAATGTACATTTGCTCCAAAGAATATACAGTATCAACAAAAAGCTTAATTATCTAAATAAAAAGTTGTCTTCTCACATACTGTGTACATTACATATGAGCAAAATTGCGCCAAATCTGTAAATAAGGCTTTTAAGCAGGACTTGTATCAACCAATGCCTGCTGATCTTGCTGAGAGCTAGGGAAGAGGGTTGGATTGGAGGGGGAGGAGGAGGATCTAAATCGTGATCTCACCCAAGGTTCTGAGTTGGTCAGGAACAGTACTGTTACAAATGTCTGACAAGCATCATTCATTTTAAGACATCGTTAGCCCTTGAAGCACCTGTCACCCTAAGAACTTTCCATTACATTCCAGAATCCCTGATTTTTCTCATCCCAGTAGTCATACTGTCCTGATAATGGATGAGTGTTTGAAAATCCTTCATGAAGCCTTACTTAATTTTGACCCCACAGAGCTAACAGAGGAAAAGAAGAAAACATCAAACTGGCCTTTCCAGGGTCCTTTTCTGAGGCTACTGCCTTGACAGCTGAGTCAGCCGCCTAGGAAGGAATGCAAACACTCTCCAATATCAAGATTTTCCTTGAAGCTATTCAGATTTTTTTTTTTCTTTCTCCAAAAGCAATCCCTTTTGAATCATTTCATCATCCATCTAAAAAGGCATTCTGTGTTATAGAATTCACCTGCTTAATGGTACCTTCTGGAAAATCAAGTAACAACTGGCTTCCTAGTTCATTCTTAAACACAGGAGAAACCTAGAACACGGCCACTGATCAATGACGCTTGACCTGTGCCACGCAGTTGAATCATGCCCCATGTGACCAACTGATTCCTAGTCAATGGCAATAACTGTTTTTATTCCCAAAAGCAATAAAAATTCCTACTCATGTACAGATAAAGAGGAAAACGCACCGCAAAAATTATACACTGTATTTGGATATCATGCTTTTAGATTTTCAAGAATGCTGACACGACCTGAGATCCTGATGTAATGCTCCTAACTGTCCCTTTCCCTTATATGAGTATGTGGGGCATAGGACTCTCGCAAAGCAGGCTTCAATGGGACCCCACTTCATTTGCCTGGTCTCTGGCAGGTCCCCTATAAGTAAGCAAGTGATTCATCCCTCCCAGCACTGGCTCCACATCTTGTGCCCTGGAGCTCCTAGCAACAGTCCTGCCTGCCCCAGATTTGAAGCATCTCATAAACAACCTGGCGCTTCTCAGCCAGGAGCAGTGCCCCACCCTGCCAAGGGCAATGGCTTGCAACAGTGCAGCTCAAAGCTCAGCTGAATTCTTCCCTCCAGACAGAATGTTCCGCTTGACATTTCTGCCAGAAGCTGGCATTCACATTTGGTCAGGGGCTAGGGTGGGGTCTCTCTGCTCCATCAGACCCTCCCTACCTGGGATTCCTGCTTGGACCAACAGGAGAGATGAATGGTCCTCATTCATGGCCCAGAGCACACTGCGGAGTGGCGATCCCAGCTGTGGTCCAGAGCTGCTTCTGGCATCATAGGGAATACATTCCTTTGTACGAGGAGGCTGTCTTGGGTGAATGGGGTTTGCTCAGAGAATGAGGGAAGTGGTTCGGGGGCCAGAAGACCCCTTAGAACCATCTCAGACAAGAATGGAGACTTTTAACACCAAGCTTGGCCCAGGCTGTCTGGTCCACTTGGCCCCCCACCGAAGATTCTACTTCAGTGCTGTCTATTTCTGGCCACAAAGTGGGAATGTTCAGGGCACAGTGAGATGGTGAGTAAGTAAGCATACAAAACTGCATTTTTTCCCCAGCCTCCAAAAAGAGGTCTTTGTTGGCACAATTTGTTGTGACCAATGGGGAGTCCCCACAGCCCACCTCTGACTCTGGGTGGAACCTCATTCTGACCAGGTTATTTCCTGGGGAGGTGAAAGGTACAAATTCAAAGACTTTAAAATGTTCCTACCAGAGACTCTCAGATTGGATCAGACTGTAAAAGCCAAAAACACAGTGTCTATAAGACACACCTCTTCTCTGCAGCCAATAAAGAAGGGGGAAAATCCAAAATTGGTGATTTTGCTTAAAGGCAAGAAAGTGACTGGCACAAGGATGGCTGCATTAGTCCGTTTCACACTGCTGATAAAGACACACCTGAGACAGGGTAATTTACAAAGAAAAAGAGGTTTTATGGACTCACAATTCCACGAGACTTGGGGAGGCCTCACAGCCATGGTGGAGGGTGAAAGGCATGCCTCACATGGCGGCAGACCAGAGAGAGAATGAGACCCACGTGAAAGGGGTTTCTCCTTATAAAACCATTAGACTTGTGAGACTTAGTCAATACCACAAGAACAGCACAGGGGAAACTGCCCCCATGATTCAATTATCTCCCACTGGGTCCCTCGAACAACAGGTGGTTATTACAGGAGCTACAATTTAAGATGAGATTTGGGTGTGGATACAGCCAAACCGTGTCAATGCCTATCGAGTTCATTTTACCCAATCCCCACACCCTACACAAAAAACCACCAACAACAAAACAAGAGATGCAATTTGACTAAAAGCTAACATGTAACAATTGGAAAAGCATGGCCAGCATCTGAGTGTGGTCTCGAGATTCAAATGCGGCTGCAAATGGGGAAGAGTTTTAGGTCTTCACAGGCTACATGAAGAGCTGATGTGGCCAGCACAGTGACTGGCTCAGTTATAAAATTAAAAAATCAGCAACAATCTGGACAAAATCCGGGAGACATATCATATTCCCATCAACCACTGAAGAGTGCCCAACTTCACAGCATTTACAAAAATAATTCGAAATGGATCAAAAACCTAAATGTAAAAGCTAAAACTGTAAAACCCTTAGAATAAAACATAGAGTAAGTTTTCATGACCTTGGATTTGGCAGTGATTTCTTAGACATTACACCAAAAGCACAAGAAACAAAAGGAGAATATATGTAAATTAAATGTTATCAAAACAAAACTTCTAGAAGCACATCAAAAAATGTTTTGAAGACGCTTTATGAACCAGGGCAGCAGTGGTGAGGGTGGTAAAAGAGGGTGATGACCAAATACTTATCACAGTTATTCTACTGTTTTGTCATTGTCTATTTGCATGTCTGTTTCTCTTTTAAGCTGGTGATCTTCCATCCCTAGATGTTTTAAGGTAAGGAGCTACTTAAATCTCTTAACTAATCTGTGATTATAAACTGACTCTTTCAAATCAGATTATAAACTGTGTTCTTTCAAATATCTCTTCCAAACCCCCTCACGGCACAGAAAAATCAACATCCAGTCCTAAGATCTTGAGGTATAGCTGAAGCAGCCATATTTGGGCATGAAATGTATTTGAAATCTCCTGCTTTGCCTTTAAATTTGTGCACTCTTGGTAATGTTCTCTTCTAGATGTAGCAGCTGCAAATGGGCACGTTGACTTTGTAAAAGTTCATTCACAACAGGCATTTGTACGCCAATGTTCACAGCCAAAAGGTGGAAACAACCCACATGTCCACCAGTGGAGGAAGAGATAAACAAATATTGTCTATCCCAGGCGTCCCCAGACTTTTTACACAGGGGGCCAGTTCACTGTCCCTCAGACCGTTGAAGGGCCGCCACATACTGTGCTCCTCTCACTGATCACCAATGAAAGAGGTGACCCTTCCTGAAGTGTGGGGGGAGGGGCAGATAAATTGCGGCCCGCGGGCCATGTTTGGGGATGCCTGGTCTATCCAAACAATGAAATATTATTCAGCCTCAAAAAAGAGGGAAATTCTGACACAAGCTACAACATGAAAAAACCTGGAAGCCAGGCTAAGTAAAATAAACCAGACACAAAAAGACAAATATCATATATTCCACTTATATGAAGTTCCTAGTTCAGTCATACTCACAAAGACAGAAAGTAGAATGGGGTTAGTGGGAGGGGGCGATGGGGAGTTAGTGTTCAGTGGGTACAGAGCTGCTGTTCTGGAAGATGCAAAAGTACCAGAGATGGCTGATGGTGATGGTAGCAATGTCAACACACTTAACGCCACTGCCTAAAAATGGTTAAGATGGCCAGGCATGGTGGCTCATGCCTATAATCCCAGCATTTTGGGAGACCGAGGTGGGTGGATCACGAGGTCAAGAGTTCAAGACTAGCCTGGCCAACGTGGTGAAACTCTGTCTCTACAAAAAATATAAAAATTGGCTGGGCGTGGTGGTGTATGCCTATAATCCCAGCTACTCAGGAGGCTGAGGCAGGAGAATTGCTTTAACCAAGGAGTCAGAGGTTGCAGTGAGCCAAGATTGTGCCACTCCTACTACAGCCTGGTGACAGAGTAAGACTCCGTTTCAAAAAAATAGTAATAAAAAGGTAAAAATGGTGAGTTTTATGTTACGTACATTTCACCACAATAAAAACAAAAGCAACCCAAAAAGCCTATATAGGTATATACTTAGGATCAATGTGATTTTACCTGTATGTGCTATTCTTGGGGCAGGTGAAACCTTCTTCCGAAATATGCTTTTCCCTGGGCATAGTGGTGCCTGCCTATAGTCCCTGTTACTCAGGAGGCTGAGACACGAGAATTGCTTGAAACTGAAACGTGGAGGTTGCAATGAGTCAAGACTCAGTCTCAAAAAAAAAAAAAAAAAAAGCTTTACTCAATTTTTATTTTTAATTGTTTTGGAAAAGTTTTAGAAAGATTTTTTAAAAGTATCTTTCTCACTACATCTTCGAGTCATGCAGGCACTCAACAGAGTATCAGGACAAGGCTCGGGCACAAGAACTTCACAGATCCAAGTTCCAGAAAGATACTATAAAGAAACTGCAAATTAAGTTGTCCACAAGTCACCACTGTAAGTTTTCCTGTCCTAAGCGTGTGTTTCACAGGCAAGTGGCACCATTTTTGCAGCGATACCCTCGGCACTTTGTTGGCGACACGTCAAAGAGGATTTGTCTGTTGCCACAGGACATCCAGAGGGCCAGCTGTGTCTGCTTGTCTGACATGGACTGTAGCAATGAAAAAGGAAAACATTGCTCCATGCTTAGAAGACTATAATTAAATGTAATACTTAAGGTACCCCAAGTGAAGGGATCAAAAGCCCTGGACAAGAAGAACATACTGTGGTCCTAACCACACCCTCAGCCTCTGCTGAGCTAGTTCCTGTTCTCATCTGCCACACACACCACTTGCCTGGTGATATTGTCTGGGCCACAGGAAGTGCAAAAGATTGGTTAGAACTCTGGACAGAAATCTCAACTAAACAGTCCCCATCATGCTTTATCATCATCTAGCAACTGGCTATTCTTGCTTAGTTTGTTTCTGAGACAGGGTCTCACTCTGTCTCCCAGGCTGGCATGCACTGCAGCCTTGACCTCCTGGGTTCAAGCAATCTTCCTGCCTCAGCCTCCTAAGCAGCTGGGACTATAGCATGCTAAGTTTTTTCTTTTTTTTTTGTAGGGACGGGGTCTCCCTATGGTACCAGCTATTCTGAAAAGGTGCCTAGAGATGTCCATGACACTGGTCACGGAAGAAGGGCTGCCAACACGCTTGGCCAAGAGGTGTTCCCTGCTGAGCAGGTGCTGTGCTGGACAGCAGTGGGTGCATCTGTGGAATTACTCAGGTGAGAAATTTCTGATTTCTTGCTTCAAACCACACAGGACTGAAGACTTAGGAGACTCAGCTGTGTGTTGCTCTGGCTGCACCTCTGTGAATGTCTGGGTGGCCTTTCCTTGTCTAGCCTGCAACTGCTATTCCCGCCTCGTCTGTGGGTCTACAGCAGAGTGGCCTCTGGCCACTTCATCTGAGACTTCATGGCCCACCCAGGGTGTGACTGCCATGCAAACCGACCACAAAAGCCTTTCTCCAGAGGGAAATGGACGATGACAGTGACAAGCTGTTCTTTTAAAGCCAGGCAGCCCCTGGGAGTGGGAAATGACATCTCCTTCTATGGTTTGAATACCTGTCTCTCTAAAAAATTCATGTTGAAACTTAATCCCCAATGTGGCAGTTTTGAGAGGTGGTGTCTTTAAGACGTGGTGGAGTCATGAGTGCTCTGCCCTTGTAAACTGATTAATCCATCCATTCATTAACAGATGAATGGGTTATCATGGGAAGGGAATTGGTGGCTTTACAAGAGGAAAAGAGACTTGAGCTAGCATGTTAGAATGCTCAGTGGGCTAACATGTTAGCATGCTCAGCCCCCTCATGATGCGATATCCTGTATCACCTTGGGATACTGCCAAATCCCCACCAGCAATCTGGCCCTCACCAGATACAGCTCCTGGACCTCAGACTTCTCAGCTTCCGTAACCGTATGAAGTAAATTCCTTTTGTTTATAAGTTACCAAATTTTAGTTATTATGTTATAAGCAACAGAAAATGGACTAAAACACCTCTAAGGCTCCCGAAACTCTAAAATGAAGGAAGCAATCATGCTTGTGCAACTGCAGCTGATGTGAAATCACCTAGAAAGAAATTCCTCCTCCATGGAGACAGCCTGTTAGCTAAGGAAAAAAGGGTCTACGACTGCCAGAAGACAGGGCGGGTTAACGTTAATGTCCTGCCCCTTTGAGTTCCTCCATTGAATGGAATTGGGTTGATCAGTTCCTCTGCCCCGAACTGGCTATTTTATGGAAAGTCTGTTCATTCCCTGTTTCAAAGTAACAAGCCTGACAGCAGAACATGTAGGAGTCCTGCGACAAGGGATTCCTTTTTCCCACGTATCCTGTCAAGGACGGAGAATTCCAATGAGTCTCATTAACAAGGTGGAGAAAGTTCTTAATCACTCAATTTCAAAAACAAACTTCAGTAATGAAAATGCTAAAAGCAGAAGGCTCTGGTGTTCTATCAGTCTGTTCTCATGCTGCTAATAAAGACATACATGAGACTGGGTAATTTATAAAGGAAGGAGGTTTAACGGACTCACAATGCCTCTTGGCTGGGGTGGTCTCACAATCATGGCAGAAGACGAAGGAAGAGCAAAAGGACATCTTACAGGGAGGCAACAGAGGGTGTGAAGAGGGACCCCATTTATAAAACCATCAGATCTCAGGAGACTTATTCACTACCACAAGAAGAGCACGGGAAAGACCCACCCCCATGATTCAATTACCTTTCATCAGGTCCTTCCTACAACACATGGGAATTATAGGGGCTACAATTCAAGATGACATTTGGGTGAGGACACAGCCAAGCCATTATCAGGTGTTACATATCTTCACTGGTCAAAGGCAGAATAAAGTCGTGCATAAACTAAGGACTTCAATGGGAAGCCTACATAACTCCACTTCTCTGTCACAGGATTTGAGGGCTTCAGCATGAAGGTACCAGCTGTTAGAGTACTCAGGTGATGCTCAAAGAGGGGAGATTGTCCTCTTTCTGGGACAGAGGACCAGATTTCTTTCTGGGCCCTTTGTTTCTTCCAGGAATCCCAGCAACAGTCACTTCACTCATCCCATTTTTATATCTTGAAGTCAAAGAATGAGAAGTATAATGCTCTCTCGCTCAGAGAGGGCAGCTCTGAGCCCTTGCAGTTTTGCAATGAGCTAGGAAACAAACCCTGGCTTCCTGACTTTGCAGTTCATTTATCTCAAGCACCAAATGTCCAATTGCTAAATATTTACACTGGGATTTCTGACAGCAGGTGTACAGGAAGTGATAAGCCCGGGATGAAGCCTGAGCCATGAAGAACTCTTCAGAGAGCAGCTGGGAATCCATGAGTTAACACGGAGAACCAGAACCACCACAGTGCAGCCATGAGGAGGCTGGGTTAGACCCTGACTCCCTGGGTCAAAAGCTGCGCCCTGTGCACAGCTCATCTGCTTATCCACTTCCTCAGCTGAGAAGTAAGTTTGAAAATACCCACCTAACTCTTTAGTGGGACCTTGTTAAGAATCAAATGACAAAGCGGACAGAAAAGCAGTTTGAAAGGAATAACACACAACAGGAATGCAACAAGTTACACAAATCAACAGAACTCATGTTGACTACTGAAAAAAAAAGACATTTTAGGGAAAATTGGTAAATGTTGAAATACAGAGTGCTATTTGGCATGAGATGCTACCAAAGAATTTTTGTTAGTTTTCTTAGGTTTAAAGATGGCATCATAGTTAATTAATATCTTTAGAACTCACACTGAAACATGCAGCAATGAGCACAGAAAATCTGCTTCCTTCACAAAGCCCTTCCACACTGGCCATCTAGAGGTCAAAGGACAAGGACTTGGGAAGAGGCCAGGAGAGGCCAAGAAAGGAGCCTAGTTGGAAAGAAAATAAATATAAGGCTGGGTATGATGGCTCACACCTGTAATCCCAGCGCATGAAACCAAGGTAGGTAGATCACCAGGTCAGGAGATCCAGACCATCCTGGTTAACATGGTGAAACCTCATCTCTATTAAAAATACAAAAAAAAAAAAAAAAATAGCTGGGTATTGTGGCATGCGCCTGTAGTCCCAGCTACTCAGGAGGCTGAGGCAAAAGAATCCCTTGCACCCAGGAGACGGAGGTTTCAGTGAGTGGAGATCACACCACCGCACTACAGCCTGGGCAACAGAGTGAGATTCTGCATCAAAAAAAGAAAGAAAGAAAAGAAATAGAAGCATCTTTGCAGAATCTCCTATCCGTGATGCTTAAAATGTCAGCCAATGTGTGATGTCAAGCACATGTTTTGTCTTCAGACCAGAGTTTCATACTCAACTTTGCCACACAATGCCTAAGTGGCCCTAGATTAAGTCACTAAGACAAAGTTACAGGGAAGCAAATGCACGTGCATGCACAAACACACATACATGCACACGTGCACACACATGCACACATACAAGTGCACACATGCACACATACCCAAGCATGCACACAAATACACATGCATTACAGGTGTGCACACACATGCAGAGGAACACACATGCACACATACACAAGTATGCTCACACACATGCACGAACATAAACATGCCTTGCACACACGTGCACTCATACGGGCACACGCACATACACGTGAACACGAATACACAAACGTGCACTCACTCAATCAGTAAGATTCAATTCCCTTGGGGTAAGCCCGGGTAGCCACCAGGGGCCCATGGGGCGCATGCATTTTGTCGTAAGTCTAATGGTCATTCCAGGGCAGATACTAGGGACCAGGAAGAGGAACAGGGCAAAGGTGAGGAGAGAGATTAAAAATTTTGTCAAGTCAGGATGTAGTAAGTCAGTCACTTATCTGGGAACCGACCAGGGAAATGAATTCTTCCTCTTCCAGCCTAAACCCCATCCCTTACCATTAAGTACATGATACATCATCAATAACTAAATCATTCCACCAAAGATGACAACTGACGTTTTGGGGTTCCAGGACAGACAGGCTACAGGAGGCATGAGGGAGGTATCTGGAGTAAGAGGTAGGCGTTTCAGTCCCCACACTGACTAACCCAATGGCCCTGGGCCTCAGTGTTTTTCTTCTTAGGAGAGAGAGAAAAAAAAGCACAGCGTTTGAGATCTCCACAATTCTAAGACCTTCGGGACAGAAGTAATTTGGAGCATGTTTCTGCCTGTCATGCACATTTCTCTCCTCATCAGGACTTGGGGTTTCCTAACCATATTGAGTAGTTCAGCCCTCCCCCGCCGTGTTCTGCGGCGTTCTCTTCCCCCCTACCCTCACCCCCACCCCACACTCCTGCGGTTTTTTGATGGTCTTAGCCCTCGCATGCAGAGGAAGGAACCTCGCTTGTTTCTCCCAATCAGCGCCGATTCCAGGGACACCTCGGGCAGGCAGCTACATCTGGAAGTTCCAGCTTTGGGCGAGAGGGGGCGCGGTGGGCAAAGCGCCTTCGTAAAGTTGTAGCACTGGGGACCGCGGGACTAACGGCGCAAGTTTGGGGTCAGCTGTACCCTTAAGTTCGCTCGTGCCTGTTCTTTCCAACTCCAGGGTTTCTCGGTGATGACGGCGGGAGGGAGTCTCCGGTGCCCGGAGAAGCCAGAGCGACTTGGGAGTACACAGCTGGCGTGCCCCGCGCCTCTGCGCCCGGACTCGGGGTGCTCCCGCGCTCTCACAGCCTTAGCAGGCTGGGGGCGTCCCAGCCAGCACGCTCTACCCCCAAAACCACAGCTCCGAGGGCATGCGCTGTGCCACCCGTCCCCCACACCTCAATAATCAGAACTCCACAGACGCTGTCCCTGGAGCCGCGCTGCACTCTCCAGGACGCCCAGCGCGCACGGAGACTCCACTGGCTCCGTCCCGCCTGACTACGGGGGCTCGGGACGGTCAAGGAACCCAGCGCCGCGCCCGGCCCAGACGAGGTGGGGCTAGGCGGGGCCGTCCGGGGCGGCAGGGGGACCCGAGGGGCGGCAGGGGGACCCGTGCCTCGCATTGGCTCTCGCAAGAAGTCTTCGAGAATCCCCCAAGCACTGTCGAGAGGCAGCCCTGCGAAGGGCGAAACCTGGAGACCCAGCAGGGACGCTCCCGCTTTCCCGCGAACCGCTTCGGGGAGGGGGTGGCGCGAGAAGCGCTCTTACTTGGTTTCTGGGGTCCGCAGTAGCCGGGGTGGGACCGCGCTCTCCACGGTGGTCCCCCTCCGCGTCCGCCGCCGTTGAACCCCTTTCCCGAGCAGAGCAGGTAGGCCGAGGTCTCCGACGGCTGGAGAAAGCGAGCCCCGAGCGTAGGCAGCCGCGCGCCTCTTTTCCGCCTTACTTTTAACCGGAGGAGGACGGCAAACCCCTCCCCGGACCCACCCCCTTCCCCGAAGGCAGCCGAGGCGGCAGGCCCGGCCTCCAGCCTCTTTTGTTGTAATTCGAGAGCGGCCACTCCCAGGGCCAGAGGGAGCTCCTCGGGGCAGCCCTTCCCAGGCTCGTCGCGCCCGGGTTTCCGGAGCCTGAGAAGACCGAGAGGGGGCCTTTCCTCGGGAGACTCTGGTACACCCCAACCCCCGCAGCGCTCCCAGAATTTAACCCTTCCTTGTCCACTAGCCTTAGGGCCTGTGCCTAGTCCACCTTCTATCCCGAAAACCCTGGCCCTGCCTGGCACATAGTACACGCTCAATAAAAACTGCCGAATGAGCGTTCAGAAACTTGGCTCCGTCTGGCCTGAGTTCCACATCCCTTTTCCTGTAGGGGGAAAACATCCTGAACGAGTCAACAGCCCCCTTTCGGGTAGATCACATCTCTGGCCCTGGCCAAGCCTCTTCTCCTCCGAGGACTAGCTTTATTCTTGGTAAATTCGACGCTTTGGATTCCGTGACCTCTGGGTCCTTCCTGGAATGGCAGGGCTGGGATGAACAAGCCCTATGCTTGGAGACCGAACAGGACGCAGCTAAGGGCGGGGGGGGGGGGGGCATTGTGCAGAAGGACCTCCCGTGCCTGGCTCACAAGCTCCCGGGTGCGGGGTGGGCATGCTGGAAGAGCCCTCCGCACAGAGAGGGCTCCTTGCGCACGAGCAGGGCTTTGCCAGGGCCAGGGAGGCAGCTGGCTGCAAAACAAGGGACCCCTGTGCAGACGTGGACTGTCACCTGCAAGTGGCTCCTTCCTCAGTCCTCTCTTACTCCACCCCATGGCTGGACAAAGCCTGCCCACCTGCAGGGGTAGGTGGAAACTCCCAAATCTCACCTCCAGCCCAGGCATCTCTCCTAAACCATGGGTATTTAAATCTGTTGGCCCCCGAAAGACTTCCACCTGGACATTCCGTTGGCCACAGCTAACCTGGCAAGCCCCAATTTTGGCACTGCAACTCACAGCCCACGTTGACCCCTGTGAGCTCTCCCAGGCAGATATGGGGCCTTCTCCATTGCCTCCTCCTTACCCTCCCCACAGATCAGTCCCTGGCTCTGGTGGGCAGTGGAGGGAAGGGGTCAGAGGAAGGGGGTGTGGTTATCTAAGACCCGGGGGAGGGATCCTTGTGGTAGTGGAACTGTTTAGTATCTTGAGACAGAAAAGCACACAGGTGATAAAATTGTATGGAACTTAATACACCCAATAAAATTTCAATTAAAATTTTAAAAATCCTCCGTGGCTCCAGGGTCCTCAAAATGTCATCTGAATCCCTCTCACCTGGGCCTTACTTGATGTGCTTCTATAAGCCTTCTATTTCACACCCCACAGCCTTTGAATGTGACATCCCCTTTCCTTCTCTGCACAGTAAGGCCTGGTTATGGAGCTCTTACTTAGCTGTCACACCCTACACAGTGCCTGGACATAGCAGATGCTCAATAAATGCTGGTGAAGCTGAGCTCTCCCCTTTCCCCATCTCCCATCCTTCCACCTAGTCCTACCGACTCCTGCTGCTAAAGCATTCACCAAAAAGGTAGAAAATGAAAGGAAACCAACTTTGTAAAGAATGTTTTGTCTGGTATAAAGAAACGCAAACTTCCTGTGGAACATTCAGAAAATATGCAAAAATTTAAGGAAGAAATTGTTACTTTGGAGTCCTGTCACCCATAGTTAAAAACACTATTTGGAGTATTTCCTTCAGAATATTTGTTCAGCTAAACTGTAGTTATGGCTTTTGTATCCTGATTTTATTATTATTTGAGACAGTCTAGCTCTGTCACTCAAGCTGGAGTTCAGTGGCACAATCTCAGCTCAGTGCAACCTCCACCTCCCAGGTTCAGGTGATTCCCGAGTAGCTGGGATTACAGGCGTCCACCACTAAGCCTAGCTAATGTTTGTATGTTTAGTAGAGACAGGGTTTCACCATGTTGACCAGGCTGGTCTCAAACTTCCGGTTCAAGTGATCCACCCGCCTCAGCCTCCCAAAGTGCTGGGATTATAGAAGTGAGCCACTGCACCTGGCCTCTGATTCTTTTTACTCTATTATTTTGTGTTAATTTTTCAATGTAATTTGTAATGGTTTTAGACAATTCTGGTCTGAAACTACCGTGCAATGGAGTCATTTCTCCATTATTGGATATTCAGTTCTTCACAGCTTTTTGCGAGTATAAATTACACCATGACAATTATCCTTGGGAAAGTAATGTTTATTGATTGGGTTCCTGCTAATTTATTACAGATGAAAAAGCCCAAGCTCAGAGAAGTGGTTTTCCCAGAGTCACGGAGCTCGGGAATGGCCAAGTTGGGAGAATCAACTGGAGCTCAACTCCTCCAGCAATATGAGTGACTCACACTGGGGTCTCGGTAAGTCCATCTCTGCTTCACCGTGTCCCCACTTCCAAGAGAAAATGAGTGGAGTATTTGAAGCTTGCACCAAGTGGTTTACTGATACATTTTTGTTGACCTGAAATCAAGACCTAGGAGACTACTTCAGGACAGCTGTAGCCCCTTGTCCTCAATGAAACAAAATGATGTGGGATGCCTTATGTTTGTTAAGTCTGGATGTGCCCTATCACCTCCACCACACAGGTCCTGTACTGCTGCAGAGGCAGAGTCGTACAATGGGTTCAGGGCATGCTTGTGTAGTCAGGGGTCCAGGGTTCAAATCTCAGCTCCACCATTAACTGATGTGAACTCCCTTTTCCCTCACATGCTTCATCTGTAAAAAGCACCTCACTCAAAATGCTCTTAAGAGCTTGGGTGCGGTAGCTCATGCTTGTAACCTCAGCACTTTGGGAGGCCGAGGCAGGCGGGCTGCTTCAGTCCAGGAGTTTGAGACCAGCCTGGACAACATGGCAAAATCCTGTCTCTACAAAAAATATAAAATTAGCCAGGCATGGTGGTGTGGGGATGTAGTCCAGCTACTTGGGGGGCTGAGACAGGAGGATTGCTTGAGCCTGGGAAGTCAAGGCTGCATTTGAGCCGAGGTCACGCCACTGCACTCCAACCTGAGTGACAAAGCGATACCTGTTTTTTTTTTTTTTTTTTTTTTTTTTTAAAAAAAAAAAAAAGCTCCTAAGGAGTAGAAGGAGTGAATGGGCTCAGAACAGTCCCTGGCATGGTACTTGGACAATAAATGTTGCATTATGAGGAGGGCATGTTTGAGGAGGGCACCATGACTCCCTATCCCTCGGGGCTTCAGACCCCATGCAGGGAGTGGGAAGGCAGCACCTCCTGCCCACCCCATCCCCAGGGGTCATGTGGATGACCGAATTAGGATCCACTTCCAGACTGTGATTACTGAGTCAAAGGCTAGAGGCTAGTCTTTCTTTTTTCTCCCTTGGCTTTTGCACCCTCTTGCTGAATCACTCTCCTGGCAGCCTGCCTCAACGAAGGTTGCAAGAAGCATAGCATGTCCCAGGGGGCATAGCTGGAGGCTCCGGGGAGGCCCAGCAAATGCTGTAGCCAGTCTGTGCCTTCATGGTGCTTCTATGCCAGAGTCCGAAACTGACAAGACACACACAAAGACACAGAAATAAGGAAACGCAGGAGTCGGCTGGTGATGGAGTGCTGCAGAGGAAACTAAAGGAGGAGAGAAGGTGAAGGAGGCTCAGGCGCTGGCCCAGTGGGGGTGGCCAGGGAAGGCCCATCTGATGAAGTGGGAAAGTAGGAATAATTTTAGTAGGTATTAGTAATGATTACTTAGACGAATAGAAATGCAGAAACAAGTAGCTAAATGTTATAGAGCTGAAGAAGAGGCTCCATGTGGTCTATGTGTTAAATTAAATGGGGAACCAATCAACTATCCAAACAAACAAACATTGATCCAACCGTTTGGTAAGGTGATTTGGAAATACTGTCACGTGCTACATAATGACATTTCAGTCAACGATGGACCGGGTAGATGATGGTGGTCCCATGTCACTTGGTCTCATAATGTTATAACAGAGCTGAAAAATTCTTCTCTCCTATTGACCTCATAGCTGTAGTGACACTGTAGTGCAAGGAATTATTCATGTTTCTAGTGATTGTTGGGATTCACTCAATATTAAAAGAAATATAAGGAAGTTATAGATTATAGTCTCAAACCTTTTGGAAGTCCAAAAGGTTTCAATGAGGCTGGCTGAAGGCAGCCAGTTCTTACATTAGAGCATTAAGTCATAGAGTAAAGATTAAGTATGATAAAAGCTTCCCCAGTCAAGTCTGTTTGCCCCACATTCCTTTGTCCCTCCTCTAATTTGTTTACTCATGTAGACTTTGTGCTGGATGGCCCTCTCAAGAAGAAGTCGAAAAAGCATTACCCATTAATAGTGTTTACCCTAGGCCCCAGAACCAAACCTTTTATCATTTGTAAAACCACTCTTTTAACCGTGTTAACGACCCACAAGCATGTTAACTTAGAACCTCTGTTATTAAATCTATGCTGAATAAATGTGAAGAACAAGGAGCTGTAGTCACTTAGCTGCAGTCACCCTCTGAAAGCAGCTGACGGCCATCTCTAGCCCACTCAGATCACTGTACTAAGTAAAAGTATTTTATTCATCCGACGCTAAGTCACGGTCTGCAAGACAGACCTCTGCAAGCAGTGATCAATATCTCAGTGATGCTGGTGTAACAGCCTATGAACTGCCAGTCATGTGATAGTCTAGCTCATGTGACTATGTACAGTATATAATTGATAATGATAATAAATCACTATGCTACTGACATATTTTATATATTAAAAAGATACATTATCTTTTTAATTGTTATTTTAGGGTGCACTTTTACTTACTTAAAAAAAGCTAACTGTGAAACATCCTGTCAGGTCCTTCAGGAGGTATCCAGAAGAAGGCATTGTTATCCTAGGAGATGACAGCTCCATGTTTGCTAATGCCCCTGAAGACATTCCAGTGGGGCAAGATATGGAGGTGAAGGACAGTGATGGATGATCCTGACCCTGAGTAGGCCTAGGCTAATGTGTGTGTATTAGTCTTTAACAAAAAAAGTTTGAGCTGGATATGGTGGCTTAGGCCTGTAATCCCAGCACTTTGGGAGGCTGAGGCAGGCAGATCACGAGGTCAGGAGATCAAGACCATCCTGGCTAACACATTGAAGCCCTGTCTCTACTGAAAATACAAAAAATTAACCAGGTGTAGGGGCATGCACCTGTAGTCCCAGCTACTTGGGAGGTTGAGGCAGAATTGCTTGAACCCAGGAGGCGGAGGTTGCAGTGACTGAGAATGTGCCACTGCACTCCAGCCCGGGCAACAGAGCAAAACTCCATCTCAAAAAAAAAAAAAAAAAAAAAAAAGTTTACAACATAGACAAAAATAAATAATTTTAAAAATAGGAAAAAGCTTATAGAATATGAAATTAAAAAATTTGGTACAGCTGTACAAAGTGTTTATGTTTTAAGCTGTTATTCCAAGAGCCAAAAAATGTTTTAAAAGCTAACAAGTTTATAAAGTAAGAGTTACAGTAAGCGCAGGTGAATTCATTATTGTAAAAAGAAATGCCTTGTATAAATTGAGTGTAGCCTAAGTGTGCAGTGTATGCAGCTGACAGCGGTGTGCAGTGTGCATTCACTCACCACACACTCCCTGACTCAGCCACTGAACTCCCTTCATGATAAATGCCCTCCCTAAACCGGACTGTCATTTTTTTTTTTTTTTACTGTTATCTTTTCTACGTTTAGACACCCAAATACTTACCACTGGGTTACAAATACCTGCAGTTTTCTAAACAATCACATGCTGTACAAATCTGTAGCACAGGACCAACAGGCTACCCCATGCAGTCTAGGCGTGTGGTAAGCTATACCACCTAGGCTTGTGGAAGTACCCTCTGTGATGTCTGCACAGTGACAAAATGGCCTAATGATGCATTTCTCAGAATGTATTTCCTCCTGTCATTAAGCAATTCACATCTGTATACGTCAAGGGGCGGGTGTTTGGCCTTGGGGACGGATGGTCACAGAGATCACATATTCTAGTGTTCCTATGTTGGCCAGATGTCTATCAGGTCCCATGATTTGGCTTCCGTGTTTCATCATCTCAAATCTGAACGTTCTGTCACAACCACTTTTGATGAGTATAGACATTTTCTTCAGAGGAGAGAACAGGGAGGAGGAGAATTCCTGCCTCCTCCGAGGAAGCAGCGCCCCTTAGTGGTCTGTCTCTCACACAGCAGTGTGTGCTTGCTCTCTTCAGGGCCAAGCTGTGCCAATGGGGTTAAAACCCTAAAAATCTAAAGATTTAAAGGGCTAAAA
This sequence comes from Saimiri boliviensis, assembly GCF_048565385.1. Classification (NCBI taxonomy): domain Eukaryota; kingdom Metazoa; phylum Chordata; class Mammalia; order Primates; family Cebidae; genus Saimiri; species Saimiri boliviensis. The sequence continues at coordinate 98,693,562 of NC_133461.1, forward strand.
TCTAAACAGCTGCCATGAAACTTGAGAACTTGTGCTCCAAGCACCTTGTTTACAGACAGGGAACCAAAGGCCCAGAAAGCTGTCAACACCAGCACCTTCCCTGGAAGGGGTGCTGAGACCAGACCCAGACTCAGGTCAGCTAAGCCCCAGGAGAGTTCCAAATCTGCTCAAAAAGCACAGTTGTAAACTGCATATGTGTACAATCAGGAGCGGGTAGGGCTCATCTGCCTTTCTCCAGGAAACACGTTTCACACTGAAAAGTGTAATTTCATTTACTCTCTTTTCTAGGATGTAGAATTATTCTGTCAACCATAGTGTGCTAAACTTCATCCCTTTCCTTATCTTTTGCTTAATTTATTATTGTTATTGTTGTTGTTGTTATTATATTTTTTGAGACGGAGTTTCACTCTTGTTGCCCAGGCTGGAGTGCAATGGCATGCTCTTGGCTCACTGTAACCTCCACCTCCTGGGTTCAAGTGATTGTCCTGCCTCAGCCTCCCAAGTAGCTGGGAGTACAGGCATGTGCCACTATGCCTGGCTTATATATATATTTGTATTTTTAGTAGAGATGGGGCTTCACCATGTTGGTCAGGCTGGTCTCCAACTCCTGACCTCAAGTGATCCACCTGCCTCAGCCTCCCAAAGTGCGGGGATTACAGGCGTGAGCCACCACGCCCGGCCTTCTTTTGGTTAATTTATTATTAATCAGGATCACTAAACAGCCTGTTTGAGAGCACAAAACAGTTTACTTGGAGGAGCTCAAAGCTTCTCATAGCTTTTTCGAATAAAGAAAGCCATGCAGGGCAGTCCTCTGTATTCAGCAAAGAAGAAAATTCTGTCTGGGAGGGAGAGAGAAGCTTTCCATGAGACCAGGTTCCATGACTAGCCCTTTCCATCACTCACTTAGGCTGGGAGTGACTCAGTCCCTCCAGCAACTTCTGTTCTTGGAGCCCATTTGGGGCTCAGTTCAGTGTGATGTCACTCAGTGCCTCCCTGCTTTGAAGTGGGACCAGGGTCAGTACAACTCCAGCAGCCTGGGAAGGTCCTACTCATAATAAAAGTGTGCTTTCCTCTCCCAGGGATTATCATATCTGAAATCCTGCAATTAGAAATTAGTTCCTTTGGGTGAACTATCAATACCTGCAACAGTGTTTTAGTCCATTTTCTGTTGCTGTAACAGGATACCACAGACTTGATGATTTAAAACAAACAGAAATGTATTTGAGTCATGGTTCTGGAGGCTGGGAAGTCCAAGGGCATGGCACTAGGAAGGGAGAGCAAGCAAGAGAGCAAGAGGGGGCCAGAGTCCCCTTTATAAAAAGCCCACTCTCGCAATAACATTAGTTCATTCATGAGGGCAGAGCTGTCATGACCTAGTCACCTCTTATCAGGCCCCAATTCCCAGCTCTGATGCACTGGGGATTAAGTTTCTAACACATGAACTCTGGGGGACACATTCAAACCACTGCAAACAGTGTGGTTGAATCTCAAACATATCAGGATGTCCCCCACCACTGACTCTGACAGGCACAAAAAAGCCAGCCACAAAAGGGAGACATACTGTATGATCTAGTCATAACTCTAGAAAACTCCAGAAAAGTCAAAACTAAATGGTAGGGACTGAAAGTAGACCACTGCTGACCTGAGGCTGGAGGTGGGGTGGGGGTGGCAGTGGCCTGGGAAGGAGCATGAAGGGGCTTTCTAGCTTTTTGGGGTGATGGAAATGATCTATTTCTTGATTGTGGTGCTGTGGCCCCCTCTTGCTCTCTTGCTTGCTCTCCCTTCCTAGTGCCATACCCTTGGGCTTCCCAGCTTCCAGAACCATGAGTCAAATATATTTCTTTTCATTTAAATTCTCTCTCTCTCTCTCTCTCTCTCTCTCTCTCTCTCTCTCTATATATATATATATATATATATATATATATAAAATATATTTATATAGATATATATACTTTTTTTTTTTTTTTAGAGACAGGGGTCTTACTACATTGCCCAGGCTGGTTCCAACCTCCTGGCCTTAGTAATCCTCCCACCTCAGACTTCCAAAGTGCAGGGATTACAGGCGTGACCCTGCAACCCGTTTCACTTAGTAATATTCATTTAAGATCCCATGCCTTCTCATGGCCTGATAGCTCATTTTAATTTTTCTCTTTCTTTCTTTATTTTCTTTTCTTTTTTCTGATGGAGTCTCGAGTTCACTGGCACAATCTCAGCTCACTGCTACCTCTGCCTCCCTGATTCAGGTGATTCTCTTGCCTCAGCCTCCTGAGTAGTTGGGGTAACAGGTGCTCGCCACATTCCCAGCTAATTTTTGTATTTTTAGTAGAAATGGGGCTTCACCATGTTGGCCAGACTGGTCTCGAGCTCCTGACCTCAAATGATCCCCTTGTCTCAGATTACAGGCATAAGCCACTGTGCCCGGTCTACAGCTCGTTTTTCAAATTGCTGAATAATACTCTGTTGTGGGGATGAACCAGTTTATTTACTTATTCATCTGTTATAAGACATCCTGGTTGTTTCCAAGGTTTGGCTATTATAAATAAGCTGTTACAAACATTCAGGTATAGATTTTTGTGTGGACTTTTTCAACTCCTGTGGGCAAACATCAAAGAGTACAAACACCAGTTGCTGGATCTCATTGTACAAGTATGTCTAATTTTGTAAGAACCTGCCGAACTGTCTTCAGAGGTGACTGTACCATTTTGCATTCCCACCAGCAGTGAATGAGAGCGAGTTGCTGTTACTCTACATCTCTGCCAGCATTTGACATTATCAGTGTTCCGGATTTTAGCCATCTCTTAGAATTAGCCATTCTAATAGCTGCACAGTGGTGTCTCGTTGTTGTTTTAATTTGCAATTTTGATGACATATGATGTGGACGATCTTTTTTTTTAGTTGGAGTCTTGCACTGTCACCCAGGCTGTAGTGCAGTGGCGTGATCTTGGCTCAAGGCAATCTCCACTTCCTGGGTTCAATCAATTCTGCCTCAGCCTTCCGAATAGCTGGGACTACAGGAGGGCGCTGCCATGCTCAGCTAATTTTTAAACAATTTTTAGTAGAGATGGGGTTTTACCATGTTGGCCAGGATGGTCTTGATTCCCTGACCTCGTGATCCACCCGCCTCGGCCTCCCAAAGTGCTGGGATTACAGGTGTGAGCCACCGCACTGGGCCAGTGTGAATGATCTTTTCATGTCTGTGTTTGCCATCTGTATATCTGTGGTGAGGATATCTGCTCAGATCTTTTGCCCATTTATTATTTTTTTTAAACAGAGTCTTGCTCTGTCACCTAGGCAGGAGTGCAGTGGTGTGATCTCAGTTCACTGCAACATCTTACTCCTGAGTTCAAAAGCCTCCTGAGTAGCTGGGATTACCAGCACCCACCACCACACCTGGCTATTGTTTTGTATTTTTGCCCATTTTAAAAAATTGGGTGTTGAGTTTTAAGAATTCTTTGCATATTTTGGACACAGTCTTTTATCCGATATGTGTTATGCAAAATTTTCTCCCAGTTTGTGGCTTGTCTTTTCATTCTCCAAATTGTTTTCCACCAAGCATCTAGAATGCTATCATCCCTCCCTGTGTGTGTGTGTGTGTGTGTGTGTGTGTGTGTGTGCGTGCTGTGGGGGAGGAGAGAGAAGGACAACATTCAGAAGGAAGGCAGGGTATTAGGAATGAAAAACACTTGATGTAGTCTTCAAGGGGCTTCTTATATTCTGATTTGAGAGAAATCTCATAGAGATTCAATAACAAGAAAAAGCAATGTGAGATTCAATACAAATGCCTGGTACCCTGCAGCAAGCAGAGATCTGAGGGGCTGGAGATGGTGGTGGGGGCTGCATGGGGTCTGGAGGGCCACCCATGTGCAGGAGGAGGAAACTGAGATGAGAGTAGGAATGAGCTGGAAAGATGAGCAATGCATTCCACACTGGAGTAGGTGGTGGGTGGCATGAGAGAGTCACACAGGAGGGAGGCCACCTTAATCCTTCCTCCTGCAGCAGCCCCAGGACATCTGGGAATGGGGCAGGTAGGGTGGGGCTACAGGGGCTGGACCCTGGTAATTTGAACTAGACTCGGAACACAGGGTGACAGGTTCTGAAGACAAGCTGGGTGAACATTCTTATTTTGCTGCTTCCCTTAACTTTCCATTTGCCTCCTCCACATGGAAAGTCTCCAGGGAGAAGAGGGAGACTTTCACCTAGCACAGTCATTCAGAGGGGAAAAAAGGCTGATTCAAATCTCATTCCCAGACACCTGGCTTCTGCCAGCTCTGACCACCTTGTCTCAAAGACGCAGCTGAAACAGGGAAGGGGGAGCACCAGACAAAAATGGGAGCTTTTCTGCAGAGGGATGGGCTGGTGCTTGGCAAGGCCCACGCTCTGGGCTGCAGCCCAGCACAGCCTCACTGGTCTCCCAGAAAGCGTATGAGATGCCTGCCCAGGGCACTCAGGGTTGGCTGAGGACACAGCCTGACTGCTCTGTTCCAGTCACTGGTATTTATGAGCCTCCTGTGAGCCCAGACCCAGGTCTGCACCATCCAGGAGGCAGGAAAGGTGCAAATTCTGCTCTGCTTGCCAGTACCCTGCACCTCCAGGAGGTGCCCACAGTGGGCAGAGAGGATGAGATGTTCAGAGGAAGCCACGGTCCAGGAAGAAAAGCCCCCGAACCTCAACAGCATTAGCACTGAAACAGGACAAACACGAATTATGAACTGAATTATGTCCCTCCAAAATTCACGTGAAAGCAGTAACTCCCAATGAGATGTTATTTGGACCTGAGGCCTTGGGGAGGTAATGAGGGTTAGATGAGGTCATGAGGAAGGGCCCGCGGGATTTTATTAGTGGCTTTCTATGAACAGGAGAGAGGAATCACTCTTTCTCTTTGCCACGTAAGGTCCAGTGAAAAGACAGGTCTTATGAACCAGGAACCGAATTGGCCAGCACCTTGACCTTGAAGTTCTCAGCCTCCAGAACCATAAGAAATAATATCTGTTGTTGACGCCACCCAGGCTGGTGTTTTGTCATAGCTGCTGGGCTGACTGAGACAAACACGAGTGGTGTCCTCTTCCCAGCCTTCCAGCCATGGCTGGCTCTGGCCAACACTGGGATGCTGGGGACTTTGCTTTTCTCTTCAGCCCCTCCACAGTTTACCTCTCCTCGCTGCTCGGTGCCAGCAGTTATTCGCAACATGTGGTTTGGGACCACTGGGTGTTACAAAGACTCTTTCAGGGTCAAACTTTTTTTTTTTTTTTGAGACTGAGTTTCGTTCTTGTTGCCCAGGCTGGAGTGCAATGGTGCAATCTCAGCTCACTAAAATCTCCGCCTCCTGGGTTCAATCAATTCTCCTGCTGCAGCCTCCCGAGTAGCTGGGACTACAGGCATGTGCCACCACACCTGGCTAATTTTGTATCTTTAGTAGAGAGGGGGTTTCTCCATGTTGGTCAGGCTGGTCTCGAACTCCCGACCTCAGGTGATCTGCCCACCTCAACCTACCAAAGTACTGGGATTACAGGCATGAGTCACTGCGCCCTGCTGGGTCACTATGTTTTTTTAAATAAAACCAAGACCTTATTTGCCTTTTTATTTCATTTTTTAGAACTGGTGATATGTCAGGAGCCACTACTTCCTCCAAACTGACCAAGCTTTATCATTGGGTGGAGCTCCAGGGACATCAGGCAACTCGGATTCCAGTCTTAGATTTCCCCTCAGGAAATGAGGCAGTGACTTAGATAACGAAGCCTCCCCCTCACTGTAGAAATGGCATTGTCCTATTTTCCCTGAATCTTGGTGTTCTTTTTTGTAGATTGAGATATAATTTTATATCCCTTACATAGCTCACAAAGCTGTTAAGGAAGCCAAATAAATGTGAATATGTCCTAACAAGAGAAAATTTTTCCATCATTATTATTAGGTGTGATTATTAAGAGAGGAGCAACCCAAGGAGAATCAGTAGTCAGCACTGGATCTAGTCAGAGGCCCATCCCCAGCCTCCCTGTTGCCAGGAAACCAGCCCAGGATCCTCAATCCAATGCGCCATCACTCTGAACACGGTTTCCCTTTCTTCCATGCACCTTCCATATTGGGAATTGGAATTGTTTTCTCTTAAAGGATCCCTGGAGGCCCCTGAGGTATTTTTTAAAATATAAAATTAAATTATATATTTAATTTATGAATTAAATCTCCTGCCCTCAGATGATCCACCTGCCTCAACCTCCCATAGTGCTAAGATTACAGGTGTCAGCCACCATGCCTGGCCCCTCTGGGAAAGCTAAGTAACATCCAGTAGGAAACAGAAATAAGGAACTCAGAAGAGGGGTCTGGAAGGAAATGAAAGGCAGAGGGTAGCACCGTGGAGGTGGGATGTTCTTCCCTAGTATTAGCCAGTGCTAGAGTAGGGGTAGGCAAACTACGGCCCATGGGTGGAATCCATATTTACGTGCATATTCCAGCTCATTTCGTACTATAGAAGCAGTGAGTTGAGTTTTGGAGAGAAGTTATGTGGCCTGCAAAGCTGAAATATTTACTATCTGGCCCTGTAGAGAAAAAAATTGCTGACTTGGTCTGGAACGGCATTTTTCAAATGTGAGCATGCATTATGAGTGACCTTGAAAACCGGCAAAATGAAGAATTTCATTCAAGGGGTCTGAGACCAAGTCTGAGATCCGGCACTTCTGTCAGACTTCAATGATGCTGATGCTGCTGATTCAGGGACCACACTTTGAGAGGCGAGGTCCGAGGGCAGCTCTGTCTAAAAAAAATATACCGTGAGCCACACAGGCAATTTGAGTTGTCTTGTGTACACACTGAAAAGGTAGAAAGAGGCCGGGCGCAGTGGCTCATGCCTGTAATCCCAGCACTTTGGGAGGCCAAGGCAGGCAGATCACAAGGTCAGGAGTTTGAAACCGGCCTGGCCAATATGGTGAAACCCTGTCTCTACTAAAAATACAAAAATTAGCTGGGCATGGTGGCGGGTGCCTGTAATCCCAGCTACTCAGGAAGCTGAGGCATGAGAATCGTTAGAACTCGGGAGTTGGAGATTGCAGTGAGCCAAGGTCTGAATCACGCCATTGCACTCCAGCCTGGGTGACAAGGCGAGACTCCATCTCAAAAAATTATTACATAAAAATAAAAAGGTAGAAACAGGTGATGTTAATCCAGTAACATTTCATTTAACTCAATATACCTAAAATATTATCAAGTCTCATGTACCTAATGTAAAGAAACTGTTTATTTATATGAAGTCTTTGAAATCTGCTGTATATTTTATACTTAGAGCTCATCTCAGTTTGGATTGGCCTGTTTCGCGTCGCCAGTGGCCGTCATACTGGACAGTGCAGCCCTGGAGTACAGACTGGACCCAGGCTGCCTGCATTTAAATCCCAGCCCCACCACTGGCTAGTGGGGTACCTTGGACAAGTTATGTGACCTTCCCACATCTGCTTCTCCACTTGTAAAGTGAGGGTAATCAAAGCACCTCCTCATGGTGCTATTTTGGGGATTAACATGGTTAGGCTTTGTGCCCCCACCCAAATCTCATCTTGCATTATAATCTCCACGTCAAGGGAGAGGCTAGGTGGAGGTAATTGAGTCATGAGCGTGGTTTGCCCCGTGCTGTTCTCGTGATAGAGTTGTCTCGGGATCTGATGGTTTTGTAAGTATTTGGTAGTTCCTTCTGTATTCCTTCTCTCTCCTGCCACCTTGTGAAGGTGTCTTGCTTCCCTGCTTTCACCTTCTGCCATGATTAAAAGTTTTCTGAGGCCTCCCCACCCATGCTGATCTGTGAGTCAATTAAACCTCTCCTTTATCAATTACCTAGTCTTAGGAAGTTCTTTAGAGCAATGTGGTAACGGAACAATACAGGGATTATGTAAGCTAACAAAGAGCTAGAACAGCACCTGGCATGTGATAAGCTATCATTCTGTTATGATGACAGTTCTGCACAAGAAGCACCTTCTTTCCCTCCAATAAAGCAAGGAGGTGGTGCCATGTTTCCTGCCCCCATCCCTGGGGCCAGACCACAGAGTTTAGCACGCTCTCTCCTCAGTTCTCAGCCTGGTCATTCCCCGTCGCTTTAAGGATCCTGCCTTGTTCATTCATTCTACAGATATGTATTGAACGTCTCCTGCGTATCACATCCTGTGCCTGGGGATACAACATGAAAATGGACACACAGAAGCCCCCTGCCTCCTGGACCATGTTCTAGTAGGGTAGTAGGGACAGCGTTACATGGAACGTTAATGAACACAGAGTGGGCTAGATCTAAGGCCATAAGCACCACAGCGGGGGAATGTGGAGCAGGGTGAGGGGGATGGAAATTCCTGGGAGGGCCCTGAGGCCAGGGTGGCTGGAGCAGAGTGAGTTGGGGAGAGAAATGACTGCAGTCAGAGCGGTGTGGAGCGGGAGGCCACAGTGCGGGGCTATCTAGGCCATTATAAAGACTTCGGCTCTTCCTGAGTCAAATACAGAACTGAGTGGAGGGCTTTTGCCTAACAACTTCAAGGTATGAATCATGCCTTATCAGGTTGCTATGCTGAAAACAGCCTGGGTTAGGTTGGGTTGGGATAACCAATCATGTCCCCTGGCCCTGAACTGAGGGGGCTCACTGGGATGTGAGGTCACCCCAAAACAAGGAGATCAGTTTTATCTTTTGTCCTCCTTTCATAACTAATCTGTGTCCCCATAACGTCCATTTTAATGTATTTGAGTCAAAATGTGCACATCCTCACAGGACATACCATGTTGTGTGCCCTACATTTACATAATGGCATTATGCAACAAATCTCATTTCTTGCTTTCAGTATTCAACACTATTTTTAAGAGCCACCTGCTTTGCTGTTCATAGCTCTAGTTCTGTGTCTCATGGCTACACAGTATTCCATGGTACGCACCTGCCATCTTTGACTTGTCCGAGACCTTGTTTACCTCCAACAACACAGTCACTCAAAATCACTGCCAAAGGCATCCTTCTCTAAGTCCATGCCTGGACCCATGTAGAAAGCTCTCCAGAGAGCCACGTGCAAGTGTCTCTCTGAATCACAGGGCACACATGCTGCCTTTAAGTGCTGCCAGCCCCGCTTCTGGGGTATGCATTGCAGTTTGCACCACCACCAGCAATATTCAAGTCCGGGCCTTGCAACACTGCCAGCACTTGAAGTCTAGCAGTTCTGAAGGGGGTAAGGGAGTGGCTCTTAATTGACATGCACCTTTCTTTGGCTCTCTTAGTTTACTTCTTTTTCACCATTTGGGTTTCCCCTGCTGTGAATCAGCTATTAATATCCATGGGTGTTTTTTTTTTTCTTTTGGGTTTCCTTTTTCTTGTTGTTTGCAAGAAACTTTGTACCTTTTAATCCCTTTTCCATTTTAGTCACTGCAAATACCTTCTTGGTCTGCCATCTGTTAGCTCTGATGATGATGCCTGAACAGAAAGCCTGACTTTAGATGTAGTCAAATCCATCCCTTCCCCCTTACAGTTGGTGCTTCTTGTGAGGTTTAAAAGTGACTTTTAAGGACAACTTAGAATGAAAAACAATCTGAAGCTATGCTTAGAATAAAATAAATATGTAGTAACTATTTCCTGTAAGCAGGGCTTCAGAAAATACCAATCTTCCTTTTCTATTATTACTACCTAATTCTGGGAGTTCTTCTTCCTTTTTGTCAAGCCTGAACAAGTTACGAAGAAAGGAAACTACTTGAGGTAAATTTGGTTTTCTGAAGTTTTTCTAAATACAGCTTTGAGATGCAACCCTCCCTTAACAAACTTTGGTGGAGGGAAGAAGTGAATGGAGGATCGAGACTCAGAAGCCTGGAATCTGTCCCGCCCTGCATGGCACATTGCATATGGTTTAAAAAAAAAAAAAAAACATGCAAAAACTGAACATCTGGAAAGAACAGCAAAGGTTGAGAATAAAAGATCTTTAAAAGATTTGTTTCACAAATTCTAGAAACCTAGAGAGGTGATTTGTGAAAGAAACCAGATTTTGATTAGTTTACAAATATTTATGAAATACTGTGTACTACACAGTGTCTTCTTTATTGGGTTATAAATGTAGAAACAAGAAAGTAAACACAGGACCTGTCACGGTCCATGTTCAAGGGCATTTAGGGCGGAAACAGATACACTGATGGACATCAGGGCCATGGGAGGTAGGAGAGGATTTTAAAGTGTAATTGGAACGTTACGGGAAACCCCCAGGAAGTTCCGGAAAATTCTTCTGTGCTGCCATGACCAGCATCAACAAACTTTATAAGGCTGAGGAGAGCCCGCTAAATGTTTAAGTATTTTGAGTCTAAAATCTGGGTATTAGAGCTTGGGCCAGGTGGAGAAGAAGCAACCTTAGGAGAAGGAGGCGCTAAGTCTGGTCCTTGGCTTTTAACTCTCATGTAATCACAGGCAAGAATAAGAAGATTGATATTTTCAGAACTGAACACTTCAAACTCTTGATTCTCATGAAGGCAAAAAAGGATGAAAGGTGGTATTCACACTCCCAATTAGAAGCCTGAGAGGACAGCAAGCCGGGACGGGACATTTTAGAAACAACACAATGAAAGATCCACATTGGGGATTCCAAAGCTGCTCCTTTGTGTTCTGATGATGACCTTGCCAGACCAGCTTTTCCCCTTCCAGTCAAACAGGGGCCACTGGAATCCCAATCCCTTGACAAAACACAAGATGCCTGAAATGTCTGATGACTGGCTGAACTGGAGGGAAAAAACCTCCTTTCACCTCCGTCTTTTGAGTTCACATATTTAAACAAGAAGCCTGTCTTTTGTGCCTGTCGCCATTGTGTTCAGTGAGGAGCTTTCAGTCCTGTACTCAGGGCAGACATCCTTCTGAAGGTCTAGCTTTCTTGTTTGCGCCTCTTCCACCAAACAGACACAGGCTGTTGACAGAAATGTTTAAGTGGCCATGAAGTCTGGAGCCCAGATATCATTCACCTGCCAAATGGTGTCACGGGTGAAGGGCAAAGATCGAAGGCCAAAGTGCCCCTAGTGTCCCTGCAGCAGGTCTCAGTCAACCTTAATGGATCTATTAATAGAAAGAGGGAGGACAGCACAGGGTAGGGGGGACTAGCCTGACTAAAAGCAAAAGAAAACACATCAACGACACACTCTTCTTTTGTTAGGAGGAAGTGGCATCAGAGGGCCACAGGCTCCCAGACGAGGCAGGGCCGGGAAGACTCCCACAGGATTGCCTTTCATCCTGACACGGATGCTCCAGGCAGACCACCACTCTCCTAAGGCGCGCTTTGGGATTAGTAGGGCACTCCTTTGTCTTTTCATGACGTTTCCAAAAGAAGACACTGTGACTCTGACAGAGGTGACCTGCACTTCTCTCCTCCCAACCCAGGGCAAGCACCACGACCCCTCTGTGCAAACCATTAGCGTTTCAGGATCTCAAAAAAACCTTACAGGGTACATGGCATTTCCTAGGACTAATGGAAACAGACTAAAAACAAAAACACAGAACCACAGCTTTTCAGACCTGCTAACATGGTTAGCTGCTGGAAACAGGCACTGACTTCTCCTCCACCAAGTGGAATAAACATTTAGATGTCTTTTGCCATCTTAGACATTTTAACATATTTGTACTCGGGCAAAAAGCCCTGTATTTATTGCACTGCCCCCAAAATTACTTAAGATCTGTTTTAATGCTGTGCCCTGTTTTCCTGGCGGTCAATGGCTTGAGCACCCTCTTGAGCTCACTTTGCTCGCTCTGTTCTCTCATTTTGTTTTCTGCTTCCCTCTCCTCTCAAAACTCTCAGGCCTTTATTTTTGTTGGTCCTAACAGCTGGTCCCCTTCCCTTCCCATCTGTCGCTATCATCTATTTTCAGGTTATGGCTCAGGCCCACCTCCTCCTCCAGGAGAACATCTATGTATTCCCCGATGGCTGAGAAACATGCTTATCGTCTAATGTCATTTTCCAGATCGGTAACGCGTAACATTAATAATGACACTCATAATTTTCTGGAAATAAGCCAAAGGCTCTAAGCTTAGATTGAAGGGCAAAATGGTATAATACAAAGTCAGCATTTGCTGTTACTATGAAATATGTAAGAGTTGGCTAATTTTATTTCTTTGTCTATACACAAGTAGGTCCTTAAAATGATGAACTTACAAATAGTCATCTCAGAGTGGCAATTTTTGTCGGCGAATGGCTTAACGTCACAAGTAGTGGGTTGGTCACTGCCTGTGAACGATCTGGTTTCTGAGCTGCAGAGCGTGTGGACTCCCTCTCAACAACCCACACAGTTGTGCTTCACTGTATTCACACCCAACACAACACATGCAAAGAGGGTGCGTCAGATTCAGACAATATATTCCATTGAATTCAGACTCAAGTTCAACTCATCCTTCTAATGAATAAGAAGATTCAAAGATGACAAGAAAACATCCCACACAGTCTATGGGCCACGGGATGATGAACTTTCATTTTATTGATTTTCAATACCCAAGTGTGCTAATTAAGGCTGCCACATTACAGCAAGTGACATGACACGTCAAGGACCTTCCAAGAGAATTACTCTTACTTTGGATGGAAGACATCACTTAAACAAAAAACGTTTAAAGATGCTCCCTTGCTTTTTATAATTCCTAACTATAAAACAGAATTTTAGTACAGAACAAAAGATTCTCCTTGGTTGGTCACATCATTCATTATTGAAAGGGAAACTCAGTATCAAAAGAAACAAAACACCAAAATAAATAAATAATTTACCGAAAGGTAGTTTTGCTGCATTGCACACGACCGCACAGAATTCTAAAGCTGATTGTTTTCTTAAAAGCGTGGAAAACTCATTTGCCATTTTTAGTTTCTTGCTAAGTGATACATGCTCCTTGTAAGGAAAACTACTCTGTGTAGGCCTCAGTTTAAAATGTAAATATCTGTTCATCCAGAGTTTGTTGCTCTAGAGTGCACAGGTGCGCAAACTGGTGGTGAAAAAGGGGCCTACCCAGCCTTCAGGGTGGCTGAGCAGGGGCCCCATGTCACTGGCCTCAGCCACCAGCAGCGCCTTCACTCTGCCCAGGTCAGAAAGCACTGCCTAGAGCCAGAGCTTAGGATGAACATGGGCAAAAAACACTGGACAGGTCCATGTGTCACTCTTCTACTGTAATGTCTCCAGAGGGACTGTGGAATCTCTGAGAACATCCCCTGGAGGAGGTTTAAAAATCAGAAGCCCATGATATGGCTATGAAACATAAGCATTTACTGCTAGCGTGTTTCTACCAAGATCAAACACAATACTTTTCTTTGGCAAAGCTTTGGGTAAGTTCCTAGTCCAATTTCTTGTTTTCTTTTTTTTTTTTTTGGTTGGAGAGGGAGTTTCACTCTTGTTGCCCAGGATGCAGTGCAACTGTGTGATCTTGGCTTACTACAACCTCCACCTCCTAGGTTCAAGTGATTCTCCTGCCTCAACCTCCCGAGTAGCTGGGATTATAGGCATGCGCCACGACACCTAATTTTGTATTTTTAGTAGAGATGGGGTTTCTCCATATTGGCCAGGCTGGTTTCGAACTCCCAACCTCAGGTGATGTGCCTGCCTTGGCCTCCCAGAGTGGTGGGATTACAGGCATCAGCCACCACGCCCGGCCTCTCTTCTGCTTTCTATAACAAGTACACAGAGTTTACTGCCTTCTCGGGCCAGCTCTTGACATGAATTCTTCTCTTGAGTTAAGCTCCTCCCTGGCTTGTCTCTCACCCACCCTGTATCTTAGAGAAAGCACCTGGCTGTCTTCACCTCCATGAGACCTTCTATGGAATGTGATTTGCTGTGACTGCAGACATCTCAACACAGCATAATGAACTCCCTTGAGTGGTCTCTTTAAAAAATTTTGAGGGGCAGGTTTCTTGGTTTGTTTGAAAATTCATCTTGAAAATAATCTAGAACCAAAAATAATATGTGAAATTCTGGTGCATAAACAAATATTTTAAGATTGAAGTTTGGTTATTTCTCTGTCCATCTCTTTGTGCCCACGAATGGAAACTACGTTTCTGATTGACGAGGATGCTGCTGTCTATACCATTTTCAGCACGGTTCTCACAAAGACCAGCAAACTTCTTCTGTAAATATTTTAGTAAATACTCTAGGCTTTACAGGCTACATACAGTGTGTCTGTTGCAGATTTGTCACCTTTTTTTCTTAGATAACTGCTTAAAAACGGCAAATCTACTACTGCCTCTCCGCTGGAGGAGTGAGGTTTTCTCAGCCCTTGTTTCAGGACCGTCGAGGATGTGACTAACTCTTTTATGCCCAGAGCTGGAAGGCGGGGAGTCCCCTAACCCCCTTGGGTACCCGTCTGCCCACTTCACCCCTTTGTGGTCCCTTCCTTTCCTTCGTTTTATCTCTGCCCGCTGACCCCTAGTGGCTCTGTCCCTAGCTCCCTGAAGCCTCCACCAATGACCCATGGCTCCTCTAGGAAAAGTGGCAGGGGGGTGGCCAAGACCAACTTACTAGGTAGCCAGAAGCCGGCCCCTTTTTTTAACAGCTTTGACCAGGCGTCCCCAAACTGCGGCCCCCTGAGGCCATTTATCCGGCCCCCCACCGCACTTCAGGAAGGGGCACCTCTTTCATTGGTGGTCAGTGAGAGGAGCACAGTATGTGGCGGCCCTCCAACGGTCTGAGGGACAGTGAACTGGCCCCCTGCGTAAAAAGTGTGGGGACGCCTGGCTTTGACCATGAAGCACAAATGCGATGCAGGCAAATCCAGACAGGCAGAGCCTCCTCAGGAGCCCGGTAACAACCTGGACAACCGTGAGACCCTGCGGCTGCACAAGGCACTGCTGGACATGAACCGGCTCCAGCCTCTGCCCCTGTGACAAACCTCTGCCTGGGTTCCCAGGCTGCTGGCAACATGCTTTTAAATCTAAGTGGAAGGAGCCATGCCCCCACAGCTCTTGCCTCAAGGATTAGTTAGATGCATTTTATCTTCCAGGGACAGGTTAAGCCGCACCTCGGGCAGTTTGAGCCATACTGGGACAGAATTTCCTTAGTCTTTTCTTCTGACCCCTCAGCAGAACTGCCCCTAGTGCTCAGTCGGTGGCAATACAGGCCTTTTCTCTCCTGTTCCTTCAAGCTCTTCTAGCCTCTCTGCCCAGTACCTGGTTGCAAAGCCACTTCCATATCCTCAGTTATCTGTTATAGCAACAACCCCACTTCTGGGTACTAATCTGCTACCAACTACATGAATTTAAGTGTTCTAGAGTTAGGGAACAGCACATACTGACACCTGCATAAAACAAACTGTACCTCAAACTGTACGAGAATTCCCCAAACTTCTAAACTAATAAATAGGTGAGAAACAACCAGTCTCACATATGCCAATCCAGTTGTCCTTTTTAGATTTTGGCTTAAAATGTCAAATTTGTTTCCTTCAAAATGTGAATTCACTTCCTGTGCTGGATGCAGACTCTTCCCTTCTGGATGTACGGTGGCACCGCCAAACACAGCCTCGGCCACAGCAGTTAAGGAAGAGCACTTGGCGGGCTATGCACGGGTTCTCCCAGTACAATGAAAAGCTGAGATAACTAAGTGGGTTGGGGAAACAGCAGTTGGAAGCTGGAAGAAACTGAGGCACAATTCAGCAAAAGCACTACCGTGAACTACTGAAGAACAAGAAGTGAGTATGTGCTCTAGTTCTAATAAAACCGAAACTGGTGAAACTTCAGGAATTTTCCAATTCTTTCAAAACCAAAGTGTTCTAATGCCACTGAAATATGGAATAAGGAGAGTAATGACCTATGGTCAGGAAAAGATAACAGTAACAAGGATTTTTCTAAATAAAATGAACGAGTAAATTCTGAAGTGCGTTTTTAGAGAACCGGCGCTGCCTTCCCTCACTCTGGTTCCTTGGGATTTTTCACACACTCACACAAAGCTCTGGTCCACAGTTCACTCTCACTTTTATAACTGGTTATCTCCTGGTGCCTCTATTTCTCTGTTTGGGATACAAATGATTTAAAAAATTTAACTCTGTAAAGAAAACATATACAGTAACAGACCTGAACAATAAATACAAAATAAACGTCACCTTCTTCAGGTTAGAGCTTTCAAGCTAGAGAGAAAAGAGGATTCTCATTTCAGGCAGTAAGTTTTTTGGTTCTATAAAAGCATCACTATTCAGTCCCCTCTCCTCTGAGAGAATGCGTCTTTCCACGTCCCTCCGGTATCAAAGTGCATTTGTTTAAATTTAACATTCCTTAAAGAAACCCCAGAAATCTCATTTATTTTTGGCAGATATCCTATGCAGCAAAAATCAAGTGAATTTCCCTCTTCCCCACTCCTCAATTTAAAGCTTTACCTAAAGTGGCCAAACACAGTACTTCTAGTCAGCAGGGCTTACAAACAATGGATTTTGTTTTTCTTTAGAGGAACAAAAAAGGGAAAGAAAAAACAAAACCAGAGGAAAAGAAAGAGGAGAAACCCTGAGGCAAAAATGGCTTTTCCTTTCGTGTCTTCGTGGAGCTGTGAGCCGGATCACAAGGTCCCGGCCGGGTTCTGGGCGGGAAGACCCTCCTCCATCCAGAGGGTGGCGGCCGAGCTGCTCCGGAGAGTGCGCCGGTGGATGCGCCTCAGCCGCAGCAGGTACAGCAGGATGGCCAGCAGCACCACCAGGAAGCAGCCAGAGAACAGGTAGTGGTTGTAGACAAAGGAGACGCCCCGCCAGTGGGTGTGACTGGCCCGGAAGGCCTCCTGCTGGATGTCTCTGCCCAAGTGAACACCAAACAACAAACAAGACAGTAAGCAAGGGAAGGGGTGGAAACAGTGCACAGGGCGATGGCAGAGCCCAGGCCCCAGAGCTGCACACAGAAACTGCAACCCGACCTCTAACTGAACCGAACAGCCCAACGCAGGAGACTTCCAAGTATCAATGAGATAACACATGAAAGTATACTCTGAAGTCATTATAATGTGGGTAACCAAAATCAGAGGAACTTAGAAGAGCCTTGAGGGTTTCGCTGACACACACAAGTCAACGTGGAATCAAACTGCATGCTTGTGATTAGTAATGCCCACGACTCACCATTTTTGCAGTTAACCCGGCCTAAAGTACTACTGAGAAATGCTCAATTAAATGGGGGCAGGGGGAAGCGAATATCTCATCTATCAGATAACCCAACCCGGGTGCTTACCACGGGTCAACTGACAGCAGATCTGCAAACGTGAGTGGGGAAAATGCACATCTTTGTTATACCCAAGCGCTGACTGAAGTTTAGCATTTCTCTGACCATGAATGCAGACAAAACCACTGTTAGCACTGGCAGCACCAGCAACTAACTTTGTTACTAATGAAAATCACAGATCTTTCACGTCACATTATAGTATCATCAGTGCCTCAAAATAGCACTGATGCTCATCACTACACTGAAATTACAGAAAATACTAATTCTGCTGCCAGATCCTGTTATTTAATGTGATAATAAAGAACACATATTACTGTATCACAAACTTGTTTTCTGTAAATTTTTTTTCCCCCAAGATGGGAGTCTTGCCCTGTCACCTAGGCTGGAGTGCAGTGGCATGATCTCAGTTGACTGCAACCTCTGCCTCCTAGGTTCAAGCAATTCTCCAGCCTCAGCCTCATGAATAGCTGGAATTTCAGGCAGGTGCCACCATACCTGACTCATTTCTGTATTTTTAATAGAGATGGGGTTTCACTGTGTTAGCCAGGAGGGTCTCGAACTCCTGACCTTCTGATTTGCTCACCTCGGCTTCCCAAAGTGCTGGGAATCCAGGCGTGAGCCATTGCACCCAGCCCTGTTTTCTGTAATATTTTAATAAGTACTATTTCAATATGATGGTTTCTTCTATAATCCTACGTATTTATGCACGCATTTAAAAACAGGATTTTGAGAAGAGACCTCAGTCATAAAGGTCAAGAACTCCAGAACGGACCTTTTTGCAGGGGTTGGGGAACAGACAGTTGAGAATAACCAAACATGGAGCAGTAGCACTGGAGTGCTGTGTATTATGGGATGGTAGGGTGGGAAGGGAGGAAACCCTTGTGGGGAGTGGGGGAAGACCAAAAGCAAGCATCACTGTCCCCACAATTCTGCTGTAGCTGGCTCTAACAGCAGCACTCCAAACAGCCACAAGCCACAGCTGCCACGAGGCGCTGCAGAAAAGCATCTTTGTGATTCTTGTTACCAAATTCACAGTCCTACCTTAATGGTAGAAAACGGGTCCTGTAGAGGATGGCTCCAAGGGTCCACTGAACCTCCCTGTCATAAACTTGCAAGGCAGTCTTTAGGTTTTTATAGTTGACAGGAAACGAAAAGCCCCGATGAAACACCTCAAACATCCATGCAGACTTGAAGCACTGATACCTACAGATGGTAAGCACGAAGGCCAGTCAGGCTGACTCGCTCTGCCAAGATGGCACCACACACACACAGACCTTCCCTCTGTGGACAGCTGTGGGGCGGGGCGGGGGCTTCCTTAGGCCAGGTCCCCCAAACCAACTGCCTGCGTTTCACATCCCTGGTCCCACAACACGGAGCAGTTCCCCTGTCAAAATCAATTAGGCATGAACCCAGTCTCGGCATAATGTCAGATATTCCTGAGACAGGTTTCTTTTCCCTCAGGCATTTCACCATGTACTCCTTGAATGAATAGCAGGTTCCAATCTTGCACCTCAGTTTATTATAAAATGAGATGGTAGGAAGGTTCTTTTCAGCTGTGATCTTCTACGACGCTAAATATTTATTAGAGATTTATTTTTTGCCAAGCCCTGTGCTAAGCAAGTAATAAGATACATTAATTAATAAGATATAGTGTCTGTCTGCAAGTGACCTACAATGAAAGGGGATTTTTAAAAAGCAACAGAAAAAGCAGAACATGAGAAATGCATTAGCAAGGTAAGATGAATTCTAGAGACTCAGAGAAAGGGATGAAGTCTGACTGAGGGGCAGAGGAACACTGGAAAGGGATGGCATCTGGCTGGACTTAGATGTCTGGGCAGGACTTGAACAAGCAAAGGTATGAACGGGGGAATTTCATCGGGAGGAGACAGTAAAAGTGACCCAAAAAAAGGGGTATGGAATACATCTAGGCACAAGTATTTGTCCCGTCTGAAACGGACCCAGAGCAGATGGGAAGAACAGTGAGTGAGGAGAAGATAGACTGAGGTCAGGGTATGGCAAGCTAGTGGTGCCAACACTGCATTAAGGTTCTAAGAGTGACCTGGGGCTTGGCCTTCTAGTACTTACTTAAGCCTGTGGAGGTCAGCATGAGAGGCATACAGTCCTCGGTCAAAGCGTTCTCGCAAAATGGACCACTTTGTTGCACAATAATCCTAAAAAAACATTAACCAAAAGAAATCACTAGTAAAGTCTTATTAAAATTCTCATTTTAAAAATAATTTACCAAATGTATATTTGTAACAAGCATATCCTTCCCACTAGGAAACACACAAGCTTAACTTACACAATGAATGCAGGACACACACACACTCAGGGAATGCTTACTGATTTGCAAACACAACGCTTTACCTTAACATTCTGCCCAGGGAATTGTTAAGAGAACTTTGCTGTCCACAACCAGCCTCTCTGAAACTGTTTCGTTTCTCCCTCCGTGACTATATAGTATGGGCATACATTTTTGGAAAAGTGAAGCAGTATTTTAGCTACCTCAAACTAAGTCCTCTGTCTGTGGAGGACACAGTACAAGCCACTAAGAAAATGATGATTATAGAAGGTTTTTGTCTTTAACAGAAGGGAAAGAGATCCCACTTTTCCTGAAGTTATTTGTAATACTTGTAGCTTCTACTGAGCACTGTGTAAGTGTGTCTTCTCAATGTAATACTTAACTCCTTGAGGTGGCTACCATCCCGACTTCTATTTAAAGGATGAAGACGCTGCTGAGAGAAGTGGGAGATGGCCCTGGGTGTGTGACAGGGAGCACAAGAGAAACACACCAGGCCTGCGCAAAGGGCTCGGCACAGGTGCTTCAGGAAGAGAAACGGCCGAGGGTGAGGAAAGCCAGCTGTCCGGCACGACTGCAGCCTACAATGCTCTGTGGCTGCATGGCTTTGAGAAACACCTGGGAGCTAAAACATCACACTGTGACTGATTACACTGGGGTGTATAGAAAAGGATGAACTGGTTAGATGGAGAAGTCCATGACTCCTAGGCTGCAGGGAGGGGGACTGGATGGTTGGTGATGCCATTAACCAAGACGGAACAGAATGGAGAGAAAATGGTGGGTTTGTCTGGAGTTGTGGAATGTAGCAGGCAGGGGTCAGGACTGAAGCCTCTTCTTGAGAGACAGCAGCAAATCCTGAGCATGGATGAGACCATCCAAGAACCTGAAGGTCAGGCGCCAAGAGTGGAAGTCTGGCATCACCAAAGTTTAAGGGGTGTCAGGAAGGCAGAGAGAACATGAGAACAGGAGTGTCCTGGCAGGTCAGGGAGGGGGAAGGCTAGCAGAACTGTCAGATGCAGCAAAGCAGAAAAGTGACATAAGAGACTAAAATTTGGAGGTAACTGACGACCAGGGTAGCTAGTAAGTGGGGGCAGAAGTCAGCTTACACTACATTTTTTATTTCTGCTGTGACTATTCAATCTCCCTCCAACCAAAGGGAACAGGATCCCAACATGCTGCAGTGCAGCCTTCCATATGCCGTCTTTCCCTGCAAGAGTGAAGGGAGGACATAACCTGTCTCTGTCCACAATGGTCTCTCAAAAGCATGCAGAGCAGATGGCGCCTCTCAAGGGTACCTTTGCAGCTTTAGTGAACTTAGCAGCATTGTAGTCTCCGCCCATGCGTAACACATCCTCGGTGCAGTAGTAGAATTCAGAAAAGCCATAGAATTCACTGTTCGGGAAGTGAATTGGAGGCTGGTAGATCCCATTGAGGGAAGTCTGGGTCTCGTTTGTTTTATTCATGAAAGGCTGGATAGTCTCTCGACACAGGTCAAAGTCTCCAGTCCCTCGTAGATAAAAGGTTTGTCCATTTTGCTGGATTTCATCTTTAATGTCTAAGGGTAGGCAGGGGTCCAGGTACGGCATATCAGGAGTCAGACCAGTCTGTTTACCCAGGAGCCTATGGCAAAAAAAGAAACTTCACTGTGAGTCCTAAAGAAAACTGTGTTTTGAAGAGGTAGCTGCGAACCACTGTTTCTCAGAATATGCTCTGTGGGCCATGAGACCTGCAGGACTGTGTTAACTGTGTCTGTGGGAACAGAAAAGGGTCTGAGATCATCAATTAGGAAAATAGGCACTCGAGACTTTCTTGGAGAGTTAGGATACAAACCTGCCTGCAGCAGACAGGTTACCTGAGTCCAGTTAAACAACCTATCTGCTTACCTGGCCATCCTGGCAACATGGCCTGATGTTCCCAGATGCCAGGCACAAGGCCATTGCGTTGCTGCCAGCCCCATTTCTGCCACTAGTGCTTGTGGTTTTACCTAATACAGTTGGATGGAATGCGACTGTGAAAATAGCTGGTCCTGGCAAAAGCAGGTCAGATGCTTTAGAAAACATGGCAAGTTACTAGAAAATTGTCAAACTAGGTATGGGCAAGATTTTTAAAACTGGGAAAAATCAGTAAAAGTCTAGATGGATTTGGTATCAAATTGCTTCGCAAATGTCTTTAATTCCTCAGTATTCTTTAAACAAAGACAAACTGGTATCTCCATGAGGAGTGCAGTGCATGCCGGAGAAAAGATGGGAGTCTAAAAACAAACCCCGGGGTTCAGAGCAAAAGATCAGCAAATGAATTCAAAATTTAAGACAGAATGTTTAAGGCCTGCCTCTATTTTTATGATTCTGTTTGAACTTATTTTTTCTTCATCAACTATGAGTCCCAGCTGCAGCAGACAGCAGTTTCCATTGTATGATAGATAGGCTCTGAGAAGCCCTGGAGAAAATAAATGTTAGCTTTGTTAACTGAAAGGCACTTGCTAATGAAATTTCTGGGAATGAACATGTCATTCTATTGTGTGTGCACACCTTCAAGCGACAAGAAACAGAGAAGAACTCACAAAATCTGAAATGATACTGGTGTTGGATGCTATGAAATCACAGGTGCCTGACAGGTGTTTCACTATTAGAGGTAAGCTTGGTCTGACAGTCGTTTTCACTTTTCACTTAAATGACAAGTTGTGTATTCCTCAGATCAGGGCTACTCATCATGCAGCTGAATGTAATAAATTAAGGTCTTTGCCATAAAAATGTTTCCTTAATTTAAAAAAGTTAATCACCGCTACAAACAGCAAAAAGATAAATGTGTACTTCAAGGCTCAGTTCATGGCATATGAAACGTTTGTAATTATTATAAAAGTCTGGCCAGGCATGGTGGCTCACAGCTTTAATCCCAGCATTCTGGGAGGCCGAGGTGGGTGTATCACCTGAGGTTGGGAGTTCAAGACCAGCCTGACCAACATGTAGAAACCCTGTCTCTACTAAAAATACAAAAATCCACCAGGTGTAGCAGCGCATGCCTGTAATCCCAGCTACTTGAGAGGCTGAAGCAGGAGAATCGCTTGAACACGGGAGGCAGAGGTTGCAGTGACCTGAAATTGTGCCATTATACTCTAGCCTGGGCAACAAGAGTGAAACTCCATCTTAAAAAAAAAAAAAAATGAAAAAACACTTCAAGAGTAGTCAGATATGTATTTCATGTTACTACTTTTAGTTGCCTTATATCTAAATTAAGGAGTACCACTAAACAGTCCATTATATAAAGCTTTCTGACATTAAAAGCAGTAAGTAAAAAGTAAGGTTTCAGAATAAGGCGTTCACTGAATCTGCAAAAATGTTTCAAGTGTCGTTTATAAAATATTTCCAGTTTAAGACTACTATAAAAATGATTATATCAAACTGTGCTAAATACCAATTAAAAATAGAAAACCATGGGGCTACCAATCTCATAATTAACACTATTCAGTTAACTTTTGGAAGAGATATAGAAAAAGGTTTTTATTGTTTTTCCTATTCACATACATGACGTTGTGGTAAACGTGGCACTGAATAGCTCCACCTTGGTCTTTTTTAAGGTTTAGGCCTTCACAGCTTTATTAAGATCACATTAATCAAGGACGTATACAATCTCTTCGCTCTGTGAATTAGGATTTTTTCCTCCTCAAAACTGTTTCATCACAATAAACAAATACAACACAGTAATAAATAGGATATCTTACATAACCCCATATTCAGATTTTTTATTGATCTAAATAGCTTTTCTGTTCTTACAGACGAATTTCAAATAAATAACTGCTATATACTTATAAAGTCAATTTAAACCAATACTGTTTTGTTTTATGTATTTTCTATACCACAATTCTACATAGACTCAGTTTTTAAAGTTTTATGGCTAATTTTAAAAGCCACTAACTCTGACTCTTCTAGATAATTTATTTCTCTCGAATAGTTCCCTTCACAATGGTTCCTACCCACTAATTAGCTGCACAGGCTGGTTCATCCATAGTCTCCAGAACATCACAAATTTCAATCTCCTTGTTGCTTCAGCAACAACAAGAGAACACACTTCCTGAGGCCTCCAGGACACCAGCTGTGCTCCAGATCCTGAGTTTCCCAAGGACTCTGAATCAGGGGTAGCATCATCCAGGGCTCCACACTATTCTACAGCCTGATGGTGAAATTTCTAATCCATCAGTTGGAGATGCAGGTGAGAGAGAGAGCAAGCACACACCTCCTTTAGGGCATGGTGGGACAGAAGGCCGAAGGCAGGACCCCATGTGCCTTCATTTTTCCCTGCTCAGCTAGTGGGGGAATAAAAATCTAACAGTGCAACACACTTTTGCTAATTGAGTTCTTCCCGCTTTGCCTGGGTCTGTTTTTCATGAGGAGAGACCTATGTTTGCAAGTGACTGCCAAGTAGTGAAAGGTGCTTTACCTGTTCTTTTGAATGGTGTTGGCAAATATTCTGTCTTCGTACCTCTGTCGAGCAGCATTGCCACCAAACCCAAGAAACGTGGCCACATAGACTCGATAAACATGCTCAGTCTGGTGAACATCACATCCCAAGTTAAATTCAGCTAACAAGTTTTTAGCTACTTCCTCCTGCAGACATAAGGATAACGAACTTTAATAGTTTAAACTACTTTAACCTTCTACCAGAAAGAAGGGTCTGAAAACAGTCTAAGGGGGACAAAATGTCTGCTTCTGCACTGCCCAAGGACCCTTCTGAGCATCCTTCATAATTTAATATGACAATTCTGATTTAGGAAATTTCAGATGGGGTGCAAATTTTTTATACTGTTAGGACTTTTTGAAAGAGGAAGTCAGCGAAATAGTTCATACCCTCTGATGTAATTTATTTATGGAATCCTATGCTGTGAAAATAAATCTAAACATGGATATGTTTCTACATGCAAAGACATCCGTTGTCATTCTATGACAGAAAAAACTAGATGTCATCTAAGTATGTAAGAGCAAGGGAAGGTTAATTACAGTAATCAATACCTTATGGAGAAACATGCTCATGCAATGTTAAATAAAGGACAAAAATCATATAAACTAAGATTATAACCATATTCTTTAAAACTACGAGTAGAAAAAAAAATGAAAAGAAATTCACCAAAAGGCTAACAATGGCTTTTTAAGATGATAAATCCATGGGAAATATTTAATCTTGATTTTTCAGTATTTTTTCCAAACATTCTTTCTATGTATCTTTTACTTTATATTGAGGGGGAAAAACATGATTTTTAACATGTACATAACAGTATCTAGAGGCAAGTCTAGAATGGGAGGTAGGAAACAAAAGTTGTTTGAATTTACAAAGCATTTTTCCAAGGACCTTAATAAAGATGTCAGTAACATTTATTGAGCACATACTAGCTGCCTGGCAGTGCATTAGATATACTGGATGCATTATCTCATTTAAACCTTCTACTAATCCATGGTGTAGGTAGTTTCACTGATGTTTACAGATGAAGAAAACAGCTCAAAGAAGGTACATGACTTGCGTAAGGTCCCACAACTAGTGAGGAGGAGAAGGATGAAGAAACCCAAGCCTGACCAGCTCCAAGGTCTCACTTGGAGCCTCCCCTCTAGGCTATGCTGCCTCCCACCTTCCAGGGGAAAATGCAGGAAGCTAGGCTTTGGTGTCAATTTATAGCTGAACACAAACAGAGTAATAAAGACATGTAGCAATTCAGAAATACATCTGGAAACCGTGCCAGGGTTCTCTAGACAAGGTTGCCCAGGCAGCATCTCAGAGGGCACAAATCAGGGTGAAGAACAGTGGGAGTAAATCCCCACTGAAAGACGTGGCAGCGGTGGATACAAACCTTCATCCTTCCCAAGGAAGCTCGAGTCTGAGCCATTAAAAAAAAGAATTTCCCCCAATTCTAACTGAAAAAATCAGATGTTATTATGTTACACGTTATAAAACCTGTTGAGAAAAGACATGATAGAAGAGAAAATATAAACAGAAACTCAAGCCCGTGACTGTGTATATACCAAAGAAAAACTCTACGGTCAGAAAACAAACCCGCTGATTTCAATGAACACACACAAGCGGCTCAGCTGAGGTCTGCCTTGCTCCTCCTGTCTCCGTTCTCCCGGGCTGAGAGGCGGCACCTCAGCAAGCACAGTAAAGATGTGTTCACACTCAGAAAACA
The DNA here is from genome assembly GCF_048565385.1 of Saimiri boliviensis. Classification (NCBI taxonomy): domain Eukaryota; kingdom Metazoa; phylum Chordata; class Mammalia; order Primates; family Cebidae; genus Saimiri; species Saimiri boliviensis. Next base: position 98,719,144 of record NC_133461.1, read on the forward strand.
AAACAAGAACGGTGGACACGTGTTAAATGAAAACCAAACCAAACAGAAGGAAATCTGTACAGATAATGACCTGCTGTGAGGACGCAAAGCTTACAGTTTTGGGGACTTCGTACGCTATCTGAGTCGACACGCCACCCATGTCGAGAATGCCCGCTGTCCTTTTACGGACAATGGCTTCGCTGCTTTCACTTCCAGGAATGTTAACTTCCACAACTGCCTCATCATCTGGAAAGAAGAGAAAGTGTTCACTGGAACAGAGCTCATCCAGAGAACTGTGTTCTTCTTTACAGTCACCTTCTTTTCACAGTCTATTTCAAGCACATTCGGGCAAACCCAGTCTATCCTCCCAACTAAAATCAAGTTGAATTGTGTTCAACTGCAGCTCCTCTCATTCTACTCCTACACGCTTAGAAATGTCACAAAGCTTAGCTCTTTTTTCAGCCTATGGATTAAACAGAAAAGCACCGATTTCCAACTAGACACATTCGTTGGAAACATGATACTTACCATCTTCAATATGCTCAAACCGTCCAAGGACAAAATTAATGCCAATCCAAGCATACACACCTATAGACATTTTACAGGGTGGAGAGAAGAAAAACAGTTTAAAAACATTTTGTGTAACTCTTATCAGTGCAGTCTGTACAAACGTCTCATTTATTTCACTCCCTGACAACCCGTAAAATCATCTGAAATAACACCTTGCTACTGATGTTTTTATTACTCCAAAAAGCTTTCCAAGATCTCTCAACTTTAATATTTTAGTTTTATACCATCTACATAGGTTGAAAATATAATACCCTAGGTGCTAGTTTTCTTTTGAAATTTAGTAGTTGTTTTAAAATACTGGAGTTTTCACTTTTATGATGTAAAACCTGTCAAGTCCAAGGTTTTAAAAATTCAAGGTATCAGTGGGATGCGGTGGCTCACACCTGTAATCCCAGCACTTTGGGAGGCTGAGGTGGGTAGATCATGAGGTCAAAAGATTGAGACCATCCTGGCCAACATGGTGAAACCCTGTCTCTACTAAAAATACAAAAATTAGCTGGGTGTGTTGGTGTGCACCTGTAGAACCAGCAACTTGGGAGGCTGAGGCAGGAAAATCATTTGAACTCAGGCAGTGGAGGTTGCAGTGAGCCGAGATTGTGCCAGCAACAGAGTGAGACTCCATCTCAAAAAAAAAAAAAAAAAAAAAAAAAAAAAAAAAAAATCAAGGTATCTTCTACTCTTTCCTTTCTCTCTCCATTCACTCAGCTGCCAAGTCTGATTCTATTTTCACATTCCCTACACCTGGTTTTCATTGTCACCTTGATCTGAACCATGGAGGGAGTAGGATAGCCCATCTAACCTATCCCTGCCCTACTCCTCTGTTGCAACCTGCTCTACCCTCTGCTACTGGATTGATCTACAGAACGAAGTCCAAATTCCTGGACTGACAATTGAAAATCCATCCAACCACTAACATTACTACCACTCCTTCCAGAAGGGCCATCATCCAGTCAAACCAAAACATCTGTGTTCCTCTGTCCACAGTGAATTCTTTCCAACCTGTACTGAGTCCAGTACTTTCTTCTGTCTGGCATGTGCTTCCTATGCTCCCTCAGAGCCCCACCCTTCCCATGCTCTGGCATGTTCTATATAAAACTATCCTTTCTCTTGAGGCACAGTTCAGATGTCACTTTGTCCATCATGGCCCTACTTGGGGGGAAAAAATGTCTCCCTCTTTCAAACTCCTGTGATATTTTTTCCTTATTTTTTTTTCTGGTACCTAAAACCCTCATAGAACAGCTAATTGTGGACCTCAGTTGTCGGTAAGCAGCTTAATGGCAATGTGTGAACTTCACCCCATTTTTGGATTCTCTACAGTGTCTTCCATATAGGAAGTATTAATGCTGGAATGACAGATGACTTTTGAAATACTTTTTGGTATACATTTCTAGCAAGCTGTTCCTCAAATAATTTCATTGACTTGATGTTTCATTCTCAAGGAGAATCACTTCTTTGAAAATAGAACAAATATTTGATATTTCTTGGTGTATCAAAGTCGAGAAGAAGCTCTAACCACTCAATAATGATCAAAGTCAAGGCCCAGGAAGCCACACAACTTAGGCAAGGCACACAGCTTTTTCTATAAAAGTGAGTTTGTATCAAGCTACGTCCCTACATGTGGTGAAGACAAACAGTTATTTTTCAATGGCTTCATATTTGGGCAACAAAAACCAGTCATGTAAGAAACTGGTTCAGTCATTTAAAAATTATAATATTTCCAGGCTATTATTTCCAAATGTTAAGATAACAGGAGTATAACAAAGTGTACACTGGTGAAAGTGGGGAGGATTTAAAGGAATAGCTTCCCAAATTTTAAACTGAAGACCATATACCAACCTTCTTGTTTCCCAGAAATGACTTCTGCATGAGAGTCAGAAAACAGAAAGTCAAAGTGCACAGGGATATCGGTCAGAAGGTCTTCCAAAATGGCTTTCTGCTGGCTATAAGGCAACACAAACATTTACACATCAAAAGATTACAGCTTGAAATCTTCTGGTTAGAAAAGAAAAAAATGAACTATGGCTCCAGTATATCTTGTATCCAACAAGTTCCAAAACAAAGAAATTCATTGGAAAGATTATATTAGGAATGCAGTTTCAAAATGAACAAGTTGTGTGAATTATGGGATTTCTAGATGTAAAACTACAACTGCAAGCATTCCTTCCTTAACCACATAAAACAGATTAGGTTTTTAAAAATGATAACTTTATAATTGACTATTTATAGTCATAAGTCAATTAACAGATATTTGGTGGATTCTGGCTAAAGGAATAGTTCTGGTACTATTCCAGATTTGAAGAAAGAATTCTGAATGTCTTCCTTTTGATGATGATGATGATTGGGAGGAGCGGGGGAGGGAGGAGGACCGGGGAGGAGAACACCCCTTCCCCCTCCAGGAGCCCACCCTCAGCCTTGCCCTTCCATGGAAGATCACCTTTCCGGGAGGATTCTCATTCCAGCCGTGCAGAGAATGTAGAGGGGAGTCTCTTTGTGTTTTGCCCGTGGTACGTGCTCTGCAGCAAAGTTCAATAGTGGAGAAATGTAATCACTGACTTTCTCTGGAGAGGTAGCAAATTCTGAAATGCCTAGAGAAACAGGATACTGTAGTTAAGCAGCAGATATTTTAGCTATAACACGTGATGTTTCGTCAGTGTGGCTAATTTTAGGGAAATCATGCTACACATTACACTTTCTTAGTTTTTCCTATCCCTCTAGCAGCTTCTTCTGCAGACCTTACTGAAATGCTGGTAACACTAAATATTCAGTGCTATGTCCTTTTCTCCTTCATCAAAGCCCACAGACCTGACTGAGCATCTGCTGTGTGTCATTGCCATGCACATGGACTCTTGCCTGCCCTCAAGACACGTGCTCCCCCTCTCCTCAGGTGAGCTCAGTCGCTCCTGAGGCTGCTATCACCAATAGCATGCCATGAATTCTGAATTGTGCCACTGGCCATGCAGAGCTCATTAGCCTCCAGGTGAGCTGGGGTTACTGTCCCCTGGACACTACCCTTGCTTGTCCTCACAGCCACTCCCAACGCATCATGGCAAAATCTGAACCCAACTTTCGCTACAAACCTGCTCTTAGTGCTGGTTACCTCCCTCACAGGCCATCAGCACTGGGCACCCAGTGGCCCAAGCTAGGGTCTCAGATGAAGCGCCTCTCCCTCATCCCAATACGCAAGCTGGGTTTCATAGATTGCCTTTCCCTGGTTCCTCTCCCATGACTTTCCTCCTCATCCCTTTGGACACACTTTCTGCCAGCCTGTCACAACACATCCCACCCTCTGATCCTGACCATCTTCCCGCCAGTCCCCACCCAAAGGATGCCTCTTCAGGCCTCCAGTTCTTTTGTGGCTCAGTACCCTCCAGATAAGGGTTAGCTCTAGAACAACACACCCGGCTCTGCATAACTCACCCACCCTATCTCTTCCCACGTTCCTTCCATTGCTTTCAGCTACAATGAACTAACATTTCCATAATGCACCTTACTGTGGCCTTAGAGCCTTGCTCCTCCACCACCAGGAAGAGTCTTCTCGGTCCACCTCCCTACCCCTTTTACCTGGCTACCTCCTGGATACCCACGCGGCTCCAGCCTCCATGGAAGTCACCCTAACAGAACCCTGAAGATGACTCTCATTAAATTCCATTCTTATTTCCTTTTGCTAGATGTACATTCATTACACCGTATCAAAATTAGCTATTTACTTGCCTGTCTCATTACAACTGAAAACTTCAAGTGCACAAAATGTGTCTGTTCAAATTTATATTCCCAGCACCTAACACAGTGCCTAGCAAATAGCAGGTGCCCATCATATATTTGCTAACTGAGTACATAAATGAGTATTTCTAGGTGTTATTTTGCCTATATTAAAAATGAGGGGGACTTCAGAAGTCTAAAAATTCCTTATTTCACACACATTAGAAAATTACAAACCCAGAAAGATTAAGTGATTTATCACAGGAATTAGCAAAAAATGGACTAAACTGTAAGTCGTTTGACTCCACATACAATACAGTTTCAATGCACTCAGAGCCCTAAACTAGCCAGAATCTATTAAGGAAATTTCTGGAGCCTTGCTGCAATGCTATACATGGACGTCTATGTGTCAGGACAGAGTAGTGCTATAAAAGGGTATTTTGATTTCCATTTCATACACTTTGTATAGTGCAGGATGGACCCCTGTTGTCTGATTTTAATGAGATTCTAGTATATACTCCAGGATGACATTTTATTATAAAAAGATAACTCCAAGGCATGGAAGTTTTCACCTTATTCCATGAGACCCGTTTAGTCACTGATGGGACCTGGCACATGAAGCTAGATGAAATGCAAAATGCTTTATTCTTTTAGACTTCTCATAAACTTTTTATTTGATCAGTATTACTTTAACTCTGCAAATGTTTCTAGATTAGGGATTCATGAAAATTTAAGGGGTAGAAATACATAAAACTAAAACTTAAAAGACAGTCACTAAAACTTAAAGAAAAATTAGTCTTTGTTCATGAAAATTATTCTGATTAAATAATGCTGGTATATAGACGCAGGCTAGGTTCTCTCTCTCTAACCTGAAAAGTGAGGTAGAGACTTGAGATTTTCTGAGTAATATGCTGGTTCCCAGCTGGCCACACATCAAAGGATAATCAACTTGTTGAGGGCTGCCTGAAGGAGGAGGCGGGGTCTGAATTATTCCATGAAGAATGAGGACTGGAGGGATCCTCATTCGGCATGGCTGGGGACTCTTCTATGAGGATGTGCATTTTCTCAGGTTAAACTTAATATACTTTAACATTTTATTTCTCAAATGGGGATAAGCTATAATAATAATTATTTATCAATATTCTCTAATAATTTACAAGATAAATTTCTTGGATTGTTTGCATTTGATATTTTACTATGTAATACATTAGTAAGATGAAATAAAAGTGCTCCATCTCTATTAAGATCTGTGGTCCACTGTTTGAAATCAGTGATGATCAACTATCAAGACATAAAGAGCTTGTTTCAAGGCACTCCCAGTATCTCCCATTCTAAATGCGCCTGACAGAAGCTGCTACCCATGGAAATGGTGAGGATACAGAAAAAACGGCATCACTGATGTAAATTACCTAATAAGGAAGCCAAATCTAAACTTTGACATGTCACACTGGCTTAGAAATTATATCTTTAAAAACTATACATAATTATTAGCTTTAAGTTCTACGGTCACAGTTATCAAATAATCTAGATAACTAGAAATATGTTTGGCCAGCAGTTTTTTAAAATGACAAATATATTCCAATATATTATAGATTTTCATGAGTTATCTGAAATTATCTTGTCATTAAGGATAGAGACCAATGGCAACTAAACAGGAAAAAAACTCTCCATAGTTAATGCCAACTAGCAAACCTCTGAGTAGACACCCTGAGTAAGGCACCATTTTAAATGCTATAGGAGACAAAAAGACATTTTTTTTGTGGATGTTTTATCAAGATGTTAGTCACCCTATGCAAAATGGACAGAAAAGGGAAAACCCATCAGGTCCTGGTGTGAGATGTGATGCAGGGTGATGGCAGTGCAGAAAGGAAACAATATCGAAGACACCACAGAGAATGAAGGGACAGACCCTGGTGACTAGGCAGATATTCTCATTTACATACCAGGTTTTATCTTCATGACCACTGGCTTTCGGTTTTTATCCCTCATTTGCCTGATATCCAACAGATCACGTGGATTGCCATTATGCCTTGGCCAGCAATAGACAAATATTCGAGACCCGCTGCTCCCACAGTCCACCACGATCCCATAGTTCACATTGGGGTTATTGGTGTCTGTAGCTTCAACGTCGGTAACTCGTGCCAGGTACCTTGTATAGAAACACATGCATGCTTTTATTTAGACAGAGAATATCATCTTAAGTCTAACGCAACAAATGCCAAGTCAGAAATTTCTAAGCTATGTAGCAGCACCACTTTAACATTAATGCAACTGAAGAATAATTGAAAAGTCAAAAGAAAACAAAACAAGGAATGATGATAAAGATCATCTAAATCAGATACGCATGCATTTATGGAAGTCCAAACAAGTTCCAAAATGCTAAATTCTATTTCTAAACTACCAACTCAAAAATCACCTTAAAACATATTATGGGAGACACTTATGTATAAATAATTATTCCAGGGCCTCTTATGATATGGATTTGGTAGTTAGCAGTTAACTAGCTTCAAATGGTTTAACTGTTCACGCCATGTTGTATATAGTACAAAATCTAGTTCCTACAGTTCCTTAAATTCCAACCTAAAGCCAAATGTTGTGAAGCCATGAAATGATGGTGCTATGGTCTAAATATCTGTGCCCCCCTGCCCCGAAATTAATACACTGAAGACCTAATCACCAACGCCATGCTATTAGGAAGTGGGGCCTCTGGGAGGTGATTAGTTCATGAGGGCAGAAACCTCAGGGAGCCCCCTCGCCCCTTTCCATCAGCAAGAAGACCTCATCTCAGAACCAGGAATCAGGCCCTCACCACACACAAAACCTATGGGAATCTTGACTGGATTTCCCAACCTCTTAAACAGTGAGAAACAAGCCACCTAGTTTATGGAATTCTGTTCAAGCAGTGTAAAACAGGTAGGACAGAAGGCATGGCTTCTGGTCTGGAAAACAAATGTTTTTATCTCTTACCTTTGAAATTTCTTGTCTCTGGTTAGTCGCCCATATTTATTTCGAATTATGACAACAGAAAAATATAAAAGTGAAACAGCAGCGGCCAGGACACTAATGACAATTATTTGGCGTAAATTGGTGTTCAGAATTCGAGGACACCCCACTGGAGATATGCTAAAATGCCAAGAAGCAGGAAAAAGACAGGAGATGCCAATCCTAAAATTAGAAAGGAAAAGATTTTAAAGCAATCTGCTTCAATGAGGCTTCCCTCACCTGAAGTGATCCTAAAATAAGATATTCGGCTTGCACTACCTGCATTTCCCTACCTGCAGGTATCTGTATACTGACATCCTGCATAGGCAACACAACAGCTACACAACCCATTATCATAAAATTATTTGGATGAGAATTAGGCCCTGATGGTTACTGTGTTTTCCCCTTTTCTTGACAGCATTATGCAGATTTTCTTTTTATCCTGCTTTGTTCCAAAATAGATACAGAATTAGAGACAGCTTACAAGAATAAGTTCAACAACACAAATACATAAATCAATCATAAAAGCGGGTGTAAGGATGATGAGACCAAATGGGAATGCAGTATGGAGAAAGCATGTTGTAAGGTGGGCCTGCTCCAAATGCGACTGAGCATCCTAGTGGCCAAAACATTTCCCATTACACCACAAATACACAAATAGCTCAGAAAGAATACATTTTCTTAACACTGAAATCCATGGAAAATTCCTCTCCGATGACTCCAGTAATGGAGAAAACAGTATTTTAACAACATCCCCATAACAAAGTCAATAAACGAGTTTTCTATGTCCTGAGCTTTTAGAAATATTCCTATAAGACATTTTTGTAAATAATCAGGAACTTTTCCCCTCAATGTATGTCAAGAATGAGAGGCTCATTCTAGAAATATTATTAGGCTTTAAAAAAATTTCACTGCCTTTGGGATGAATTTTATTATTTTACAGTTAATTTCTTTATTTTTCACCTTGAAGAGGGCTTCATGCATTAAAATACCTCACTGGTCCCTGGAAGAAGGTATTAAACAGAAGAACAGCACAACTGCAAACATTTTTCACTTGCAATTTAGATGTTTTTCCCTCAAGACCTGTTTGCGTCACCAAGATGTCATGTTTCATAGTGATTAGGCCCATCACTCACCTCCCCATACTGAAAGGTCAGCGACAAGGCAATGCTCTGGGAGTCAGTCCTTCTCACAAACAATTACAGAAATAATGCTGGGGTCCTCATGGAGTTAGAGCCCTCCTGTTCCAGGAAGTGAGACAAATCACAAAGAGAGCATAATCAAAGAAAACGTTTATGTTCTTTATCATGCGTGTGCTTAAATCCAACAACATATAATGTCTACATGATCCTTGCACCGAAACTGTTGGAAGGGTTTATGCTGAGCAACAGACTTCTAAGTTAATTTCATACTGTCCAATATAGACCAAAATCAAAGGAGGTGATAATTCTCTGGCAGTAGTTAGTGCTCTCTAAGCAAAAGTGTCTGACTCCAAAATATCAGAATTATCAAATGGGCCTTAAATGCCTTATGGTATAAGAGAGACTTAGGGTAGAGGTAGGAGGCGGGCAGAATAAGCTGAATGTGAACCTGAAATATCCGTTCACTTGATAAATGTCTGTTAGACTTCCCTGTTTTGCAGGGGGTAGGGGTTTCGCTCCGTCGCCCAGGCTGGAGTGCAGGGGCACAATCTTGGCTCGCTGCAACCTCTGCCTTCCGGTTTAAAGCAATTCTCCTGCCTCAGCCTCCTAAATAGCTGGGATTACAAGCACCCGCCACCATACCCGGCTAATTTTTGTATTTTTAGTAGAGACAGGGTTTCACCATGTTGGCCAGGCTGGTCTCAAACTCCTGACCTCGTGATCCACCCGCCTTGGCCTCCCAAGTGCTAGGATTACAGGCATGAGCCACTATGCTGGCCTAGACTTCTTTTTCATGTACAAAGCACTGTGCAAGGCACTGTGTCCCTAGTTAGTTCTCTGACTCCATCATTATCACTCCTCCTCCAGCCTCCAGACCTCAAATTGCAGAGCAGACAAGGGCCTTTAGTCAGGGCCTCCTTCCAATCTGCTGAAGCCAGAGGGCAAGCGGTCTCTTTCCTTGGTCACGCAAAGCTGCTTTGCCTCTCAAGACAGCTGTTCCTCTGTTCTGCTTCTGAGCTCTGGAGGAACTCCTGCTCAGGATCCTTTAAGTGTGCCAACCCCGACTACTCTTATGTTTCCAGGATCTCTGTCCTGGCTCACTGTCTTCTAACTACAATCAATACTGAGGCTTCAATGATCAGGTAACTCAAAACTGTCTTTCTCCACCCCATGCTTCTCTCATATGCATCTTCAGAGGCCTATGAGCTATCTCGACTTGAATGTTGCAGAGAACAATGAGAAAGTTCTAAAACTGCACTCCTAACAGCAGCAATCTTCATCCCTTTTTCTCCTAATCTGCTCTGCCCCTGCAGTCCCAATCTTGATCCCACGAAGCTATCCAAATCGGAAACCAGATTCATGCCTGATCCCTCTTCCTTCATCTTCCAAACCTAATTTTTTACTGATTCCTTTAATTTCTCTAACCTCAACTTATCTAAAATCTCTTTCTTTATCAATCTCTGCCTGAGGTCAGGCTCTTATCTCTTGCCTGCTCTACCAAAAGAGCAGCCTCACTCATCTTCTACCTGCAGTCTCAACCAGCGGCCCCACAATGCTGCCTCCCTCTGCACAGATTCTTCCTCTGAAATTGATAGCTCCTACAAAGTCCTAGAGGATCTGACACCTGTTAAGCCTCTGAGCTCATCGTCTACTGTCTCCTCCTTCACACTGCATTCCAGACACGCTGGTGCTCCATGTGGTCTTCAAAAATGCCAGGCACTCTCCAGTCTCAGGGTCTCTCAACTTGTGGCCCCCTCTGCTAGTAAGTAATCTGTATGACTCACTTGTTCACTCCCTTCAGGTCTTTATCCCAATGTCACCTTCTCAAGGAGGACTTCCCTGGTCACCCGATCAATAACTGCAATGCCTACCGCCCCCCACCAGCTCCCTTCCCCAAATGATCTTCTCTCCTTAGCATTTACAAATTTGTTAAATGCTTATATAGTGCTCAATATGTGCCAGGCCTTGCTCCATACATTGTACAAATACTAATTTTGTCCTCCTAATAACTTACAAGACAGGTACTATTATCACAACACTTTACAGATGAGGCAGAGAGGCTAATAAGTTGTCTAAGGTCACACAGCTCCTGGGAGGGAGAGGTGGGATGCAAGCGTTGAGAATCCACTCATCCTTGTCCTCTATCGTGTGTTGCATTTCTTTTTTGTCTCTTCCTCCAGAATGGGAGCTCCCCCAGAGCCAGGTTTTGGTCTGCTCAGTTCAGTGCTACAGCTGCAGCTTTACAGACCCTAGGAAAGGGCTGGCAAAAAGTCAAGTTTTAGAGTTCTGGGACCCAAAAGGGTTAAGACCCTCTATACTAGAGTGATCTTTCCAAAACAAAAGAGAAGCATAACTTCCCATCCCCCAACTTTTATCTCTCACTTAGGAAACAGTCCCAACTACTTAGAATGTAAAAGACGTGGCCGGGCGCGGTGGCTCAAGCCTGTAATCCCAGCACTTTCGGAGGCTGAGGCGGGTGGATCACGAGGTCAAGAGATCGAGACCATCCCGGTCAACATAGTGAAACCCTGTCTCTACTAAAAATACAAAAAATTAGCTGGGCATGGTGGCACATGCCTGTAATCCCAGCTACGCAGGAGGCTGAGGCAGGAGAATTGCCTGAACCCAGGAGGCGGAGGTTGTGGTGAGCCAAGATCACGCCATTGCACTCCAGCCTAGGTAACAAGAGCGAAACTCCGTCTCCAAAAAAAAAAAAAAGAATGTAAAAGACGTCCATCATGATCTAGTCTGGTGCCCTCCACTGAGGTAGCCACTTGCCACGTGTGACTATTTAAAGTAATGAAAATTAAATTAAAAATTGAGTTCCTCAGTTGTCCTAGCCACCTTTCAAGTGCTCAGCAGCCAGTATAGCTTCTGCATTAGCCAGTCCAGACATAAAACACTGATACCATCACAGAAAGTTCTTTGCACAATACTGATCTGGGGCCTTTCTGTCTCATCCCCCGACAGGTCCCTCCTATGCACCCTGGGCTCCAGCCACATGAAACACAAGCTGCAGATCACTGAAATGCCTTGCATTCCTCAGAATCACGCCTGACACAAATCAAGCATGAGTCCTCACTGAGATTCCCCAATCCTCATATCTCCAGAGTATTTGCTTATCACAGCAGTGGGCTCAAGTATTTTACACTTGTAGTTGACTTCCTCACTACATGACAAGCCCCACAAGGGCAGGGACAGCCTCTTATTCTTCTGTTTCCCCAGTGACCAGTGCCACACAAACGATAAGTAACTATTGTCTGTTTCACAAATGGCTGAAAATGGGAGACACAAAGATGAATTACATATAGACCCAGACCTTAAAGAATCTATAGTGCAGTGGAGGAAATAAAACATACACACACAGATATTAGAGAGTAAAAACTATTAATAATGTCTACCTGACAAAGGGGAAAAAAGTCACTCTAATTAGTTCAAGTTTTAATATGGTGTCCATAGTGTACCATGTACCCCAAATCTAGAACAATGTCTGTGATTTAAAAGTTTACACAAAATGTAAAAAGAAAAAAAAAACAATTATCTAGACATTTAAATGGATTTTAATGTGTTTTTATAAAATAGCTAGACATGAGTTTAAAAATTGTGTGCTTAAAAAAAAAAAATCCCTCCCCGCTACGAATACACACACCTTGGGAAAAGTACTTGTAACGTGCATGTCAAAGAGTAAATGACCTTTACGTATCAAAAGTTCTTCTAAAGAAATAACAGAAAGACTGAACAGAAAAATGAGCAAAGATAATTTAAGGTGATCGAAATAAGACATATAAATAGCTGATAAAATAGACCTATCAGTATTCAGACGAATAGAATAAAAACAGCGATCAGACTGGCAGACATGAAGGCCTGGTGATACTTGGCTGACAGAGGGAAGGAAAAGGTCAGTGATGAGTACTGCTCGGGAGACTCTTGACAGGCACATCACTAACCTTCCGGGGGCACTGGGGTGACACACGTGAGCACTTACGTGTGCCTACCCTCTGCTCTACCCACCACACTTCCAGACATTCATCTTAGGAAGTCTTAGGGTAAATTCACTAAAATACTTATAGGATGTCCATATAGTATTGTGTATAGCAGCAAAACACTAATGTCCACTGTGGGTATATTCATGCAATGCAATACAATGTGACTAATACAGGTGATGATACAGATCTATTTACTGACATGAAAAGATAGTCATAAAATATTAAGCAAAAAATATGTCACCATGCATGGGGGGATAAAATGTTAGGAAAGAAGCCAAAATGTTAACAGTGCTTAGTTATTTCTGGGCAATGAGATCAGGTATCACCCTTATTTTCTTCCCTAGGCTTGCCTATATTTTTCAAAGGACATATATTAATGTTATCATCAGAAGACATAACTATTTTTAACAAGCTACATTTGACTGACAGTATCTTGTTTCCAGGATCAAATCCTTTTCTGAACATACTGAGAAAGCCTATCCTAAAAGCCTATTAGGACATAGGAATTCCAATCTGAACATTAAAAAAAAAATCCGCAATACTGTGTGATAGCTGAACTGAGAACCAAAGAAAAGAATGTTTTAGTTAACAGCTTGAAGTCATGGTTAAAGGCAAACTGGTCCTTGAGGAGGAAAGTCAGGACTACGGAGGTCATATGAGAAGTAACAAACCTGACATCAAATTTCAAGGAGTTTGCAGATTGCTAGAGAGAAAATATTAATACCCAGAAAATTATCAACATACTAATTAAAGGCAATGTTAAATTACTCAGATTCTTGTTTTAAGAACTCAGAAGAGCACAGTGAGCACAGTGAAGGCTAGCTTTAGCAGGAAGAGATTCCTTAAGGTGGGAGGTCGATTCTGGATGGGGTGAGAAAGGAGCATACTTCGAAGGGGAAGGTGACTGTGAGAATGATCACAGCACACTTAGGAAACTTCGTGTCATCTGATGTTTGTCTCAGGACTGTTTTTTTTTTTTTTAGATATGTGAGGATTTCGATCAAAAGGATAGATATTTTAACTTACAAAACTTGTGTTTAAAAGCAAGAAAATAGGACAGCTTATAACTGCTGAAGCACTGTAATTTTTACTCAGGACAAAAGTACGATGGATTATTGTCCCAAAGTTAACAATATGGTAATCTGATTTTCAAATGTAAACTCCAATTGTCCTTGTAGCTAAGAATCTTTGCACCAGGACTCTGAGAGGCAAATTCTACACTACTACATAAAACTTACATGTTTTAAAAAGGCCTAAATTGTGTTAGACCTAAAAACCAGAGAGATGCATTAACTCTCATGATCTCATCTAGTGGGGCTCTGCTGGGCTGAACGTTCTTTACTGGAATAAAGCCCATGGTCAGGTGTCAATGTCTTTGTCAGTCTCACTGCCAGTTCTACAGACAAAGACAAAAACAATGCAAATCAACCAAAAAGAGAAATGGTTCCTCTAATGAAAAAAATATGAGATACAAGGAAGCAGATATTAGTGAACTCTCAAATCACAGGCAAACAAAACCACAGAGAAGTCAGCCTCTGGGAGAGCTTGGCCTCTGAATAAGGAAAGGTGTCATAAGGGAGGGGTACTTCAGCAAAGAATGATTTAAAGATGCCCTCAACCATTCCCGCAGCATTTTGCAGGAAACAACTATCTTTCTGAGAGTGAGTGGCAGATGTGAAGGCTGTGTGTGGCACTGTTACTGAGCTGTGACAAAAAACACCTGAAGGCAACTTGATTCACTCTTAAAGAAGAATGTACATAGTTACATTCATGATCTGTATGTTCTTCAATATTTGTTTTAAACATTTTATTTTTTAACATAAACCCTTAACCTCTTCCTACCTCTCACTATTCATTTGCAAGATTCTGGTTCTCATTTTAAACAGTCTTTTTCTGGTTCTCATTTTAAACAGTCTTTTTCCCGCATCAACTCTGACTTTTCTCAAATTCCAGTTCCACAATCCAAGCTCATTGAAGCCCTGCTACCACAAAATCCAATAAGGACTGTTGATCAACTCTTAACATTTTTACACTTTTCATCCAAGTCTGGGATCGAAATCTTCTGATGCAAACTAATATCACCCTCCAAATTTTCCAAATGTAAGATGAGTATCACCAATCACCACGGACCTGGATTACCTGGCTCTCAGCTTTGATTCCCACTTCCTGTGTTGACATATTTTATCATTCACCAAACCCACAGATTCTTCTTCAGATATCCCGTAAATCTAAAATGACCACAGCAGGCATCACTACCTCAAGACAGATCACTTGTCACCTTCTGCCTTCACTGTGCACGCCATGCTTTGTAAGCACCTCTTCGTAAAACAGGGCCTTCAAAATATGACCAGCTAAGAACCTTCTGGAAGCCCATGGATCAGTACCAAGTTTCCTGTGTGGCATCTGAAACCTTTTCTCCATCAACTGGTTCACCTTATCTCACCAACCTGGCCTCTCATCAGTCCCAGATACCATCTCTCTGCTCCAGTGCCGAGGGTCTCTCACTTCTCTCCCACACAAGCTGTCCCCATGCCTGCCTCAGGCTAGCAGACTTCCTCCCAACCACCGTGTCCTCCTCTCAACATTGCACTTCTTTCAAGGCACAGGCCAACATTTTTCTTTGTCAAGATTTAACCTGTCACACATCCTGATTTTTTCCCACACTTGGAATCATCTCTTTGTTCATGGGTCGTCTATTTTAAATAAACATGCTGAACAAACACGTAGAGAATATAAATCTTCAGATACATTTTTACTTTCATCTCTCCTTCCTAGACGACCAGCTCGTCTACTGACGAGCGAGCCGCAGCAGCTTACTTAGTTTATTTTTCCTTACCCACAAGGGCTGGGTCACACAGGCCCTTGTTTTCCCATTAAGGCTAGAAGAATATGAGCCATAGATTCAATACGCAACAACTATGAGAGATAAATCAATGTTAAGATAAACAGAGAAAAAATTAAACTATACAAATTAGTATTCCATTTTATAATTTTGTCAAATAGAATTAAACAAACAACATCAAATATACGGTAACACAATATAATTCTTTTAGGCCTCTCTAAAGCTGGATAATTTGGTATTTTCATCACAGACAGCAGAAGACAACAAAGACTGCAATGTGAAATTAACCTGGGCTTTGAGTCTCTCCTTTGAATTCTTCAGTTACCTCTAGTTTACCTTCTAGCCTGAAAGTTCCTGAATTAGAAAGCATCTCTTTGGCTTCCTTAGTGATAAATGGTCTCTGAAAACACTCTGCACCAGGGTTTATCTAACTGAGGTCTGGAATACCCTAAGGGTTCTGGGACACATTCGAGACAATCTGAGAATCGTCCCTTTAAAAGGAGTCCCCGCATTACTCAAGCTCAGAATCACTGCTGTATATCATCACTTGACTGCCCAGCGAGCGCCATTCTTCCAGGAAGAGATCTAACGAGAAATCTTGCAAAAGCAGAGTGAAGCGAAAACAAGACGTGCGAATGTCATCACTGAAAGCGGCAGGCAGGGCCGGCTGCGGCCCGGGTGCAGCATCCTCAGCTGCCGGGCCAGGCTCCGCCCACTCGAGGGCGGGATCCCGCGCGGTCGCCGGAGGCGCGCGACCGCCAGGTGTCCCCCGCCAGGGGCTGGGGGAGCGCGCCGGCCCCCTGGGCTCCCAGGAGCTGGTACCCGGGCTCCCGGATGTGGCCGCGCGGCTGGGGCGGCAGGAATCGGTCCGCGAGTCTGAGCGGGCGGTGGCAGGCGCCCAGGGCAGAGAGGCTAGTCCGCGGCCCGCTCGCCGCGCTGCCGGCCGCAGCGCTCCAACGCACCCGCCGACGCCGACCCCTTCGGCCTCCCCCGCTCCTCTCACCTGCCCCCGGAAGACAGCCTCACCTGCTTGGCCGGCCGGGGCTCCCGGGAGCGGGGGATCGCCAGCGGGCAACATCACGGCCACCGCGGCGAGACAGCAGCAACGGCCGGCCGGCTTCCCGGAGCCGCACCCCCAAACAGCCCCCACCAGCGTCGCGTCACCGCCTGTTTCCGGAGCGCGCACGCTGGCGGCGGGAGCGCGCGCGCTGAGGGGCGGGAGCGCGCGCGCTGAGGGGCGCGCAGTGCGCCCGACAGCTGATCCTGATCCACGATTGGCGTTCGAGCGCAGGGCTGTTCGGTGCATCCGCGCGGCCGCGCCACCGCGCAGTGCGTGAGAAAAGTGGAAGTGGCGCCACGGAGGCACCCGGTACTGTGGCGTGGTGCTCGTCTGGTCACTAGCGAACCGTACCGTACTTACGACACCGCCGTTTATTTTTCATGAGTGCTCCTAACGGTTATAGAAAACAGCGCTCGTTGCTCAGCTCTTTACATTTTTAAACCATTGCCGGTAACTCTCCCCGTTTCACAGATGGGGAAACGGAGGCTCACACTTACTCAGTCCTCTTGAGATCGCTCACGAATTCGTGAGAGGTAGAGCCTGAATTTCATTCTTGCCCGCCAGTGGCATTTGTTAGAGCCTGCGTTGGGGGAGACAGCCTGCCCCATCCCTCCCCAGCGTACGCAATGGTTATGAGAAGAAAGAAAGTGAAGAGCGGTCCTGAGACTGACCCCATGACCTATACCTAGCTCAAGGCCTCTCTCTGGCTTACCAATAAACTACTTTGAAGTTACAGAACTTTGTACTCGAATGCTGGAAGAGACCTTGGGAATCCCGGGTTCCATCCTTTTATAAGGATGAATGCACTGTGGGCCAGAGATAGGAAGTGACCGTCCCACCCAGCCACTTTAAAACTTTTTTAAAAACAAGAGCCCTAGAAACGTCTATTCCGCTCCATTGATCAAGTAAAACAAGCTTAGCCGGAACTGGCAGTTCTATATCTTAACGCAGACTCCTTCTGGGTCCTCCTGGGTCACCTCCTCTTCCTGGATTCAGCTACTGTTCATGGAAGAAACCATGAAGCCACAGAAGGTAAGAGCCAAAGTGACTCTACTGTCTAGCCCCAATCACCTTCTCTTACAGTTAAGAGCCTGGAACCCAGAGGGGTGGGGTGAATTGGCCCAAGACTTCCTGGCGGCAAAAGGGAGCGTAGAACCAATGTTTCTGACTCCACATGACTCCTGCATCAGTGTCTTTTTTTTGACTATCTGTTGCTATAAGAGATTACTTGTTTGGATAATTTACACACTAGAAAACCCTGTGATCCAAGGCCAGCATTGAGAAGCCGAAGCTGGCCACTGATACGTTGTGATTTTTAAGGATAGGCTCCTTTAAAATTACCTGCCTTTCAAAATCCTTACCATTGGAGACACTGGTTGGGGTTATGGTAGCTCTTTCTTTCTTTCTTTCTTTCTTTTCTTTTCTTTCTTCCTTTCTTTCTTCTTTCCCTCCCTTCCTCCCTCCCTCCTTTCCTTCTTCTTTCCCTCCCTCCCTCGTTCCTTTCTTTCTTTCTCTCCTTCCCTCCCTCCCACCCTCCCTCCCTTCCTTCCTTCCTTCCTTCCTTTCCTTCCTTTACTTCTTTCTTTGTTTTGAGACACAGTTTTCGCTCTTGTTGCCCAGGCTAGAGTGCAATGGCGGCGCTATTTGGCTCACTGCAATCTCTGCCTCCCAGGTTCTAGCAATTCTCCTGCCACAGCCTCTTGAGTAGCTGTGATTACAGGCATGCACCACCACACCCAGCTAAATTTATATTTTTAGTAGAGACAGGGTTTCTCTGTGTTGGTCAGGCTGGTCTTGAACTCCAGACCTCAGGTTATCTACCTGCCTTGGCCTCCCAGAATGCTGGGATTACAGACATGAGCCACCATGCTCGGCTCTTTTTTTTTTTTTTTTTTTTTTAAGACTGAGTCTCACTCTGTTGCCCAGGCTGGAGGGCAGTGGTGCCATCTCGGCTCACTGCAGCTTCTGTCTCACAGGTTCAAACAATTCTCCTGCCTCAGCCTCCTGAGTAGCTGGGACTACAGGTGCGTGCTGCCACACCCAGCTAATTTTTGTATTTTTAGTAGAGACAGGGTTTCACCACGTTGGCTAGGATGGTCTTGATCACCTGACCTTAAAATCCACCCACCTTGGCCTCCCAAAGTTCCGGGATTACAGGTGTGAGCCACTGAGCATGGCCGGGTTATGATAGTCTTTCTTAAAGAGGGCTCTACTGAAATGCCAGAATATGCCGGGCGTGGTGGCTCATACCTGTAATCCTAGCACTTTGGGAGACCGAGGCAGGTGGATTGCTTGAGGTTAGGAGTATGAGACCAGCCTTAACAATATGGTGAAATCCCATTTCTATTAAAATACAAAAATTAGCCAGGCATGGTGGCTTTTTGTGCCTGTAATCCCAGCTACTCAGGAGGCTCGGACAGGAGAATTGCTTGAACCCAGGAGGCAGAGGTTGCAGTGAGCGGAAATCATGCCACCGCAGTCCAGCCTGGGCAACAGAGTGAGACTCTGTCTCAGAGAGAGAGAGAAAAAAAATGCCAGACTAGTATATATGATCACACCATTCATATTTCCAGATAATTCATATGTAATTGATAAGAGCTAGGAAAGAAAAATATTGGATAATACGAAAACATGTATCTTCGTGTATTACATACTAGGGCTGCAGTGACGAATTGCCCTAAACTGAGTGGCTTAAAGGAGGAGAATTGATTGTCTTCCAGTTCTAGGTGGTGGAAGCCTGAAATCAAGGTGTCAGCAGGGCCGTGCTATCTCTAAAGATCTAGGGGAGGGTCCTTCTTTGCCTCTGCCTAGTTTCTGGTGGCTGCTGGCCATCCTTGGCCTTCCTCAGCTTGTAGAGGCATCACTTTGGTCTCTGCCTTTGTTGTCACGTGGTGTTATCTCTGTGTGTCTGGGTCTCTAAGTTTCTTTCTTCTCATAAGGACACCAGCCATATTAGATTTAAGGCTGGCCCTAATCCAGTATGATCTTTTTATTTTTATTTTTTTGAGGAGTCTCACTCCAGCCTGGAGTGCAGTAGCGCGATCTCAGCTCACTGCAACCTCCACCTCCCAGGTTCAAGCGATTCTCCTTCCTCAACTTCTTGAGTAGTTGGAAGTACAGGTGTGCGCCAACACACCCCGCTGATTTTTGTATTTTTAGTAGAGATGGGATTATTCTCCCCTCCCCTTCTTTCCTGTGATCCTTGCCTGCTTTCTAGTGAAGTTTTTGCTCTTGTTGGCCAGGTTGGAGTACAGTGGTGCAGTCTTGGCTGACTGCAACCTCCGCCTCCCAGGTTCAAGTGATTCTCCTCTGTCAGCTTCCCAAGTAGCTGGGATTACAGGTGCCTGCCACCATGCCCTGCTATTTTTTTTTTTGTATTTTTGGTAGAGACAGGGTTTCACCTTGTTGGCAAGGCTGGTCTCGAACTCTTGTCCTCAAACCATCCACCCGCCTTGTCCTCCTAGAGTGCTGGAATTACAGGTGTGAGCCACCGCGCCCGGCCAGATGTGCCTTATTTTCATACCTCTGTGTACCTACAGGTTTCCTTTGCCTGGAATAATCTCCCCTCTTTTGGCTATCTAGAAAATTCACTCCTCAATTTGCCCTTCAGAAGTTGCACTCTCATGAGTTGTTCCATACCCGACTGGTGACAAAGTCTCTCTCCCTCTCGGTGCCATCGTTTGGTATAACTGTTGTTTATCTTTGCTACCATTTTATTCCTCGTGTATTCCTAGCCTGCAACAAACGAGTTCAATTCAACAAACACATATTGTGTGAACAACGTGTGTTACTCTCATGCCCTGCAGAACTAAGAGGACTCGTCTAGCTCCTCCATCAGCAGGAATAGGTTTCACCCTCCTGTTGCAGAGATGCTCCTACCTTTGCCCTGTCTCCAAACTTCTTTCTGTTTAAAATCCATGCTTTATTTTTTTTTTAAGTGTAGATGCTCAATAAAGTCTACTTAAATGGAATTGAATTATATTTCATGTTGTTCATGTGAGGCTGGCAGCTTTATCTGTCAGAATCTTTGGAATTTATATTTTGTTATCCAGAATAGTCAGTATCCTTCTTAGCTTCGAATAGGGTCATTGGCCTACATCTTAGCTTCCATAGCCTCTCCCATTAGACTCTAAGCTCTTTGAAGATGGAGACTATGTAAGTGCCCTCCACAGTGCTTGGCAGTGCTACAAGGTTGCTTAGAGGTTGGCATCCAGGAGGTACTCAAAGCATGTTTGCTAAGTGGTTCGTGAATGGATGAATGATACTAGTTTCTGTCTCGATCAGAGATAGACATCTATGAAGACTGATGGAATCTGGGAGAGAGGTTGTTTCTTGGCTTGCCACCCTGCAAAGTCACTGAAAATTGCAGACAGAAAAGGGAGAGAAAGCAGTGAGTGATCCAGAGATAAGCTTTATCTATCCTCCCAATATTCTGATCCAATGTGACTGTGTGTCAAGCAGGAAAATCCTTAGAGTTTTTGGACTTGGATGGTGCATTTTCCACTAGGATGCTGCAGGTTGAACTCTGTTTTTATATTTTCTTGTCATTTCAGTGGGAATTAGGGAGAAAGAATCGGGTGTGCCTTCTCAATCTAGTATCCTTTTCTGTGATGTCTTCTCTCTCTCTCTCTCCCCTTCTCTTTCCTTTCTTTCTTCTTTTTTCAAGACAGGGTATTCTGCCCAGGCTGGAGTGTAGTGGCATGGTCATAGCTCACCTCAGTCTCTACTTCCCAACGCCCAGCTAACTTTTTTGTATTTTTAGTAGAGACAGGATTTTGCCATGTTAGCCTGACTGGTCTCGAACTCCTGACCTCAGGCGATCTGCTCGATTTGGCCTCCCAAAGTGCTGGGGTTACAGGCATGAGCCACCACGCATAGCATGATCACTTTACATTTTTGCCATTATGACATGCTTCAATTTACAAGAGCAGTGAATATATTTATTTTGGTGCCCTTTCATTACTTGGTGCTTGGGGTGGATCACCTGAGGTCAGTTCAAGAGCAGCCTGGCCAACGTGGTGAAACCCCGTCTCTGCTAAAAAATAAAAAAATTAGTCAGGCATGGTGACAGGTACCTGTAATCTCAGCTACTCGAGAGGCTGAGACAGGAGAATCACTTGAACCCGGGAGGTGGAGTTTGCACTGAGCCGAGATGGTGCTACTGCACACAGGGAGATGGAGGCCAGTGCATGTGGCTTTCCCCACACTAACAGCAGCATAAAAACAATGAGCATGGCAGCATGTCTGCATGTCTGCTTTCATAGTTACCTTCTCAACACCTGGGGGACAGGTAGAGACAGGAGTTGCTGTCTTTCCGGGCCATGCTTAGTCAGTTCTGTGAAAGTTTCCCAGATACACAGAGGGTGTCAGTTCAGGCACAAAGGTGGCCTCCCAAAGCTGACCCCCTGCCCCCACTCCGGGAGTGACCTGTGTGTACGGCTGGCTTCCTGCTCCCCTGCTGGGGAAGAGGTTGTTGTTTGTTGTGTTTCTAAACAATGAGTTCAGGGCTGGCTTCCCCAGTGGGGAGTCCACTGCATCATGACTTGGATCTAGAGGTCTATGTTTCTTCCTGCTCTGTACTTTAATATGATTATCATAACTGAAAAGGTAATGTAAGGAGATTAAGTAGAATATTAACCATACTCTAACAAAACAACTTGCTTGCTTTTTTAGTATATTATCTGCCACCTGAATAGATCACTTCACTTTTTTTTTTTTTTTTTTTAAGACAATCTCGCTCTGTAGCCTGGGCTGGAGTGCAGTGGTGTGATCTCAGCTCACTGCAACCTCTGCCTCCTGGGTTCAAGTGATTCTCCTGCCTTAGCCTCCCAAGCAGCTGGGACTACAGGTGTGTGCCATCACACTTGGCTAATTTTTTGTGTTTTTAGTAGAAATGGGGTTTCACTGTGTTTGCCAGGATGGTCTTGATCTCCTGAGCTTGAGATCTGCCTGCCTCGGCCTGCCAAAATGCTGGGATTGCAGTATGGGCGTGAGCCACTGTGCCCGGCCCACTTTACATTTTTGCCATGTTGGCATACTTTAGTCTACAAGGGCAGTGAATATATTTATTTTGGTGCCCTTTCATTAGTTGGTGCTCGGTGCAATACCTGATACATATATGTGGCCAATAAATAATTATTGAATGAATGCTATTTTTTTTTCTTTTGAGAGAGTCTTGCTCTGTCACCCAGGCTGGAGTACGGTGGCATGATCTTGGCTCACTGCAACCTCTGCTGCCCAGGGTTGAAGTGACTCTCTTGGCTCAGCCTCCCGAGTAGCTGGGGATTACAGGCACTCGCTACCTTGCCTAGTTAATTGTTGTATTTTTAGTAGAGACGGGGTTTTACCATGTTGGCCAGACTGGTTTCGGACTCCTGGCCTCAAGCGATCCACCTGCCTTGGCCTCCCTAAGTGCTAGGATTACAGGCCTAAGCCACCACACCCAGCCTGAATGCTATTTTTTAATATACTCTTTTCATTGAGTGTAACAGGAACATTTTCTGTACTTCTATAGTATAAACAATTGTAATTTTTAATGTTCCATACCAGCACAGAATTGTCGTTTATTAAAGATTTCATTTAGTTTGAATTTTGGCTGTTTCCTTTGTTGTTTTTATTGTTGTAGATAATATTATCATAAAAATTTGCATACACATTTTTTTTAGCATCTTTGGACTTAAGTGCCTTAGAATGAATTACCAAGAATGGAATTATTGCATTTAGGAGGTGTGGACAATTTTATGGTTGAATGTATATTTCTTAAGGGTTTGCCCTCTCTACAGAACATATTTGTGCATCTCTCTCTAAATGTGTCCTAGTTAACCATGACAGGCATAGGGGCCACTTCCAAAAGCCCCTAACTGAGAAACTCTTTGAAGGGCCTGAAGACTTTCACTGGAGACCAGAAGCACTAGCGACCATCTCGTTTAGGTGAACAGAGTAGATCTTCTGGTTTCTGAGTAATACAATAGATTATCAACAGAAATGATGCCTTTCCCCTTAGGTCCTGAAACAAAATCCAAAAATGTGTCCTACAATCATGCAAAGTCTCTGAGAGGTAGCATAGCTCCAGGGAGTTCTTGCTTTGATAGTAAACGAACCTGTGAGATCATAAAGCCTAAGTGAGACCTCTATTAATAGCTTTGATTGCTTCTCTAACAAACTGTCACGAACTTAGTGGCTTAAAACAATGCAAGTTTATTACCTTACATTTAGGTTGACATGGGTCTACAAGGGTCTCACCAGCCACAGGGCTGTATACCTTTCTGGAGGCTCTAGCGGGCTTCTGCTTCTTTGTCGCTTCCAATTTCCAGAGACCACGCTTGCCACTTCCAACTTCCAGAGATCATTCCTTGGTTGCTGCTTGGCCCTCTTCCTCCGTCTTTGCAGCCAGCAATGGTCAACTCTCTCTTCCTAAAGCCTCGGAAGTCCTCTGATGTTAAAGGACTAACGTGATTACATTGGGCTCACCTGGGTAATCCAATATAATCTCCCCATTTCAAGGTCCTTAACCTTAATCTGTACAATCTTCTTTGCTATGTAAGGTAATGTATTATAGGTCCCAAGAATTAGATCAGGGACATGCATGGGAGGGAGAGAGGTGGGGAGAGGGATTATTCTGGCTACTACAAGACCTAAAGTGGGAATGTATTTTTTTAATTAAAAATATATGCATCCTAAGAATGACATAATAGATTTTGGGGACTCAGGAGGAAAGGGTGGGAATTGGGTGAGGGATAAAAGACTACAAATTGGGTTCAGTGTATACTGCTCGGGAGATGGGTGCACCAAAATCTCACAAATCACTACTAAAGAACTTACTCATGTAACCAAATACCTTACTCATGTTCTTAATAACTTGTATAACTTAATAACATGTAACCAAATAACTTACCCATGTTCCCCAAAAACCTATAGAAATAAAAAATTTATATATATATATATATATATATATATATATATATATGCATCCATGGAACACATAACATTATTTATCCACTTGTAGAACAAGTGAGTAGATGGGGTGAGTCAAGGCTAAAAATCAGTATGTGCTCAGAGAACTCTTCATCATCTGGATGCATTGAGAGAAAGCTCTCTGGGATACCATGCAGGCTGGCTGTCCATCACCTGTGACCCCAAGGCCAGGCCTGCCTTCCTTCTTCAAGCTTGGCACAAATGCCTGCCACTGTAGGAAGGTGGGGCTAGGGCAGAGGCATGACGTGGCATGACATCAGGCAGAGAGAGGGGATGAAAGCAGGAGCGAGGCCTTCAAGGTGGACCTGCGGAGGCTGTCCCTGGTTCCTAGGCCCCATTTGCAGGACATCCTTTTGCATGGACATCTTTCTCCTTGGTGGGCGTCGTCCATCTGCCTCCCCAGGCTGTTGGATTTTGCTTGTCTAGATCTTGTATGTAGCAAAAGTTCCCCTGGAGAGGCTGTGTGAATGACCCTGCCACAGTTGTAGTGTGTGAGTGTGTATGTGTGTGTGTGTGTGTGTGTGTGTGGTGTCTTGGAGTTGCAAGACTTGATTAGATGAGGCCTTTTTTTTTTTTTTCCACTTGTGACTAACATGAATGGAAGCATAAAACAGACAAGGATAAGGAGAGCATCTCTCCCAGAAGCCTGCAAGTTAGGGGTACGGGTGGAGAGAGGCCACTGAGCTCTGGGATATAGATCTGAGCGCAACATTGGCAGCAAGTGGCTTTCTTCTGGGATGTCACGATGGGTTCTGACCTGCGATTCAGGACCCATTGCATTTGACTCTGAATCCCAACTCTTCTTTGATTCTGAATCCTAGCTTTTCACAAATCAGGAACGCATGTTGGCACCGGATCTTTTGAGCCCTCCGATGAAGCCTCAGACTCACCACTAGATGGTGTCCGAGCTCATGCTCTCCGCCGCAGCGCAGCAAGGCGCCAGGAAGCCGTCCAGAGGTGCCTCTATGACCAGGGACAGGGAGGTGACAAGAGTTCTACCGGATCAGACACAGACACTCCTGCCCCTGTTTTGCCTGATTCCCTTGGAGTATCCATCAGGACTAAACTAGGAAGTTTTTGCTCCTTCATTCCCTGGATCCAATCCTAGGGAAAATGTGGTCCTTTTGTTGTTTCTGGGGACTCCCAAAAGGAAACGGGCGCCTTCTCCAGTAAAAACTCTCATGCCTGTAATCCCAGCACTTTGGGAGGCCGAGGCGGGCCAATCACGAGGTCAGGAGTTCGAGACCAGCCTTGCCAACATGGTGAAACTCCGTGTTTGCTAAAAATACAAAAATCAACAAGAGGTTGAGGCAGCCGAATCGCTTGAACCTGGGAGGCGGAGGTTGCAGTGAGCCGAGACTTGGCCATTGCTCTCCAGCCTGGGAGACAGAGCAAGACTCCGTCTCAAAAACAAAACTCAAAAACAAACACAAAAACAAAAAACTGATTTGTCTGTAATTTATTTTATTTGTTTATAGGAAAAGGAGAGGCATACTAACTTGAACTTGAGTTTTGGCTCTTATTTTCTAGCCAAAGTCCTCTCTGGGCCTAAATTTCTAGTTTATAAAATGAAACTAGAAATCCCTGCCTCATGAAATTGCCTGAGTAAAATGCAATAATGCTGTGTCATGTGTGTGGCACGGTTTCTGGCACTTAGTAGGTGCTTTGTATCTCACTTCTATTCCAGATGAATTGGAGCTCCATTCATTCACCTTTACACATTCTGATCTATCACAGCACCTGACATCTTCTATGCTGAGGACCAAACTCACAAATGGAATTTGCAGACATTGATTTTCATCACCTATTCTATTACTGAAACACCAAATTTTGTGGAGGATTCAGAAGGTTATATTATAAAACTCCTGCCCACAGTGTCTAACAAAATGATTGGAGGAAACAAGATTAAGGAAGACATTTAACAGTGAACACAGAAGCTACTAAATGAAAAGTGATTAAATATGTATGATCGGCTGTGCGTGGAAGCTCATGCCTGTAATCCCAGCACTTTGGGAGGCTGAGGTAGGCAGATCACGAGGTCAGGAGTTCAAGACCAGCCTGGCCAACATGGTGAAACCCCATATCTACTAAAAATACAAAATTAGCTGGGCATGGTGGTAGGTGCCTGTAATCCCAGCTACTCTGGAAGCTGAGGCAGGAGAATTGCTTGAACCCAGAGGTGGAGGTTGCATTGAGCTGAGATCGCAGCATTGCACTCTAGCCTGGACAACAGAGGGAGACTCTGTCTCAAAATAAATAAATAAATAAAAATAAATAAAATAAAAATGTATGACATGGTCTGTTTATAATTAAGTTTATAGCTCCTCAAACAGGGTTCCGTTTCTCAAATTCTGACATTCAAGAGGCAAGTTTACCTCTGGACTGTTTGTTGATTGTACACTGTGTGTCAGACTCTAGAAGTTTTTATGGGAAGAAGAGGACTAATTTTGCAACAGGAAAATTATTATGTCTAGAAGGCAATCCTGGGAGCCAGTGAACCTCAGGAAAACTTCGAGTTTCTAAGTATGAAATAGAGCCAGTGAACCTCATGAAAACTTCAAGCTTCTAAGTATGAAAAAGGAGCCCTAAAAGGGAAGTGAAAGGACACTGAAGACAACACTTAGCTACTGTACCATTTGGTGGATAATTTCCTCCTCAGGCTATGAATAACTCATAGAATTATAATCTGGAAGCTACCTTCCTAATCTGGAAGTGTTGTGGTTTTATCTTGCACCCAATATAGGAATCTTTATATCATATCTTTGACCAAAGGCATCCAAATCACAGCTTAAACGCGTTGAAGGATGGGAATTCATTCCCTCTGAAGAAAGCCCATTTCTTTGTTAGACAGTTCTAGTTGTCATCATTCACCCCAAATTCCTTCTGGCTTCCCTCATGGGTGCTAGTTCTGTGAGTTTCATCCCTCTCCCAGAGGTCAGTCCTTCAAATTGCCAAGAGCTGCTATTATACCTTCTGTTGGAAATAGATGCTCGGTGCCACAAAGAAAAATTAGCACTGAGACAAAGGATCTTTCAGCAATGCAATTTTTACTTCCTGCACTGCAGGAAGGGTACTCTTGCTAGCCACCTTGCCACGAGAGTACAAAGAACAAAGGAAAATCAGACAAATATATCTCTTACGCATTTGAGGTCGTTGTTACTGCTGTGTCTGATCTCTGTTGGCTGGAGCCAGACCTCACAATCTAAACTAAAACCTGATTGGCTAACAACTTAAAACTTTTCTAAACAGGTAAAAGCAATGGAGAGCTGGGACATGCCTGTGAACACGTCCAGCACAGATATTTTGGTTAAAGTACAAGGACATACAATGTACTACGTGCCTGTAAGCATGTCATATCTAACCAGGTACATAGGATAGGGCTTAACAAAGTTATTAGCACATTTATTCTTTAACAAGAAAGGAAACTTTAAAAAGAAACTTTTCTGCTTCCCACATCTTCCTTTTTTCTCCTCAAACGTTCCCGCTGTCTTCAAATATTTATCAAGTGGCTCCTTGCTCTTCATAGACCACTGTGTTTGGAACAAAAGGAGTGTCATGGGGGCATCTTGCCCCTCGGCTTCCTGGCTACACCATGACATGGCACTAGATGGTGCTGTGACCACAGCCCCACCCTGGTTCTCCAGGTACTCAGGGGTGACTTGAGGGTTCCCCTAAGAAGCCAGGGCCAACCTCATCTTGCCTCATATCCCTGTCTTCCTCAGTGACCAGCAGAAGTCCAAATCCAGCCTCTGGAGTGACTCAGTATCACCTTCACTCTCATCCCCAACCTATGTGTCTGTCTGATGAGGGATGTATCCTCTGATGTTATGCCTGTCCAGTACCCTGGATTCCTTTTTTTTTTTTTTTTTTTTTTTGCGATGGAGTCTAGCTCTGTTGCCCAGGCTGGAGTACAATGTGCGATCACGGCTCACTGCAACCTCCACCTCCTGAGTTCAAGCAATTCTCCTGCCTCAGCCTCCTGATTAGCTGGGACTACAGGCACACATCACTATGTCCGGCTAATTTTTTTGTATTTTTGGTAGAAAAGGGTTTTCACCATATTGATCAGGCTGGTCTTGAACTCCTGACCTCATGATCTGCTGGCCTTGGCCTCCCAAAGTGCTGGGACTACAAGTGTGAGCTACCACACCTGGCCTTCTTTTGTTTTTTTGAAACAGTGTTTTGCTCTGTCACCCAGGTTGGAGTGCAGTGGCACAGTCACTGCAGCCTTGATCTCCTGGGCTCAAGACAGCCTCCTGCCATAGGCACGTGCCACCATGCCTGGCTAAGTTTAAATTTTTTTTTTTTTTTTTTTTTTTTAGAGATGGGGTCTTGCTATGTAGCCCAGGCTGGACTTAAACTCCTGGGCTCAAGCATTCCCCTGTCTTGGCCTCCCAAAGTGTTGGCATGAGCCACCACACCTGGTCCTGCACTCCTCTTGATGTCAGCAAGCAGTTTTCCATTGAAGGACCACTTCTCTGCTTGCCAACATGTGATTATGGTGGGCTCTGCCCACCCAGAGTGACTGCTAGAGATGCAGCCTCACTAACCACCATGGGTGGCACAGGCTGAAATTTCTGCTGCTGTGTGGGGAGAGGCTGCCTGGGAGCAAGGCCAACACAGAGGATGACAGAGCAGAGAGACTGAAGGAGAGAGCCGTCCGAGGATGTGGCTTGGGTCCCTGAGCTGATCAGCACTGAAGCCAGCAAGCAGCCTACTCTATACTTCCAGTTATAAGGACAAACACATTCTATTTTCTTTTGCTGAATCTAGCTTGAGTTGGATTTCTGACATTTGAAAATGGGGAGCCCTAATGTAATCCCTAACCTGACTCAACCTCCCACGCCGCCTATGGGGTGGAGGATTGCACATTTTGTTGCCCTCTCTTGGAGCACTTACGGAGTGATTAGCACATTCTCTGGTATTCATTTTTTCTTTAAAGAGACAAGGTCTCACCCTGTTGCTCAGGCTGCACCGGGATCACAGCTCACTGCAGTCTTGATCTGAGCTCAAGCAAATCTTTTATTTCAGCCTCCTGAGGAGTTGAGACTACAAGGGCACACCCACCGTACCTGGCTAAGTTTTAAATATTTTGTAGAGACAAGGGTTTCACTATGTTGCCTAAGTTGGTCTCAAACTTCTGGCCCTAAGCAATCCTCTTACCTCAGCCTCCCAAAGTGCTGTGGGGACAGGTGTGAGCCACATACCCGGCCTTGTATTCTCTCTTTCCTACCACTTGCTTTTGTTACCTGAAATCTGGCTCTCCCTCAGGACATTGGCTCCCCTGCAGGCCTCTCAGAAGGGTGGAGTTTTCCCCTCACCTTCACCCGTCCTCACTGCTGTGCTTAACAGTCTACTGGCTGCTGCCCCATGTTTACTGAAGACCAACTCAAGACTCATTGACTTTCTCCTAGCCACTGCACCCAGATATTCCAATGCCCTGGTCTCCATCACTTTAGCCACCTTACACCTCATTATCACAGGTCACTATGTCACAATATCCAAAATCCAATATCTCAAGTTCAAGCATCCCACTCTGTCATCTTTTACACGTACAGCTCACTGACTCTACTACCCACAGTGTATTTGACCTTGATACTGCCAATGTATGGGATTTCTCTATTCTGGATTCTGTGATCTCTCATCATAATTTCACTCCCCTGAAAATACCCTAAATTCCTTTGTCTGTCTTTTCTTCCATTATACTCACCATGCCATGTTTTTCTATTGATGACTTCTTTACACTGGGAACTGTGTCCCAGATCCCTTTCTCTGAAAGATTCAGGATTGAATTTGGCCAACAGTGAAACTATGCAAGATTTGGGAGTTAAGGAGAAACAGCAGCCATTATTCTGAAGGTTGTCATTGATTAGAGGAAGACACCCAGGCTGGTGTCTGTCTTTGGTTAGGGGTAGACACAGGAGTGCCAGAGATTCCAGAGTGCACTGACTGTTTCCCTTGCTGGGTCTCTTCCCAGCTGCTGATCTGCTGAGCAACAGTGACCTCAGGCCCATCTCCAGGTACTTTGGTGTGAATTCTGAGCAGTAGCACTCTGCTATGGACTTTGACACCAGCCCCCTTTGCAGTCCTCTTCCAGCAACTGAATGTGGCGAGCTTCCACTTAGCTTGCAGGTGCCTGGCTGTGCTCCAGTGCATGGCCGGTTAGTGGCTTTTCTCTGATCCTTCAGTTTCATATTTGGATTCTTAGTTCCCTGGCTCCTCCTACAATTGTGTAAGTTCTAATTGCTCGAATAAGCTCCTTATTCCAAAGTACTCACCTTGTTCAATCTCAGTGATCTGCTTTTCTTTGAGCTTGCCTCAGAGAGACTGAATATTGCTGGAGAAAAGACTCACCTCTACTGCCTGATTAAACTTTAATTAATGTCTGCATAGTAGTCGTCCAGTTTTGTCTGTGTAGACCCTTTCGTCCAATTTTGTCTTTGTAAACCTTTTCCTTCTTCTGCACAATGTTGCCAGAGGAAGTCTCCAGACCCCACTGAACACAGTCTGGGGGTTATCTTCCTTTGACTCAGTCTGGCCAATCTGTTGCTCTCTGCTTGGAACCAGAATGCAGAGCAACGGAATTCTTTCATCCCAGCAGCTGCTAACTATGACTGCTGTCCATGAATTCCTGCTACCGAGAATTCTGCTCCTTCAGCTTTTTCCTTGATCATGTACTCTCCATTCTTCCAATAGATTTGTTGTTGAACTTAGCCAGAGTCCAAGTCTAGGGCTTGCCTGCTTTATCCATTGTCATCCCAGTGCTGGACAGAATACAGTCAAAGCTGGAGACCTGTGACACACCAGAAGAGACTTTCCCTTCCCTCAGGCTGATACTGAATAAAGGATCAGTCTTCCCTAGGCCCCCCCTACCATATCATCACAGTGTGTATTCTAGCATTCACAGTACTCAAAACCCAGAAATGTTTCAGAATAAGAAGATCTCATTGAATCATGTGGGGAAGAACCTTGGACCTAACACATTAGGTTTCCAGTTATTTTCTTTGATATGTCCCAGATCTGTGAAGAACTTGCACAAGCCACTCCCATTCTCTCTCTCTCTCTCTCTCTCTTTTTTTTTTTTTTTTTTTTTTTTTTTTTTTTTTTTTGAGATGGCATTGTGCTCTGTTGCCTAGGTTGGAGTATAGTGGTACAATCTTGGCTCACTGCAACCTTCGCCTCCCAGGTTCAAGTGATTCTCACACCTCAGCTTCCCAAGTAGCTGGGATTACCCAGCTAATTTTTGTATTTTTAGTAGAGACAGGATTTCATCATATTGGCTAGGCTGTCTTGAACTCCTGACCTCAGGTGATCTGCCCGCCTCAGCCTCCCAAAGTGCTGGGATTACAAGTGTGAGCTGCCTGGCCTCCACTCCCATTCTTTTAAGGGCAGGATACTGCCTCTGTAAAATGAGTATATAGATACACTTGAGATTAGTTGCAGGGTCCTGGGTAAGTGAATCTCTCAAGGTGCATGTGTCAAGAACTGTAATTCTGTGACTTCCACTAAGGCCCTCATCATAAATGTGGTGACCTTTTAGCATCTGCTTTAGTGTCATTTATAATAGTGAAAAATTGGGTAAAACCCCCAATAACCACCAATAAAGGATAAATTTGGATATACATACATAATGGGCCATTTGGAAGTAGCTAAAAATCATGTTTTTGAAGGATTCTTTTTTTTTTTTTTGTTTGTTTGTTTTTTTGTTTTTGTTTTTTTTTGAGACAGAGTTTCGCCCTTGTTACCCAGGCTGGAGTGCAATGGCGCGATCTCGGCTCACCGCAACCTCCGCCTCCTGGGTTCAGGCAATTCTCCTGCCTCAGCCTCCTGAGTAGCTGGGATTACAGGCACGTGCCACCATGCCCAGCTAATGTTTTGTATTTTTAGTAGAGATGGGGTTTCACCATGTTGACCAGGATGGTCTCGATCTCTCGACCTCGTGATCCACCCGCCTCGGCCTCCCAAAGTGCTGGGATTACAGGCTTGAGCCACCGTGCCCGGCCGTTTTTGAAGGATTCTTAATGATGTGGAGAAATAAGTTAAAATAAGAGAAAAATACAATTTTTATATACAAAGTGATCCCAGAACAATGTGGGAGGAAGGGAATAAAGGCGAAAATATCAAGGTGATTAATTGGGGGTGGCAGGATTATTAATCATTTTTTCCATTCCATGTACTTGTGTCTGTGTTTTAACATTTTTACAATGAATATGTGTGACATATACTCTAAGAAAAAAAAAAACCCTGAAAAACATTTTGAGATACCTGATCTATATATTCTAAATTATATGCCTTATACATGTTTATGCCCTTTAACTATATAAATATCATTTTAGAATTTACTATTAGATAGTGGTTCAAATTTTAGCGTTTGCTATAATACAAAGATGTTAATGTGACATTCTGTGTAAGATTGGAAACAGTCTAATACTGCAGGAATGATCAGAGAAGGATATACCATCTAATTAAAATCAAAGATAGGCTTTTAAAACTGTGTATATGAAGTCCATAATAACAAAGAAAGTTTATGAAGGAATGTCAAGTGAGAAACAGAGTAAAATTATATTCTGATGATGTCTATGTTGTTGGAAACAAACAAAAATAATACATGGAAATAATCTGGAATAAAGAAAGGTGATTATTTTGGGTAGTGAAACTTCAGGTAATTATAAAATATGATTTGACTTTTCTATGTTTGCACCAATCTAATAAATGGCTACTCTTTATTTACATAAACAGGAAAAGCATGCAATTATTGTAAAATTTAAAAATCCTGCTCTATGGAAGGGAGATGGATGAGTTTATCTCTTCTGGAGAGCTTCCTGGGGTTGGGTCGAGACAGGATTGATAAACTGCTGTCCTTATTCAAGAGCCTCAAGGCCCTACCCCCAGAGTAGGGGCTCCCCCACCCCGTGTTGTCACATAAAGCACACTCCCTCCAGCCAGATGCAGCCCGGGCCCCTGAAAGCCCAGCTCCGGATGTGCGGATGTGCTCTCTCCCAGGGTTGCTGGAGATCTTCAGGGAGATAGGGAGTGGCCTTCCCTCAGCACTTCTTCCCCAGCCTGCCGCAGCCACAAAAGTCTCCTGTCAGGTTCATTACCACCTTCTCCTACTCCTTTCCCATGAGTGCTTTTGTCAGTAGTTTTTAAAAAAATGACGATGGTGATGGGTGATAATAGCTTCCTGAGTTCTTAAGACAGGGCAATCATGTTACACAGAGCATTTCTGCAAATATTCACAGCATTCAGTGTATATACACCTTATGAGACAATGCACAGTTCTCATTTTACAGAGGAGAAAGCTGAGATTTAGAGATAAACTGATTTCCTCAAGATCACATTGACAGTTACAGGCAGATCCAACTGACTAAATCTCAAGTCTTTGCTCTTAACCCTCTCTTGACGTAGGCTGGATGCTCAGTCTGAACTCTAGGCTGTAATGCTGTCTTCTTTTCCTGCAGGAACCAGCCTATTACTTAAGCTGATAAACTGCTGTCCTTATTCAAGAGCCTCAAGGCCCTACTCCCAGAGTAGGGGCTCCCCCACCCCGGGTTGTCACATAAAACATACTCCCTCCAGCCTGATGCAGCCCGGGCCCCTGAAAGCCCAGCTCCGGATGTGCGGATGTGCTCTCTCCCAGGGTTGCTGGAGATCTTCGGGGAGATAGGCAGTGGCCTACTCTCAGCCACTGACTTGACTTTTTTTTTTTTTCCTCAGGCTGGAATACAATGGTGCCATCTCTCTATCTTGGCTCACTGCAACCTCTGCCTCCTGGGTTCAAGCAGTTCTCCTGCGTCAGCCTCCCGAGTAGCTGGGATTACAGGCATGCACCACCATACCTGGCTAATTTTTGTATTTTTAGTAGAGATGGGGTTTCGCCATGTTGGCCAGGCTGGTCTTGAATCCCTGACCTCAGTGATCTACCTGCCTCGGCCTCCCAAAGTCCTGGGATTACCGGCGTGAGCCACTGCGCCTGGCTTGGACATGACTTTTTTACATTATTCTCCAGCCACCCTTCTTCCCGTACTTCTCTCAGATCTGGGGCAGCAGGTTCAGTAGCATGTGTGTGTACACCTCTGTATTTCCTATACACACTCCAATCATAGCTTCCAGTTATCCACTGAATGGCATTTAAAGGATGAAATTGAAGTGACATGGACAAAAGTCATAAGGCTTCTGTGTACAAAGTACATAGGACGTGTTCCACACATTTGTTGTCTGTGAAGGTGTCTCATGTGGGCAGAAGGTGCCCAGCCTTCCCATTTATCAGCCTACAGTGCCTCAAGGAGTGCCTGGCACATCATGTGGACTCAAGAAAAATTTTCTAAATAAATGAATGAAAGAAAAAACAAATGAATATTTTAATGTTATCAGAATCTTATAGTTTCAGTTTCTTCTTCTGTAAAATAGGTATGATTATTTTCTCTCCCACTAGATTGAGAGCTCCTTAAGGGTGGGGAGTTATTTGTATTCTGGGTCATGTCCCTAGCACCAGGTGCACTGCTAGGCACATGGGATGTACTCAAAGTCAGCTGGCCAAAGTGAAGTCCCTGAAACTCCCAGGGGAGGTCTGAGAATGGAAGAAGCAAGGCCTAGAACATGCCCTGCACATTTCTTTCTTTTATTTTTTTGAGATGGAGTCTTGTTCTGTCTCCAAGGCTGGAGTGCAGTGGCACGATCTCTGCTCACTACAACCATTGACACCTGGGTTCAAGAAATTCTCCTGCCTCAGCCTCCTGAGTAGCTGGAATTATAGGCATCCACCACTACCCCTGGCTAATTCTTTTTTTTTTTTTTTTTTTTTTTTTAGTAGAGATGGGGCTTCACCATGTTGTCCAGGATGGTCTGGAACTCCTGACCTCAGGTCATCCACCGGCCTCAGCCTCCCAAAGTGCTGGGATTACAGGTGTGAGCCACTGGGCCCAGCCGCCCTGCACATTTCTTAGAGAAGAACATTTTGGTGTTAAATTATTGAAATGAATTGCATCATCTGCCCCTTATTGCAGAGTCTCATGTGCAAAGTCCATGGAAAAGTGGCCCCTGGAACCCAAAACTAAGCCTTCTGGATCCCAAAGCTGATTTCCTCACTCCTACAGGTTTCCCTCTTTATTCTGCCTACACTGAAATGTCAGATCCCTCCAGTGTGATCATTGTCTCACTGCCTATTATCAGGGACAAACAGAGGTTCACTAAGTGCAGGTATAAGGCACAGGACTGACACCTGGGAGAGGGCCTGCTTTAGGAGTTGGAAGAACCACCTGCCAAACCTCACCTGTCAGCCAGGGCCATTCGGCCAGAAGCTGTTTTCTGAGCACATCTAGGCATTAGTACCTGGGTTGTTTACTCCTGGGAATAGATTTCTTAAAAGTACCTTGCAACCATTTCATCTCTCTGCCATTATTTTTTTCCAGGGGTGAGAGGAGAATTCTGCCTCCATCCAGTTTCCACCCAGCAGAGTGGCCTGCCCCTCACCAGCGGCTTGCATGGCCTTCCTATCTCCTTGGCCCTGCTGAAGCTTGGTGGGCAGGTAGCCAATTATGATCTGGGCGTCCTGGAGGAGCCAGCTTCCAGGGTAGCATCAATTGCTGGGAGGGGTCTGTGGTCTGGGGAAGTCACATCTAGAGGTATGCTGGAAAGGCAGGTCGACCCAAGCACTATTGCCTTGGAGTTGCCTGCAGGGATAATCTGCGGCAGGAGGGTGTGTGAGGAAATGGGAGGAGTGGCTCTGCCCATTTCACCTTGGTGCCTGGGTGGAGTTCACAGGCTAATTACAGGTGAAGGAGCTTAAGGCTTCCCGCTTTGCTTTCTTCCCCCTTCTTCTGCCTCACCTTCTCCTCCAGAACCACCAGGCCCTGCTGTAGTCCTGTGATACTTCCCAGTCTCAAGGGCGGTGGCAAGGGTGGTGTCCCTGTGCTTGACCATGTCTTTCCATTACATTTTCATGGTCTCTTTTCCTGCTCCGTCTTGGTGCCTTGTAATCCTACCCACCCCTCCCCCGTTACAAAAATAAGACAACTACAACAAAAATAATTTAATATTGATGAGGCATGTCATGCAGTATCTTACTAAATCGGCAAACCACGTGGAGTGGGTATTGTGATGCCCATTTTATAGCTGGGGAAACTGAGCCTTGGAGAAATTGAGAAACTTGTCCAAAGCCACCCAGCTGGTAGGCGGCTGGCCAGAGCCCCCACCCACAGCTGCTCATGTGTGCCTGCTTCAAGTCTGGATCACTCTGGCGTCTTCCTGACTCATAACTGCCAGTTCATTTCATCACTCAGCGCTCCCAATCAGCACGTGACCACAGAATCCCGCCATGGACCTGGGCATTTGAGGGGATAGGAAAGCAGGCCAAGCCATGGCCTCTGCCCCAGAGGAGTTGAGGACCTGGCTGAGGAGACAAGACAAAGACTGTAGAACAGTGAGGGAAGAAGTCAGACTGTGCCGAGATGATTCGATTTGCATTTGATGGCTACAGAGCTGGAGTCAGACTTAGCTTCACACGCAACCCCTGTGTGGGCACTGCCAAGCCACTGCCCTTCTCTGGACCTCAGTTTCTCTGTCTGCAAAATGAGGGCATTGTCCTAGAAGATTGTACGTATACAAATTGTACTTGCCTGGGATCAAGTGAGCATACCTTTCTTAATAGGAATGTGGAGAAACTGAGGCCTTGGCATTAGGACTGTCCCAGAAAGTAACTGGAGCAAAGCCAGAAAAGAAAAGCAAACTGAGATTTGACCCATAGGAGGAAATTGTTGTGTTACTAAGAACAGGACTCCACTCCCAAGAACGAGTGAGTGGGGAGCCCTGTGAGTGGGGAGGAGACTCAGTGGTTCACAATGCTTTTGTGTCTGGCAAAGCCTGAGGGCATCATCCTGGTGTGGATTTCCCTTGGTTCTTGGCTGCTGAAAGAGAAGCAAGCTGGTTCATTCTGATCCTTTCACTTCTAGGGTGCTGCGGGGTACCCTGGGAGCAGTGAGGCTCCCAGAAGCCATTTCTAAGCCATTTTCTTTAGAAACAGGAAATTGTGTTTAGGTTTGGAGGAGTGGCTGAAACAGACACCTAGAGGTTGGGGGTTGGAGGATGGGCTTCATTCCAGGCAGCTGGATGCAGATGCACACAGAGCTTGCCGTGTGTCCTAAAGAAGGAGGCTTTTGTACTGGCTACACAGAGAGAGCTAGGGTGCTTTTTCACATTCTATTGCTGCAAAGTCCTGTTCCTAGCTGTGTTGCCTGTTTCTTCCAGGCTGATCCAGGAGGAGTGTGTTTTGAGGTTGGGTGAATGTCACTGCCTCTTCTTGCTGTGTCTTATAACAATAATTGGTTATGGTGCCAGCTTCAATGTGCACAGCATAAAACCACTTCCACAACACTTCACAAACATTACCTCGAATTGTATGTAATTAGAGCAAGATGGGATATGCTTCATAATGTCCATTTCACAGATAGGGACATTGAAATTTATGATTTTTTTTTTCACCAAAAAAGGTCTATCCATGATAAAAATATTTTCTTAGATTCTATGGATGAAGACATTTTCTGTCACTTGAGGAACAGATGTCTACATGGTCCGGAGTGATACCCAGGTTCTAGAGGTGAATGCAAATGGTCCTTCTTGTCTTCCTAAGTCCCGTGAGCCCGTATTTTCTCTTTCATCTTCTTTTCCCTCTTTGATCTCTTTATACCCAAAGCCATTCTCTACATGAAATTTTACTCCCCATTCCAGCTAACAATCTGGAGACCCAGAGCTTTCTACACCCCAATCCCTGTTCTTCTCCCAGCTTAGGACAGAACCAATAGGAGGGCGGGCTGCATGCACCTTGTCTCTTATAACTGCATACATTTACATGTGAGAGATGCTCTCTGCTTTTAGGAGGTTAAAAAAAGTCGGCGCGGTGGCTCACGGCTATAATCCCAGCATTTTGGGAGGCTGAGGCGGATGGATCACGAGGTCAGGAGTTTGAGACTAGCCTGACTAACCTGGGGAAACCCTGTCTCCACTAAAAATACAAAAATTAGCTAGGTGTGGTGGCACGTGCCTGGAATCCCAGCTACTCAGGAGGCTGAGGCAGGAGAACCGCTTGAACCGGGGAGGCGGAGGTTTCAGTGAGCCAAGATTGTGTCATTGCACTCCAGGCTGGGTGACAGGGCAAGACTCCATCTCAAAAAAAAAAAAAAAAAAAAGAAAAAAGGGGGAAAAAAAAAAAAGTTTAAAAAAGCTGACCAGCATCATTTCATACCTGAGAGGTGGGGTGGGAAGGGCAGTCATTTCTTAAAACACCTACTGTGCCAGGTATTTTGCATAGAGTAACCCATTTATAACCTCAGAGACAGCCCTGCCTGGGAGGTTTTATTACTCGCCAGATGAGTAAAGCAATTTGCCCAAGGTCACTCAGTTAATAAATCAGAACTGGATTTCAAAACAGATCCACATGTTCTTTACCACCGTACTCTGCAGCCGTGGAAGAGCAGGACTCAGAGTTGGTCCTCTTCACTGATCATCCAGCACCTACTTCACTATCAGGGCTCTGAAGTTTCTCTTTGTGCTATCTCTAAAAGAAGGTCTTTGTCAGTGCACTTTGCAAATAGGATCCGATGAGCATTGGGGCAGGCTGAATAATGCCTCCCCTCGAAGATGGTCTCATTCTTATCCCTGGAACCTGAGACTGTTATGTTATATGGCAATAAGGACTTGCAGGTGTGATTAAATTAAAATCTTGAGATGGGGGACTATCCTGGATTATTTGGGTAGGTTCTAAAGGTAATCACAAGGGTCGTTCTAAGAGGGAGGCAAGTAGGTAGAGGAGGAAGTAAGAGGTGTGAGAATGAAAGCAAGAGGTTGCAGGCGTGGCATGCAGAGCTGGAGTACCAGGAGAAAAAGGAAACACTCTCCTTAGAGTCCCCTGAGGCAATCATCTGCTTGGTTGATTTCAGCTCAGTGAAACTGATTTCAGACTTCCGGCCTCCAGAACTCCAGTAAGAGAATCAGGTGGTGTTATTTTAAGGCACCAATTTGTGCTAATTTGTTAGGGTAGCCATAAGAAATCAACATAAGTACTATTTACCTACCTAGGGGATTAAACTATTTAAAGCACTGAAATGTATCCTTTTATATGTAAATAAACTCCAGTAATTCACTGTAAGTAAAAGCCCTGACTGCATAGGTTAGCTGCCTCAGTATTTGAATTAAAATGTATCTAGTTGCTCATTAAGGCCAAAACTACACTGGGTCAGGCTTTGCAGTGGTGAGATTTCTGCTTGCTGCAGCTTCTGCCTCCTGCGTTTAAGCGATTCTCCTGACTCAACCTTCTGAGTGGTTGGGATTATAGGCATGCACCAACACTCAGCTAATTTTTTGTATTTTTAGCAGAGATGAGGTTTTGCCATGTTGGCCAGGCTGGTCTCAAATGCCTGACCTCAGGTGATCTGCCCGCCTCAGCCCCCCAAAGTGCTGGGATTATAGGCGTGAGCCACAGCTCCTGGCCTACAAGCCTAATTTTTTATTGGAGATACGAAAATTTTGTTCATGGACAGTATCGAAAGTAAGAACTTTAAAATCTCTATACCAGACATCTACTAATATTCAATGTATCAGTGAAGGAAATATACTTTAATACATGCAATAAACATTACTATTTTTTAGCAAGGTGGAAAAAATTCATAAATTAATTGGTATCACCTTTGTGTTCCATTATGTTGAAGAATTATTTGTTCAGTCATATATTTCTGTCTTGAGTAGAGATGTATATGTAGAAATATATATCTTTTGGGCATATAATATTCATCAACTTCATATGATTTATTTATTTATTTATTTATGATACGGAGTCTCGCTCTGTTGCTAGGCTGGAATGCAGTGGCACAATCTCGGCTCACTGCAACTTCCACCTCCTGGGTTCAAGCGATTCGCCTGCCTCAGCCTCCCGAGTAGCTGGGACTACAGGCACACACCATCATGCCCAGCTAATTTTTGTATTTTTAGCAGAGACAGGGTTTCACCATATTGGCCAGGATGGTCTCGATCTGTTGACCTCGTGGTCTGCCCACCTCAGCCTCCCAAAGCACTGGGATTACAGGCGTGAGCCACCGGGCCCAGCATGTGCATTATGTATATTGCTTATAATTCTAAATTTTGTAACAAAGCAAACATATCAACTATTAG
Organism: Saimiri boliviensis; assembly: GCF_048565385.1. Lineage (NCBI taxonomy): Eukaryota > Metazoa > Chordata > Mammalia > Primates > Cebidae > Saimiri > Saimiri boliviensis. Next base: position 98,759,539 of record NC_133461.1, read on the forward strand.
CTATGGACCCTGGTGTGTAGATGGAAGGAAAATTCATGTTTTTCTCATTATTCTTCTCCCAGAAAGAGTTAGTATGTGGGTTTCAGCCTCAAAATGTTTCTTGAATGTATTTGTGCTCTTTGGGTAATTTTTGTTGCTAAAGATGAAGTTTATTATACATATTCTTTTGTTGAAATTACCACTGACTACACAAATTACTATTTATAATAATAACTATTTTGATTATAAACTTTTTGCCCATGAACATGGGTTTGAACAATATATTCCAAAAATCTAATTGGCACAGGCTAAGGTGCAAGTCATGGTCATCACTAGGTATCGATCCACCTGCTTTCCAAGTATGCCTATGAAAAGTTTCACCCGACTTCGTTTAATAGTCAGTTAAATGGTAGAGCACAATTGGTAGATCCAGAGAATGATGTTTGCCTTTCTTTTGTTGGTGGCAGGATTGCTGAGCTTTGCTAAGGCACCATACTGGGGCTTAAAGAAGTATCTTGGCCGGCCTCAGTGGCTCACGCCTATAATCCCAGAACTTTGGGAGGATGAGGTGAGAGGATCCCTTGAGTCCAGGAATTCAAGACCAGCCTGGGCAACAGAGTGAGACTTTGTCTGTACAACAAATTAGAAAAATTTAGCCAGACACGGTGGCATGCGTGTATAGTCCCAGCTACTCGGGAGGCTGAGGTGGGAGGATTGCTTGAGCTCAGGAGGTGATGTTGCAGTGAGCACCACTGCACTGTAACGTAGATGACAGGGTGAGAGCCTGTCTCAAAAAACAAAAATAAACAAAAAGAAGTATCAGCTGCTACGCCTCTGGAACTACAACATAGGCAGAAAACAAACGTAAATATAAAACAGAATACAAAGTATTGATGAATTTTAGTTGAGTAACACTGACTTGCAATTGGAAGAACATTTGCAGACATCAGTAATGGGGGAGTAGAAAGTGTGAGAAAGAAACCTGAAGTCAATTAAGAGAATTCACTCTGCAAATTAGGGGTGGACCCTAGGGTTAATCTGCAGCTGCAGTTGAACCCTGTTAGAAGCAGCTCAGATGCTACTGAAGTTAATTTTGCCTCCCAGTAAATATCTTCTCTCCTCTAAATATCCTTTGTATAAGACATATGTAAATACTGCCAGATATATTTTTTTCTTTTCTTTTCTTTTCTTTTCTTTTTTGAGATAGAAACTCCCTCTGTCGCCCAGGCTGGAGTACAGTGGTGCGATCTTGGCTCACTGCAAACTCCACCTCCTGGTTTCAAGCGATTCTCCTGTCTCAGCCTCCTGAGTAGCTGGGATTACAGGCATGTACCACCACACCCAGCTAATTTTTGTATTTTAGTACAGACAGGGTTTTACCATGTTGATCAGGCTGATCTCGAACTCCTGACCTTGTGATCCATCTGTCCAGATAAATTTTTAAAAGACCCAGGTGCTATTGCCTATAGGTCATCATTAATGTACTCCCAGAATGCCCAGGCATGGTATGGGGTGGCCACCGATTGGTTCCTTAGACTGAAGACCACTCCTGAAGAACGTTTACTATTAGCCCAGGTCAGTCTGAACAGACGGGGTGCATTTTACGATTCAGTTTACCTGTTTTGTTTGGGGTTGGTGCTAATTTGGAATAAGCATACTATTCATGAACTGTATTATATAGTATGGTTTAGAATGTGTCACCTTATCTGTTCCCGTCACTCCCTCTGATTTGGGGACCTGAAGACCAGGTTTTATTCTTCTGCTGTTTCCACCTCTGGTGCTAGGCCCAGAGGGATGCGCCTTAAATCTGAATCAATCCACAAAGCCCAACAGACTCCAGTGGCAGGGTTTGGTGGGATTTTAATAGCAATCTACAAAAGAAAAGTCAGGAAAATAGGGAATAGGAGTGATTTATTCATTTCTATTCTCCAAATTTTCAACGTTGCTCTCATTCAATGTTCTTGCCTCGATATCACTGCTAGAGACTTCCCAAGTTCAAAGGGTAGGAAACCACCTTCAAACAGACTTGGGAAATGTTTAGAGCTGCCAGGGTTGTATGTAAACTTTCCATGGCAACAAACCACTGATACTTTTTGGTTCTATTCCACCTAGCGAAAAAAAAAAAAAGATCCCAAAGTCCGTTTTGCTCCAAGGTCAGTAGACACAGCTCTGTGACTGTCTTGGGCTGTGTGGGTCTGTAGAAGGCCCAGTCATGGGCCATCGAGCTACTCACAGCCAACTGCACCCCCATCCAAGCCTGGCTCTGTTCTCATACACAGAGACAGGATGGGGGCTGCTGGTCAGGCCTGAGGCCTTGCTCTGTGGCACTAAAGATGGGGACTATTTTTGCCCCGAAGACCTGGAAGCAGCAGGTTGATAAGAGCACCAGCTGCCCTGCCATCGCATCCCAGTGGGCGTCAGTGGGAAGGCCTATCGGAAGCCTTCCTCCAGTGGCTATCAGACAGAGGGGCCAGCAGCAGTTCACCTTCCAGGAGCATGGGAGCCTTCTTACCCTTTTGATCACATTTCTCTCTCTTAGAGGGGCACTACCCTGGGAAGGGGTTGTGCCTTGGATCCTACAGTCATGGACTGTGGTTGAAACCGGGACTCTTTTTATTTTATTTATTTTTTTGAGATGGAGTCTTGCTCTGTAGCCCACGCTGGAGTTCAGTCGCATGATCTTGGCTCACTAAAGCCTCTTTCTCCGGGTTCCAGCAATTCTCCTGCCTCAGCCTCTTGGATAGCTGGAATTACAGGCGTGTGCCACTACGCCTGGCTAATTTTTGTATTTTCAGTATAGAAGGGGTTTCTGCAGGAGGCGGAGATTGTAGTGAGTTGAGATCATGCCACTGCACTACAGCCTGGGTGACAGTGTACACTGAGACTCTGTCTCAAAACAAACAAACAAACAAACAAACAAACAAAGGGGTTTCTCCATGTTGGCCAGGTCATTCTCAAACCCTTGACCGCAGGTTATCTGCCCACCTCAGCCTCCCAAAGTGCTGGGATTACAAGTGAGGGCCACTGCACCCAGCCAACAGGGGCTCTTGACTCTTGACTTCCTAGTCATAACTCTACCCATTGGACCATCCATCCTCCCTGCTGCTGGTGTCCTGGCTCACCCATCAAATCCAACTGCTTTATCTAGAAAATACTTTTCTCTTATTTTCCTTTTTCCCTTTGCTTTCCTCACTCACCTCTGTTTTTATTTCTGTTTTATTTTTTTCCAGTCTTGTCGGGGAAGTACATCAGGGAGGCCCAAGATATTTGGCCTGGGTGGGCTGCTATCACTTGAGGACACATCTGCCTCTGGGGCTCCTCCCTAACAGCTGGCCTGTGGAACTGGGAGATGGAGCTGCCTGGCAGTCTGCAGAGGCAGATTGTGTTGTTATGTGCTGGTCACCGCCTTGAGCTTTAAGCCACAGTCAGCAGTGAGCCTGGAGGCGGGGTGTCTCTGGAGATGATCCACCACACCTGCTTCTGTTCTTGCAGGACAGGGCAGGGCAGGCAGAGGTGTGTGTTTGGAGCAAGAAAGCCTTCCTGGCCACTTACCGTACCTTAGTTTCCCTATCTAAACCATCTTCATAAAAACAACTTATGACTCTCAGAGCAGCACATTTGTAAAAACCTGAAAAACATGAAAACATCGCTCACATTTCTCCTGTAGACATTTTCCTGTTTTATGTATCTTTTATGTAACTGAATCACATTCCATATACAATTATGTGTTCCATTTTTAAACAATAACCTTTCCTTGTTTTAAAAGTAATAATACATGTTTATTATAAAACAACTTAGAAAACTCAGACACAAGGAAGAAAGGAAAAATGACTCCTTATTGCTCCAATGAAAAATAATAAATATGAATATTATTCTGATGCACATCTTTCTGGCCCCTTTAACAAGCATAACATACCAAGAGGGAAAAAAAAAGTTCAGTAGATTCATACGTTACTTGCTTTTTTGTAACTTTCCTTTTTCACATAACTCGATAGTAACAATTTTTTTTTTTTTTGAGATGCTGTGTTGCACAGGCTGGAGTGCAGTGGCACAATCGCCACTCACTGCAACCTCTATCTCCTGGGTTTAAGCGTTTCTCCTGCCTCAACCTCCTGAGTAGCTGGGACTACAGACATGTGCCACCACACCCAGCTAATTTTTGTATTTTTAGTAGAGAACGGGGTTTCACCATATTGGCCAGGCTAGTCTCGAACTCCTGACCTCAGGCAATCCCCCACCGCCTTGGTCTCCCACGGTAATTTTTGTATCATTAAATGTTTTCTTGCCTTAATTATGATAACAGCAACATATAGATATGCCATGTCTTATTCAACCAATCTTCTGTCGTTAGACCTTCAGTTTGGCTCTCATTTCATCCCATCATACACCAGACTCATTGTAGCTAGATCTTTCCATTCAGCCTGTCCTGCTTTTGAATCCCCTGGGGCTGCCCCATGCATAGATTATGATCAGACTGCACCTGACACTGTGTATGAATGTGCTTTGAGAAGTACCCATGATGCTGTGCACATGTGAAGGATTATCATTGTTTGTTATTTAATTCAGACACTCAGTGGTATTGGTAGAAATGGTGTATATATTAAGCAGAGAATAATAATTTAAAAAACCACTTACATGGTACTTCCTATGTGCCAAGTACTGTTCCAGGTTCTTCATATTATATATATATATATATATATATATATATATATATATATAATTTTTTCTTTTTTTGAGACGGAGTTTCGCTCTTGTTCCCCAGGCTGGAGTGCAATGGCGCGATCTCAGCTCACCGCAACCTCCACTTCCTGGGTTCAGGCAATTCTCCTGCCTCAGCCTCCTGAGTAGCTGGGATTACAGGCACGCACCACCATGCCCAGCTAATTTTTTTGTATTTTTAGTAGAGACGGGGTTTCACCATGTTGACCAGGATGGTCTCGATCTCTTGACCTCGTGATCCACCCGCCTCGGCCTCCCAAAGTGCTGGGATTACAGGCTTGAGCCACCGCGCCCGGCCATATTATTATATTTTAAATGTACTTTTTTTTTTTTGAGATGAAGTTTTTCTCTTGCTTCCCAAGCTGGAGTGCAGTGGTGCAGTCTCGGCTCACACCAATCTCCACCTCCTCGGTTCAAGTGATTCTCCTGCCTCAGTCTCTTGAGTAGTTGGGATTACAGGTGCTTGCCACCATGCCTGGTTAATTTTTTGTATTTTTAGTAGAAACAGTGTTTCACCCTGTTAGCCAGGCTGGTCTTGAACTCGTGACCTCAAGTGATCCACCCACCTCAGCCTCCCAAAGTGCTGGGATTACAGGCTTGAGCCACTGCACCCAGCCTATACTTTAGTTTTTAGAGCAGTTTTAGGTTCACAGCAAAACTGAGCAGAAAGTACAGGGTTCCTATACACTCCTGACCCCTGCACAGGCATAGCCTCCCCAACTATCAACAGTTCCCTCCAGAGTGGTGCATTTGTTAACAGTCAACGAACCTATATCAACACATCATTATCACCCAGAATCCATCCTTTACATTAGGGTTCACTCTAGGTGTACATGTTCTATGGGATTGGACAAATGCATAATGACATATACCTACCATAATCGTATCACGCAGAGTAGTTTCACTGGCCTAAGAATCCTCCCTTGCTTCACCGCTTCATCCCTCCCTCCTTCCTAACCCCTCCAACCACTGATCTTTTCATTTGTCTTCAGAATTTTGCCTTTTCCAGATTGTCATATAGTTGGGATTACACAGGATGTCAGCTTTTCAGATTGGCTTCTTTCACCTAATTATATGCATTTCAGTTTCTTTCATCCCTTTCATGGCTCGATAGCTCATTTCTTTTTGGCACTGGGTAATATCCCATTGTCTGGATGTTCCACTGCTTCACATGATTTCAACATATTTTAATCCTATGGCAACCCAATGAGTAGACACTATGAATTAACTTAGCTTTTAGATGAAGGCACTGAAGCACAGAGGGATGAAGCATCTTACTGAGGGTCACAGAGCTAGGAAGTGGTGGAGCTCGGATTCTGTCTACCCCAATCTGGCCTCAGAGTTTACACCTCTCTTGAGTAGCCAGTGCCCCTGAGAGCAAGGCACTGGGAAACTGGGGGGCGAGAGGAGCTGTAGGTGGGTGGGCAGAAAGCAAGATTTTGGTGTTCCTGTGGAGTGATGTCGTATAGAGCACGGACCGTCATCTCAAAGGAGCTCAGCAGCCTCGAGTCTTTGTCTCAATGATCCTAGCATGGAGGATTTAAAACTAAAGTTACTATCTTTTAGAGATGCACTCTGTAGCTTTAGGGATAAAATGACATAACCTGTTTTGTTTGCTTCAAAATAATTCTTTTGGGGGGAGCAGTAATGAATGCATGATGTCGTAGTGATACCTAATTAGCCACAAGTTGAATTTGTTAGATCTGAGTGATGAATATATACAGGCTCTCTCTTCTCTTGTATTTGCCTGCAATTTTCCATGCTGAAAGGTTAAAATAGAAAAAGGAGGGGATACATGATATACCACTAGATAGTTTATCAATGCCCTTTGCAGGGATATTCCAATCCAGACACATCCAACTCTATTGCAGCATTGTATGCAAAAAAGCTTTGCTAGTTTAAATTAGTCTGGGGAAATATCCTTTAAGGGCCCAGTTTCTCCTAAGGAACTTGTGGAGTGGGCAGTATAGAGGCATTCATTCATTCAAGAACGGTTGCTTTTCATCTTGAGCCACAGGGTGAACCATGAGAGATGCAGCTGAGTTTTGAGAGGTGAGACTGGTACAGTTGAAAAGTTACCTAACAGTAAGGTAACTACTCAGCAGTGCTCTCAAGCCATAGAGGAGGCTAAGCTGGGAAAGGAAGGGAGCTCCGACTGTGACTGGTTCCCAACTCTGCCCCCACCCTAGGGCTTCCCGGAGTTCAGGGAAGAAGGAGAGGTAAGATGCCCAGAGCAGATCTCTTCTCCCCAGTCACATCTTTGCATTGGGGAGTCATGGGCTTAGGGCCGCCCAGCTGAGCCTGGGTCCCAGGCAGAATGCAGGGTGCTGACACCCTTTCCACCCCACCCATCTATTTTATAACCCTGGCCTTGTGCGCCACTGTACACTTTGCAAAAGGAGACCTTCCTTCCAGCTGGATGAACCAAAGAAAGAGAGAGAAAGTACTTCCCTGACACCTTCTTGCTGCCTTATTTGTCGGCAAACAACAAAGCAGGTCATTTTGTATTTCTTCTGCGACTGAATTTACCAGGAAGTTTACCAGTGTAAGGAGATATAGGCAATTGAAGTCAAAATGGTTTTTACATTCTAAAAGAGAGATTATGGAAAACAAAGCCTCCCCAGAAGGTGAAGGGGGCTGGGCCCAATGACGATGAAGTTGTTGAAAAAACTTCCTTGTGGCTGGGGAAGATCCTAGCACCCTTAGGATTCCCATGCTCCTCTTCTGCCAACAGAAGCTCCAGGAACTTCCACCTGCCCCCACCCGTTCCTCCCTCCCACCAAATCTAGGGTTTAGTTCCTAACACAGCTCGCTGTGATCATGCCAGGATTGAGAATAACAACAACAATAACAAAATGGACAGGCATAGCTCTGTAAATAGACCTCCTTCTGGATTTCAACAGGGCTGATTTGCTAATATTCCTGATCTTTCCAGTCTGGAGGCAGCAGGAGAGGACAGATCAGATGCAGCTAGGGAGGCTGCAATTTCTTTAATTTCTTAATCTGGCCCCTCTGCTGTGGTCTACTCAGGCCTCTAGCTCCAAGGGTGGACTTACCATAGCCTCCTGTCCACGTGCAAAACCTGCCTGGGTGCTGACAGCATTGGCTTCATGGGGTAGGGAGGAGCATCCGGGAGTTAGGCTCTGCATGCTGTGGACTAGAGAGAAGCTGCCAGGAGGGCCTGGCTAAAGCTCTCCAGGACCCGAGGATACTAGGCGCAGAGTAACTGGGGTCTTGAGTGTTCATTTCCAGTTTGCATGGCTGGGCACGCACATTGGCATACACAAGACAGAAATTTAAGCAGTTGGAGCTCTCGCAGCTCCCAACGAATCCTGAGAAACAGGAAGCAAGACTGAAAAGTGGCCAAGGCATGATGATCACATGCTGTCTGCCAGTGCAGAGACTAGTTGCTGGAACAAGACACCCCATAAGTGACACATCCATGGGTTTCTTCATTGACAGGGAGGCATCCGCCTTCCCTAGGCATGGAAACTTTCACAGCACTCATGATTCCACAACCCGATTCTTCACTTTTCCATGGAAGGGGCTTTTCTTTTCTATCCTTGGCTTTGAAGACTTCTCCCATTAGAACTGGCAGCTCACACCTGTAATCCCAGCACTTTGGGAGGCCGAGATGGGTGGATCACTTGAGATCAGGAGCTCGAGACCAGCTTGGCCAAGATGGTGAAACCTTGTCTACTGAAAATACAAAAATTAGCCAGGTGTAGTGGCGGGTGCCTGTAATCTCAGCTGCTCTGGAGGCTGATACAGGAGAATCACTTGAGCCCAGGAGGTGGAGGTTGCAGTGAGCCAAGATCACGCCACTGTACTGCACTCCAGACTGGGCAACAGAGCCAGACTCTAAAATAAAAGAAGAAGAAACAGAGGTCGGGTGTGGTGGCTCACACCTATAATCCCGGCACTTTGGGAGGCCAAGGCAGCTGGATCGCCTGAGGTCAGGAGTTTGAGAACAGCCTGGCCAACATGGTGAAACCCCGTCTCTACTGAAAAAAACAAAAACAACAACAACAAAAAACCTCAAAAATTATCTGAGGCAGGGTGGTAGGTGCCTAATCCCAGCTACTCAGGAGGCTGAGGCAGGAGAATCACTTGAACCCGGGAGGTGGAGATTGCAGTGAGCTGAGATCGAGCCATTGCCCTCCAGCCTGGACAAGAGTAAGACTCTGTCTCAAAAAAAAAAAAAAAAAAAAAAAGACTTCCTCCTAATTGCTTCTGCACCAAAGCTGACTAGGAGTTTTTTTGTTTGTTTGTTTTATTTTTTTGTTTTTTTGAGACAGAGTTTCACTCTTGTCACCCATGCTGAAGTGCAATGGCGCAATCTTGGTTCACTGCAACCTCCACCTCCCGGGTTCAAGCAATTCTCCTGCCTCCACCTCCCAAGTAGCTGGGATTACAGGTGCTGGCCACCACGCCCAGGTTTTTTTTTTTTTTTTTTTTTTTTTTTTGTATTAATAGTAGAGATAGGATTTCACCATGTTGGCCAGGCTGGTTTCAAACTCCTGACCTCAGGTGATCCACCTGCTTTGGCTTCCCAAAGTTTTGGAATTACAGGTGTGAACCACTGCGCCTGTCCAGGAGTTCTTTACCTGTGAAATTCGCTCTCTAGTTATGTTAAAAAAAAGCAAAAGCCGTTTTGTGGACAAGGCCAAATAGTAGCTAAAACCCAAGTCTTTAATCTCATGACGAATGTAACTTTAGATGCCTTCATTTAAAAAGTGCAGAGTAAGTGATGAGAGTCAATTTACTCCACAGCTCAGATGGAATCTGGAGAATGAGGTTAACTTCTGAGTTTCAACTTTAAAAGAAATATTGGCTATTTTGCAAGGTTTCCAGAGGAGACACCAGGGCGTTGAAAGGTCTAGAACTATGTCCTAGGAAAAATGGTTTAAGGAGTCAAGAGCAATAAGCCTGTGAAAGATAAACTGAACAGGGAAGATAAGAGCCACCCTCAAATCAGTGAAGGCCTCTGATGGCTCTAAAGGCAGAATCAGGGCTGAAGTCCAGGCAGGTGGGGGTGGGATGCTGGGAGAGAGAATCTGGCTTTCTAAACTAGCAAAAACTTTCTAATAATTAGAGCTATTTAAACACAAAAAATTCAGTGACATAGTGTCAAGGGTCACCTAAGGCAGTAGCCAGGCAGAGGCTGATGGCCACCCCCAGAAGAACTGCTGCAGGGGGATTCCTGCACTGGGAGGGAGATGAACGCTAAGAATCTCCTATTCTGCAATTCTCTGAAATACAAGTTCTGTACACCATAAATGACACCTATTTTAGAGGATATTCTAAAGAATATCAGTGCCTTCTTAGAAACATTTAGAATTTTTGTTTACAAAAATGAAAAATGAGTGAAAGTGAACAAACAAAAACCATGAATGATTCTTCTAGGTTACTTCAGGCATTTTAATTTCATGTGTCTTTGTGTTGCTCTTAATTTCGGATCCTGTATTTTCTTTCACCTCTACCCATATTTTCATTACATCTCATCCATGCCTTTCACTTACAAGGTTTGAATTGTGCCTTGGGTGGTAGGGCTTTAGAACCCATTGGAGGAATTTCAGGTCTGATCATTTGTAAAATGGCTAGAGCAAGAGTCAATTAATATTTTACCTGGTTTGATATGTATTTCCTTATACTTTTTCTCTTTTCTCCAACCGTCATCTTCTGGTCAAGTTTGGCTTGGCTATGCTTGAGATTAAGAAAAAAAAAAAGTAAACTTGGTTTTGTTTTTTTAAAAAATTATTTATTTATTTATTTTTAGAGACAGGGTCTTGCTCTCTTACCCAGACTGGAGTGCAGTGGCTCCATCATAGCTCATGGCAGCCTTGAACTCCTGGGCTCAAGTGATCCTACCGTCTCAGTGTTCAGAGTAGCTGCGACTACAGGTATGCACCATTACCCCTGGCTAAAAGAAAAAATGTTAAAGATATGAAAAATGCTCATAATAGTATGAAAAAAAGAAAAAAGTAGTATTGCTAGAATGATTCTGGAACAATGCACATGCAGGAACAACCACACTAATGTAGAAACAAAAAAAAAAAAAAAAAAAGAAAAAAGGAAACAAAAAAGTAATGTTGAGGACTTTCTATAATACTAGAAATGATATATACCATAATTCCAATAATTAACATAATGCTGGCAAAAGAATATACAGACTCAATGCAGTATAAAATTAAAAGTCCCTGCTGGGCGCGGTGGCTCATGCCTGTAATCTTAGCACTTTGGGAAGCCAAGGCAAGAGGATTGCTTGAGCTCATTAGTCTGAGATCAGCTTGGGCAACAGAGAGAAATTCTATCTCTACAAAAAATACAAAAACTAGCCAGGTATAGTGGCACGCGCCTGTAGCTACTTGGGAGACTAAGGTAGGGGAGGATTGCTTGCACCTGGGAGGTCAAAGCTGCAGCGAGCTGTGACCACGCCGCTGACGCCAACCTGGGCAACAGAGCAAAACCCTACCTCAGAAGAAAAAAGTCCCATTTAAAGTCACTAAGGAAAAGGATGGCTTATTTATGAGATGGTGAACTCTTTGGGAAGAAAAGAGGTAGAGGCGCACCTTAGCCTTTAGACTAGAATAAATTTCAAAAATAAAATGGTGAAAGCATTGAGGGAGAGTACCGGCGAACATTTATGTAATCTTTGGGGAAAAGGCATTAAAAAACACAGAAGACAGAATCTGAAATGAAAAACATTGATTTTTTAAACTAAAAGTATCTGTATTAAGAATACAATAAATGTGAAGCCAACTGGCAGAGTAGACAGTCCAATGATAAAGAAAATGAGAAATTTAAAAAAAAAAAAAAGAAAAGAAAGTAAAATAATACTACCGACATCCATGGAAAAGTGTTAATATACTAGATAAGAAGCTCTTACTAATAAGAGAAAGGGAAATGCCTCAACAGAAGACAGAGCAAACCAGGTAAATCATTAAGTCAACCAAGAAGAAATACAAGTGTTGCCTATAATCCCATCACTTTGAAAGGCCCAGGTGTGCAGATCACTTGAGGCCTGAAGTTTGAGACCAGCCTGGCCAACATGGTGAAAACCCATCTCTACTAAAAATAAAAAAATTAGCTGGGCATCGTGGCACTCGTCTGTAATCCCAGCTACTCGGGAGGCTGGCCACTGCACACTGCATAACCAGGCTTGGTGATACAGCAGGACTATATCTCAAAAGGGAGAGAGAGAAAGAGAGAGAGAGAGAGATAGAGAGAGAGAGAGAGAGAAGAAAGAAAAGGATGTTCAGTGAACATACAGCAATCCAGCCTTGCTACTGAAGACAAAGCTATGAGACACTCTATTCAGTTTCTACAGTGGACAATGTATTTTTGTTTAATGCAAGCATCTAGAATCAGCTTCAGTTTAAGGAAGCAGATGCTGTCATGTACTGATGTGTATGTGTGAATCGATGCAGTCTTTTTGGAGGTACATTTGGCAGTGTAGCTCAGAAGTGGAAAATATTCAGACTTTTTCACAAAGGAAGTCCACTGATGGGAATTTTTTTTTCCAAAGACATGGGCTGTATGTCAGGGTTTACTTGTAAGAATGTTTCCAACAGCATTGCTTTTAATGAGTAGAAACTGGAACCAATCTAAATGTCTATTTGATGAGTTCCATAAATTTTGCCGTGTCTATAAACTATGGTACTATGCAGCATTAAAATGCCATAGAGGAATATTTAATGGAACAATATTCGCGGTATGTATTTCTGTGGCTGATGTTGGAGTAGCTGCCATTTGTTTACTTTCTTCTAGTTGATTTTTTTAATGGTATAAACTTTCAGTAAAAGAATGAGACTAAGTCTGGGATGTTAAAGAACTGAAGCAAATTTGGGGCTCCTGAGTGCCATGGTTTCACCTTGATCTAACCCCAGAGCACTCAGCTTTTGGCCTGGAGCACTTCTCTAGACAAGCATTGGGTTTTGTGGGCTCTGTCATAGTGTAAATGGCGTATCAGGGCTGGAAGAATTGGCTGAGGCGTGCAGTATGGCAGCCAGTAGCATTCCTGGAAACTGGTCATCCTCAGGTGGCTTCTGTTCCAGCTCCTCCAGGCTTGGCACTGTGCAAGGTACAGAACTGTGAATCAAGTCCAATACAATTGCGATCCCACCCTCTATTTCCAATAAATGTGAGTTCCAGGCACAGGTGCCCAGGAGCTGGCCAATGGCACCATGGTATTGAGAAGCTCTGAGTATTTTGGAACAGGCTCTGTTTTCTTCTCTGCTTCTCTTCGCTGTTTCCCTCCCATCTCCTCCCCTCCCCCATGTACAGATAGACCTGAAACTAATACAGTTTTCAAAAGGACAGCATTTATTTGTAAGGAAAAAAAAAAAGGGTTCAAAATGAAGAAAGCAAATTTAAGTACAGGACCTTGAAAGGGATCATGTACATGAGGAATCTGAGCTTAAGCTTTATATACTTCATGGTAAATCTACCTCTAATTCTGACTTTGATTTCTCTCATTAGCATGAATTTCCTTTTAGTGTTCTTTTTTTCTTCTTCCTGTCTTTTCTTTCTTTTTTTCTTTTGAGACAGATTCTCGCTCTTTTGCCCAGGCTGGAGTGCAGTGTCGTGATCTTGGCTCACTGCAACCTTGGCCTCCTGAGTTCAAGTGATTCTCCTGCCTCAGCCTCCCAAGTAGCTGGGACTACAGGCATGCATCACCATACCCAGTTAATTTTTGTATTTTTAGTAGAGAATGGGGTTTCACCATGTTGCCCAGGCTGGTCTCAAATTCCTCAAGTGACCTGCCTGCCTTGGACTCCTGAAGTGCTGGGATTACAGGCATGAACCACCATGCCTGGCCTGCATATTTACTTCCAAACTGTGTGGAATATTGTTTTATAGATTTTAAAGCTTTACATAAATGGCACCCTCCATGACATTTTAACACAATTTGTTTTTTACACTCAACATTTTACTTGGAAAATGTATCCATGTTGATATACTAAGTTTTTTTTCATTGCTATTTTGTATTCCATTGTGCAACTACCAGAATCGCCCTATTCTCCTGTCACAGTTTTTCAGTAAAAATATCAGGTTATAAGACAGAAGCAGGTTGTAACACACACACACACACACACACACACACACACACACACATACATTTTCTTATTGCAGAGCAGTTAAATTAGTCCCATTTTGTTGTAAGGCTAGAATAGAATTAGGTCAATAAAACATTATTCTAAAAAAAAACTCCAGAAACAATACTACCAAATTGGAATATAAAGCAGGCAACATTTCAAATCAGTGAAGGAATATGAACTATTTAACGAATGGTATTGAATCAACTCTACAGACACAAAATAAATAAAACGAAATTCTACCTTATGTGGCACACGAAATTATACTATAGATGAATTAAAACCCTAACCCCTCCATATAAAAAATTTAAATTGTTAGCTAAAAATGTATAAGAAAATATTATGATGCCAAGGGATTGGAGATCTTAAATAAGTCACAGAAAACAAAACTCGTGCAGTATAAGGCTGAACATTTTAATTAGGCCAGTGAATAATTATCAACCAAATAGTAAAAATGGAAGTGTACAGTAAGATACCCCAACGTTAAAGACAAGCTGAGGGCTGGCAGAAAACTTTGCAATGTATGTAGCAAAGAATGAGTAAAACAGATGAATTTTTTAATGGAAAAAAAAAAAACGGTTTAGAAAAATGATTAAAGGCCAGGCGCAGTGGCTCACACCTGTAATCCTAGCACTCTGGGAGGCCCAGGTGGGTGGATCACTTGAGGTCAGGAGTTCAAGACCAGCCTGACCACCATAGTGAAACCCCATCTCTATTAAAAATATAAAAATTTGCCAGGTGCAGTGGCAGGCACCTGTAATGCCAACTACTTAGGAGGCTGAGGCAGGAGAATCACTTGAACCTGGGAGGCAGAGGTTGCGGTGAGCCGAGACTGCACTATTGCACTCCACTCTGGGGGCCAAGATGGTTATGCCATTGCAGTCCACCCTAGGGATGGAGCGAGACTCTGTCTCAAAAAAAAAAAAAAAAAAAAAAAGAAAAAGAAAAGAAAAATGATCTAAGGACATAAATAGGCAATTCACAAAAGGGGAAATACATATGGCCACAAACACATAACAAGATGCTCAAATACATTTTTTTATCAGGCAAATACTAATGAAAACAATAGCGAGATACTGTCCACACTCTGCTGGTCACCTTGAAAGATCTGGTAGGTGAAGGGTTGTCAAGATCGCAGGGAAATGGGAACATTCATGCTCTGCTTTCATACATAAAATGGTGAGGACAATTTGGGCATACCTCACACCCACAA
The DNA here is from genome assembly GCF_048565385.1 of Saimiri boliviensis. Lineage (NCBI taxonomy): Eukaryota > Metazoa > Chordata > Mammalia > Primates > Cebidae > Saimiri > Saimiri boliviensis. The sequence goes on from NC_133461.1 coordinate 98,774,548, forward strand.
TTTCCTCTCACAGGAATTTGGAATAGAGGCAAAGGAAAATAGACGTTTACTGCAGTGTTGTTTGTAGTAGTGAAAAATTGTTAATGATATTAAATGTCTGCTGAAAGTGAAGAGGCCAAATAAAATATGGTATGTCCATATAATGGAATGCTATTCAACACAAAAATACCTTATATATATATTATTTATATGTGAAATTATATATATATGTTTGCATATATATACATGTATGTATATGAAATTCTGGAAGGAAACACATCAAACTCCCAAGAGAGGGTGGGCACCTAAATAACAAGGAAGGGTTTGGAATTGTGGGAGATGGTCAATGGGTACTTTAGTCTTGTATATGATGTCTACTTTTGTTTAAAAGGTGCATGTATTTATGTATCTTTATTTTTCTTTTTGAGATGGAGTCTCACTCCATCCCCAGGGTGGACTGCAATGGCACAATCTTGGCCCCCAGGCTGGAGTGCAGTGGTGCAGTCTTGGCTAACAGCAACCTCCACCTCCTGGGTTCAATTGTTTCTCCTGCCTCAGCCTCCTAAGTAGCTGGGATTACAGGCACGTACTACCATGCCTGGCTATTTTTGTATTTTTAGTAGAGATGGGGTTTCACCATGTTGGTCAGGCTGGTCTTGAACTCCTGACCTCAAGTGATCCACCCACCTTGGCCTCTCAGAGTGCTAGGATTACAGGCATGAGCCACTGCGTATGGCCATGTATCTCTTGTTCAATTAAAAATAATTTAAAATAGCCAGGTACAGTGGCTCACACCTGTAATCCCAGCACTTTGGCAGGCTGAGGCAGGTGGATCACGAGGTCAAGAGATGGAGACCATCCTGGCTAACACGGTGAAACCCCATCTCTACTAAAATTACAAAAAATTACCCGGGCGTGGTGGCACGTGCCTGTAGTTCAAGCTATTAGGGAGGCTGAGTTAGGAGAATCACTTGAACCCAGGAAGCAGAGGTTGCAGTGAGCTGAGATTGTGCCATTGCACTCCAGCTTGGGCAAAAGAAAGGCTACATCTCAAAAAAGAAAAAAAAATTTAAATATGAAAGACTGGAAGAATGCATTGCACATTCACAGTCTTATCTCTTGGGAATGAAATTATCAGTGATTTTTAGCTTATTGTTTTTTCTAATATGCATTTTCTCAAATTTCCACAATATTTGTCTACCACATTTGTAATAAGAAAACAGTTATTTTTTAAGGATTATGGGAAGTTTCAAAAATTCTCAAAAAGCTAGTTTTAGTTACCTTAAATATACTACCATTCTCTCCTCCATCACTTAGATCAGGCGTCCCCAAACTACGGCCCATGGGCCGCATGCGGCCCCCTGAGGCCATTTATCTGGCCCCCTGCCACACTTCAGGAAGGGGCACCTCTTTCATTGGTGGTCAGTGAGAGGAGCACAGTATGTGGCGGCCCTCCAACGGTCTGACGGACAGTGAACTGGCCCCCTGTGTAAAAAATCTGGGGACACCTGACTTAGATAGACAGCACTGTATTTGGGAGGGGTGGCAGGGTTTTTTGTTGTTCTTGCTGTTGGAGACAAGGTCTTGTGCTGTCACCTAGGCTGGAGTGCAGTGGCACAATCATGGCTCACTGCAGCATGGATCTCTCAGGATTAAGAGATCCTCTCATCTCAGCCTCCCAAGTAGCTAGGACCACAGGCATGCACCACCACTCTCAGCTAATATTTATTTTTGTTTTTGGTAGATATGGCATCTCTCTCAGTAGCCCAGGCTGGGCTCAAACTTCTGAGCTCAAGCAATCCTCTTGCCTGGGCCTCCCAAAGTGTTGGGATTATAGGCATGAGCCACTGTGTCTGGCTTGTGTGGCAGGTTTTATTGAAAAATTAGATAACTCCCCAAACTTTGGAAATATTTAAAAAAAAAAAAAAAAGCCTTCGGCTGGGCACAATAGGTCATGCCTGTAATCCCAGCACTTTGGGAGGCAAAGGTGGATGGAATACCTGAGGCCAGGAGTTCGAGACCAGCCTGACTAATGTGGTGAAACCCCATCTTGACTAAAATTACAGAAATTAGCCGGGCGTGGTGGTGTGCACCTGTAGTCCCATCTACTTGGGAGACTGAGGCAGGAGAATCACTTGAACCTGGGAGGCAGAGGTTGCAGTCAGCTGAGATCATACCACTGCAGTCTAGCCTGGGGGACAGAGCGACACTGTCTCAAAACAAAACAAAACAAAAAAATAACTTTTAAAATTCACTTAGTCAAGGCAGCTCAGGGGGTTCTAAGTAAATGGCTCTTCCACTTTTCACTGATGTTCTATTAACCAGCAGACTTCAAGGATTTGACTTACTGACAACACATGTTTAACTCCAGTTAAACTTACGTTCTGGCAGTGAGTCTTTTCAGATAGTTGAGGGTTTATCCTTTTCAACTCTTAAACATTTTTACATTGTAATAATTTGAAGTAGAAATATTTCTGGAATATTTTACCTACTTTTCTGCCTCCGAACACGGAGGATCTAGTTCTAGCCTTCTCAGCCTTGCTACTTCTGAAGGCTGCCATGTATTTATACTGTGAGTATCTGCCTTCAAGCACCCTCTTTCCTTCTAATTCACCACGGGTTTAGAAATTAACTTTTTGGGATTGTTTATACAATAATCAGCATGAGGGCTCAAACCAGAGGATTCCTTAAGATCAAAGAACACACAGACTTTATGAAATCTATCTTGGCTGTTTCTCAGCCCTTTTTGTTTGTTTTACTGCTTTCTGATTCTCAGTGGTGTTCTGAAGTGCTGGCTTCAAGTTTGGGGAGGCAGTAGAAGGTAGAGAGGAGAGAACAGCTTCATTCCTTGCCAAACCGTGATCTCTCTAAGGTTAAAAGTTGTGCCATGGCCCCAGGCTCTGGTTACAGAAATGAGATGCCAACAGATGAAATGTGTGAATAGCCCTATATTGAAACAGAAACTGGAGTCATACAGTGTCTTCTTTAAGATTCTGTGATTTTATACAAGAATTTCCCAAGACCGAGCAGGTGATTATTAATAACCTCTGAAAATCACAACTGTATGCAACTGAGAAGGTGGGAGCCCAGGGAAGTGTGTGCAGAACTGAGGCTGTCATCATAGAACTGTTCTTTGCAAAAGCAGTAGGGGGAGAGAAGGGAGAGTGTCAAATGGGGCTGCAAAGCTCAAGTTTCACAAATAAGGACTTTTCTTATTTGTATGTCACTGTTCTTCACTCTTCTTCATGCTGCGATAACCAGGCAGCAACTTCATGTGTGGTGATTCACACCTGAATTCTAAGCCTTTGAGTTCAGGAGGTTATGGCTCATTAGATGTTATCACTTCGCTGGGAGGGGATGATAACCAGATCTAATAAAAACACAATGGATGAAGATTCCAAATTCCTTTAAGAAGGAGAGATTTCCTTCTCAAGTGTGCAGGGCCTGCACAAATTGCTCCTATTGCATTTACATGCAACGAAAGTTCAGAGCAAGATAGTAAAGAAAAAGGGAATGGCCTGTTAATAAGTCTCCTGTAGGGTCTGCCACTCATTCTGACAGACGGCAGCTTCTCATGAATCGATGTTATGCAGGAGATTCGAGGACGAAGCGCAGGAGTCGGGGAGAGATGAGCTCTCCATGTCTCTGAGCTTTTCCGTCTGTCTTTGCATCAATGTCCCTTCAGTAAGGGGAGTTTCACCCCTTTGCTCAACTGGAAGGCAAAAATAAACGACTGTGCTTGAGGAAGTACTTAGAGTTAGCAGGGGGTTGTGTGAGATCAGAGTACAGGGATTGTCTCTCCTAAAAGGCCTAATCGTGAATAGGGGAGGCAGGTGACTATTCTCCTTAGGATACAGTTTATTCTGGGGCTTGGCTTCCACAGTAGGAGATTTGAAACATCCATAGGGAGGGCATTGGGAATGTGCTTGAACTCCTGAAACGTTGGTCCTGGAAAGGGCCTTAATAATTAGTTTCCTCATTTTATAGACACAGAAATGGTGACCCGAAGAGGTGAAGGAATTTATTTAAGATCACACAGCTATTCCCAAATCTAAGCCTACAGATCACAGGTCTGGTGCCCTCTCTACAGATTTTCTCAAAGTGGGGTCTTCTGATACTGCACCTCAGAATCATCTGGTGTGTGTATGTGGGTAGGGGATATGTTGGTAGTGGTGAGGAGAGTTGCTAAAATGCAGATTTTTGGGTCCTGCCTTAGACCTACAGAATCAGAATCTCTGGGAGTGGCCCCTGGGAATCTGTATTTTAGCATCGAGTGAATCTTATGCAGTCCTGCTTTATTTCAGCAACACCTGGAAGTACTGGCTTCTAAATGATCTATGTAGCATAGCTATCATTGCTAAAATGACTCCTAGAGAACATAAAAACAACATATCCTATTAGTAGCCAAGAGACTATGTCATGTCTCTTGTTTACGATGTGTGATAATTAGTTTAATATCTTTTAAGCCTAAATCATACCAGACAATGCTTTGAACAATCAAAGCAAGCTGGAGAAACAAACACACCTCATATTGGTCCTTTAAGAGCTTCTGTTCCCCTGGGTTCTAATAAGGGTGTGTGCCGGGGGCAGGTCACTCCCAGCTTATCATACCATACCCACCACTTCTCTGAGAGATCTCACTCCGTACACGTGGCTCTGGCCTGAGAGCAGATGGTTTCTGATATAGGTCTGAACCTGCCCTCTCCCTAATCAACGAGAAAGGAACTGGCAATTCAGTGGGAGATAAATACAGCTGAGCTCTCCCGGGAGGAGCCCCCAGGAGGGTTAAACATGATATGTGAACAAATGATGAACAGGTCAGCAGCTTCCACCTACTCTTCCCCCAAAGGCCATTTTCACAACACTGTCAGCTGTACAACACTCACCAGCAGAAATGGACAGAAAGATAGAACCTCCGAAGCCTGCTGGATTCCTGCCAAATGGCTAGCCCCTTAGGGAGGACTTGCCTCGGGTGCTTGTGTACCTGATTCTCCCACCTGCCTTCCAGCCCGCCCTCACCTGCCTCCAGAGGCTCTGGCCGAGTCAGAGCCTTTGAGGTTCTCTCCTGCGCCTATGTCTGGGTAGCATGGAGCAAAGACAGAGCTGAATTTTAACAATGGCCTCATCAGGGGAAACCACTCATTAAAGTCACCCTACGTGACTGCTGAACTGCAGGGAAGGGTGTAACGGGACTGCAGAGGTTGCCTTCAGCCTGCACATGTTTACTGTTTTCAAAGGTCATCTTTTCGCTTGAGAAGAGGTAGGAAAGGACTGTTATTTTAATTTCTCTAAAAGTTACAGTAGAGGCAGGGTGCAGTGGCTCATTCCTGTAATCCCAGCTCTTTGGGAGGCAGAGGTGGGTAGGTCACCTGAGGTTGGGAGTTCAAGAACAGCCTGACCAACATGGAGAAATCCTATCTCTACTAAAAATACAAAACTAGCCAGGCATGGTCTTACACACCTGTAATCCTAGCTACTCGGGAGGCTGAGGCAGGAAAATCCCTTGAACCCGGGAGGTGGAGATTGTGGTGAGCCGAGGTCATGCCATTGTACTCCAGCCTGGGCAACAAAAGCGAAACTCTGTCTAAAAAAAAAAAAAGTTATAGTAGAAAGCAAAGCCAGAGGCGCCAGAAAACCAATTCCCAAAACTCAGCTCAGTGACCTCCAACACAAAGTGTTCAGACATTTCTCCAATAAATAAGCCATGCTGGGGTTCAGCCACTGAGGCAGGGTCACTACCTGCTGGGTGACATTGGTGACTGCCCACACACAGTGCAGGGTGTGGGCCAGAACTCCGCTTTTGTTGGCACCCTAAGAGTACTTTGATCTCTCAGGGCCTGGTCCATACTTATCAAACTCACAAGATTAATGTACGGAACTGGATTCCCAACCTGTTAGTGAATTTACAGTGAGGAATAAATAATCGAGCTCCAAAGCCTGGACACATTTCTTCTCTGAAGGAAGAGTCTTGTAGAAACTAAAGGGTGGCTTGAATGGTTACCTGGTGAGCCCAAAGCCACAATCAGGGTGAACTGGATAAGTCAGGTGTTTCACAGCATCATTGTAAATAATTGTAGGGCATTATACACCCATCCAACGAAAGGCTGCAGGATACTGGCATGCCACCTGTGCTCACAAGCCCTGTATGTCCCAGCTCCAGGTGGCTGTAGGCAGTTGGGACCTGCAGGTCTTGCCAAGTCTTCATCCTTTCCTATCTCTGTGGGGACAGGCATTGCTGAGGTCTCTAGACGTGACTCTTCTTTTACTCCCAGACTTCAAAACCCCTTTTCGTGAACCCATTCTTTTTTCTTCCCTAATGGAAGCATTGCTACTTGCAATCCATTGTCAGTCAGAATTCATGCACCTGAGCATCCTCCTCTCTTTCAGGCGGTTGTGCAGCTCTGATGTTCTCTATGCAAACTCTCAGCTTTGACCATCAAAGGAAAGTCAAATTTCCCTCATTGCCGGGGTTGTGACGGGTACCACTCTGTAGCCCCCTAAGTACTAATTGATAGCAGTTATAAATCAAGCTTCCAGGAACAAAGACCAGATTGGGGATTTTCTTGTGTTTGCCTTCTTGTCTCCTATGCTCTCAGTGCTGGGACATACAGTTCAAAGAACTCAGATAGATGTTGGCCAAGACCTTCAAATGGAAGCTAAGGGTCACTGTACTGAGAAAATTCCTGAGTGGAAAGGTACAGTGGGCACAGTTGTGGCCCATCCTGTCAGTGATCATTCCCTCTCTGATATGGTTTGGCTCTGTGTCCCTACCTAAATCTCATCTTACATTGTAATCCCCAGGTGTTGAGGGAGAGACCTGGTGGGAGGTGATTGGATCATGGGAGCAATTTCTCCCATGCTGTTCTCATGATAGTGAGGAAGTTCTCATCAGATCTGATGGTTTTATAAGGGGCTCTTCCCCCTTGGCTTCACACTACACACTCTCTTGCCTGCTGCCATGTAAGATGTGACTGCTTCCCCTTCAGCCATATTGTAAGTTTCCTGAGGCTTCTGCAGCCATGCAGACTGTGAGTCAATTAAACCTCTTTTCTTTCTAAATTACCCAGTCTAGTATCTTTACAACAGTGTGAGAATGGACAAATACACTCTCCTCCCTTTCTCAGTCACTAGCAGGGACTATCTGGCCTGCCTGAGGAGCCTCTGGTTTTGCTTGGGAACAGAAAATTTCAGCCTGAGAGACCCAGCATATGGCAGCAGAGTGAGGGTGACCCAGGAGTCATGGGGAACACAAAGCAGAATCAGAGAGAGGTGACAATCAGAGAGCAGCTCGAACCTCGTGGGGTGCTTATTAAACACTTAATACTTAAAGAATGACTGACCAGCTGGCTGAATGAATGAATACCTGAGTAGTCTGACAATCTCATTTTACTAAGGAGGAGGCTGGAGCCATAGAAGGCAGCTGATTTGCTCCAAGTCCCATAGTCGAGCAGTGACACCTGGGATGGGCTTGTAGGTGATGTGAGTCCCAGCTCTTTGGTTGTGAGATCACAATGATGGCAGTTGGATAAATGGGGGACAATGGCACAATAGGGTGGAGTGAAGGAAATAAAGGTGAAAACTAGAAATCCTATAAGAAGAATAAAATGATTTTGAGGCCGGGCGCGGTGGCTCAAGCCTGTAATCCCAGCACTTTGGGAGGTCGAGGGGGGTGGATCACGAGGTCAAGAGATCGAGACCATCCTGGTCAACATGGTGAAACCCCGTCTCTACTAAAAATACAAAAAAATTAGCTGGGTATGGTGGCACGTGCCTGTAATCCCAGCTACTCAGGAGGCTGAGGCAGGAGAATTGCCTGAACCCAGGAGGCGGAGGTTGCGGTGAGCCGAGATCACGCCATTGCACTCCAGCCTGGGCAACAAGAGCGAAACTCCGTCTCAAAAAAAAAAAAAATGATTTTGAGTTCTCTTTTAGAAGAGTTTCTTACAGAAGTAGAAGAATTTCATCAGCCCTGGCCCCAAAGCCTGCCCTTGTCTTTGCCCTTGATAGCACACCTTCTGCTCTCCTCCCACCTCCATCCACCCAGTCAGGCATCTTCCAGAAAAGAGACCTTTATTTTATTTCCTTTCTCTTTCATCTTTAGTCCCTCCCCTCTCTATCCCCCATGGGTGATATGTATGAACAGAATCTCATCCTAAGTAACATTTTCACTAGGTCTGACTCCCTTATTTCTCTTTTATACTTCAGCATCAAACTCCTTGAAAAAAGTTCCTAAGCTGGGCATAGTGCAATCCCAGCACTTTGAGAGGCTAAGGTGACAGATTGCTTGAGCCCAGGAGTTTGAGACCAGCCTGAGCAATGTGGTGAAACCTTGTCTCTACTAAAAGTACAAAAAGAATTAGCTAGGAGTGGTGCCACATGCCTGTAGTCCCAGCTACCTGGGAGGCTGAGGTGGGAGGATTGTTTAAGTTCAGGAGGTAGAGGCTGCAGTGAGCCAGGATTGCACCACTCTGCACTCTAGCCTGGGCAACAGAGTGAGACCCTGTCTCAAAAAAAAAAAAAAAAAAAAAGAGCCTAGACCTGCACTGTTTAGTATGGTAGTCACTGGCTCCATGTAGCTGCTAAGCACTTGAAATATGGCTAGGGTGAATTGAGATGTGATGTAACTATATATAAAATACATATACTGATTTCAGCTGGACACGGTGGCTCATGCCTTTAATCCTAGCACTTTGGGAGGCCAAGTTGGGCAGATCATGAGGTCAGGAGATTGAGACCATCCTGGCCAACATGGTGAAACCCTGTCTCTACTAAAAATAGAAAAATTAGTTGGGCATGGTGGTGCGCGTAGTCTGTAGTCCAAACTATTGTAGTAGCTCTGTAGTCCGAGCTACTCGGGAGGGTGAGGCCAGAGAGTCACGTGAACCAGGGGCTTTGAATCCCAGAGGTGGAGGTTGCAGTGAGCCGAGATCATGTCACTGTACTCCAGCCTGGTGACAGAGGGAGACTCTGTCGTGTGTGTGTGTGTGTGTGTGTGTGTGTGTGTGTGTGTCTTTGCGTATATATACTGATTTCAAAGACAACATAAAAGAAGAATGCAAAAATCTCATCAGTAATTATTTTGGATAAATTGAGTTAAAGAAAATATTAACATTAATTTCACCTGTTTCCTTTTACGCTTTTTAAGGTGGCTACTAGAAAGTGTAATGTTACATAATGTGGCTTGCCTTCTATTTCTACTGCCTAGACTGTGCTTCAAACCACCAGCAGACCATATCAAACACAAAGCACGGTGCTCACCAAGTTCTCATCAAGTTAAAATGGGCACTGGGTTTATGGAAGAGCTTGTGTTCTCAATCCATCATTTACAATTGCCTTTTATTTATTAATATTTTTTTTGAGACAGAGTTTTGCTGTTGTTGCCCCCACTGGAGTGCAATGATGCAACCTCCGCCTCCCAGGTCCAGGTGATTCTCCTGCCTCAGCCTCCTGAGTAGCTGGGACTACAGGCATGCACCACCACGTCCAGGTAATTTTTTTTATTTTTAGTAGAGACGGGGCTTCTCCATGTTGATCAGGCTGGTGTCCAACACCTGACCTCAGGTAATCCACCCACCTCGGCCTCCCAAAGTTCTGGGATTACAGGTGTGAGCCACCGTGCCCAGCCACAGCTGCCTTTTCAGTGAGGGAGCACTGAGGTTTTGACTTGGGAAACTGATGAAAATAACAAGGTAACTTACTTGTTAACCAGGAAAATGGATTCTGAAATGATGGTGATGGTGCCACCAACACGGGCCCAATCTTTATGTCTCTCATCAGACATCCTGGCCCAGCAATGTTATCGGAGGCTGGGCATGTGCCTTTCTGAGGACAGTTAGAGCATTCTGTGACCAAATAGGATGCCCACATAAAGCATTTCATGCCCAGACCTGAGGTGGAAGGAATGGGGAGGGAGCATGGAGTCATTGAGGAGCCCCAGACAGCAGGGAAGACCTGAGCCCTGATCCCGGCACTGCAAGGTCTTGTGTAAATCACGGAACCCTCTGGGTTTCCCCATCAGTAAAACCCATGCCCTGTAGCTTGGTGCTGTCTCTGGAGTTCCTATCCTTCTTCCTTATACTTAGAATTTGGCAGGCCTTTAGCAAATTGCTTGAGAGCTCTAAGCCTGGGTTTCCTTGTTTGTAAAATGAGGACTATGATAGTGATGTCTCGGGGAACGGTAAAATGTTAATGAGACAGTTCATGCGTATCGTAGTACTGACATACTGAGTGCTCAACAAATGTTCAAAACAGACAATTAAAAACTCATCTTAAGGGCCAACCAATCTAACTTCTACCCAAATTCAAGGATGTTCCTACATTTTCCTTAACCTCTGTCTCAGCTCATTTGGTGCTATGGTCTCACAGGGCAGAGGCTCATTTGTTTGTTTATTTTTTATTAACCTATTAAAGCCTAGTGTTCCATGATTGGGACACTAAGCACATGGGAGTTATTTATATTATACTGCTCGAGGTCATGGCCAAGGTGTGATTGCAAAAATTCAAAACATTGCGTAACCTCATGCATAAATGGGTTAAAAATCTAATTTTTAAATTTTTTATTGCAGCAAAATACAGACAACATAAGATTTACCAATCTAATCATTCTTAATCCTACAATTGAGCAGCATTAAGTACATTCATGTTGCTGTGTAACCACCAGGACCATCCATCTTTAGAACATTTTCATCTCCAGACTAAAACTGTACCCATTAACACTAACTCCCCATTCTCCCACTCTCTCAGCCCCTGGAGACCCCACTCTATTTTCTTTCTTTCTTTCTTTTTTTTTTTTTTTTTTTTTTTGAGACAGAGTTTTGCTCTTGTTGCCCAGGCTGAAGTACAATGCTGTGATCTCGGCTTTCTGCAACCTCTGCCTCCCAGGTTCAAGCGATTCTCCTGCCTCAGCCTCCCAAGCAGCTGGGATTACAGGTATGCACCACCATGTTCAGCTAATGTTGTATTTTCGGTAGAAATGGGGTTTCTCCATATTGGTCAGGCTGGTCTCAAACTCCTGACCCCAGGTGATCCGCCCGCCTCAGCCTCCCAAAGTGCTGGGATTACAGGTGTGAGCCACCATTCCCAGCCCCCACTCTACTTTCTGTCTCTATGAATATGACTTTTCTAGGTACCTCATGTAAATACAATCACACAATTTGTCTTTGGCTTATTTCACTTGGCATCATGTTTTCAACTTTAATCCATGTTATAACATATGTCAGAATTTCATTCCTTTTTAAGGCTCAATAAGATTTCATTTTAGGTATAGAATACATTGTGCTTATCCATTCATCTGTTGATGAGCCCTTGGGTTTTGAAATTTTGAGAATTTCTAACTACTAGTTCCTTCTTAGAAGGAACTAAAATTTGCCTTTCTAGGACTTAATCCCAACCCCTCAGCTGTGCCCTCAGGCCCCACCACACCAGGGGACCCCTCTTCCCACAGAAATCCCTGGATTTGAAGGGAGATTCTCAATTCCCACCCAAACTCTTCAAAGGCTGAGAAGTTTCACTGACTATTCATAAATTCCAGACTCATTGCTTTTGTGGCTTAAGTCTTCTGACCTCCTTCAGTTGACTGAAGTCTTTCTGCAAAGGAGTCATTGGAAACTGAGCTGACCTGTACCCTATGCTGGATAAATTGGGATAAATAAATATATTATTAACATTAATTTCACTGGTTCCCTTTTAGTCTACTGGAAAATTTAAAATTATATACATGGCTTATAACAACCTCTTTTATCTTGACACTTTATTAATGTAGCTTAAGAAAGCATTCTCCTGTTTTCGGCAACCATATTTCATTGATTTGTTTATTAAACAGTTTTTACTGAGTGTCCTGTGAAGATGAGGCAGCTCAGCATAGTAGTTTAGAAGTTGAGCTCTGGGGCCGGGCATGGTGGCCCACGCCTGTAATCCCAGCACTTTGGGAGGCCAAGGCAGGTGGATCACCTGAGGTTGGGAGTTCAAGACCAGCCTGACCAACTTGGAAAAACTCCATCTCTACTAAAAATAAAAAATTAGCTGGGCTTGGTGGCACATGCCTGTAATCCCAATCCCAGCTATTTGGGAGGCTGTGGCAGGAGAATTGTTTGAACCTGGGAGGTAGAGGCTGCAGTGAGCTGAGATTGCAGCATTGTACTCCAGCCTGGGCAACAAAAGCAAAACTCTGTCTCAAAAAAAAAAAAAAAAAAAAAAAGAACCAGATTTCCTAGGTCAGAATCCAAGATCCATCCCTTGCTTTTTGCCACTGTATACATTTCCTAACTTTTCAGGACCTCAATTTCCTTATTATCTATAAAGTAGAGATAACAGTAGTACCCACCTCACTAAGTAGTTGTGAGGATTAAATGCATGAGCGCCTATAAAACACAGAGGAGGGCCTGGCACTCAGTGCACTCTGGGCTCTTTGTGGTTTGCAGTCTAGTGAAATGGTCAAACCACCAAACCATTACATGACAACTAGAATTTATTCATGGGCAAAGGTGTAATTAAAAGATAGGTTTTTATGTAGAAACTAACCTCTGTCAATTACACCGCAGGATACAAAGTCTTATGATGAGAGAATTCAGGATGATATAGGAGTACCAGACATTTATCCACTCATTTATAAAAATAAATACTTATTAGGTTTCTATCATGTCTTAAGGACTGCTGTAGATTCGGAGAAGCATCGGGAAACAGATCAAAGTTATGTCTCTCCTGAGACACATTTTATTGTGGGAAACAGACAATAAATACACACAAATAAGCACAGTCAATAAAACCATAAATAATCCCATTAGACATTTAAGAAGAATACATACAGTTATACTATATATTGGAAAGTGACGCTTTGGAGGTAGAGCCGGCATGATTCTTGATAGAATTTTTTGTGTGAAAGACTAGGATTCAAGAATGACTCCAGGCTTTTTGGCTTGAGCAACTAGAAGCAAACCTGTGAGGTCAGGATGGCTTCCCAGAGGAGGTGGCCTCTAAATGGGGACTGGAAGGAAAAGTAGTAACTATCCAGGTGAAGAGAGTCAGGGAAAATTGTTCTAGGGGCAAGAGTTTGTGCCAAGCTTGGGGGCAAGGACAGTGTCATGTGAAGTTTTAACAGCTTAGGAGTGCTGAGTCCTGTCCAGTAAATCCCTGATGTTTGGGATTTCAGGGTAAAACGTGTTTTTTTTTTTTTTTTTTTCTTTTGAGATGGAGTCTCACTCTTGTTGCCCAGGCTGGAGTGCAATGCCATGATCTTGGCTCACTGCAACCTCTGCCTTCCGGGTTCAAGCGATTCTCCTGCCTCAGCGTCGCAAGTAGCTGGGATTACAGGCATGCACCACCACACCCAGCTGATTTTGTACTTTTAGTAGAGATGGGTTTTCTCCATGTTGGTCAGGCTGGTCTCAAACTCCCAACTTCAGGTGATCCACCTGCCTCGGCGTCCCGAAAAGTACTGGGATTACAGGTATGAGCTGTTGCGCCTGGCTTAAGGGTAAAATGTTATGCTTTTAAAGATTTAAAAAATAATTTTGGATTTTAACATTCTAAGAAGTGACACCTCGTAGCCTTGTCTTCTAAGAGGTTGATAAATCTGCATTCCAGGACATTTTCCAGTAGTTGATTTAAAAAAAAAAAAAAAAAAAGGTTGAGCTGAACCCAACTCAAGGACAGAGTCTCGTGTCCCACCCTCTTCCTGCTGATATTGTCACCATTAATCAGCCGTCTTGGGGTACAGCAACAAATGGACCCAACTATCATAGAAAACGACATGGCCTGCAGTTCTCCAGCTTACTCCTTAATAATAGCCCTAAGAAGGAAAGGAGATAAGATAGCTGAAAGTGCTGGGAAGTTATCAAGTTGCCATTTTTTAGGGTGACTTGGCCACCAACTTCCGGGAATGGAGAGACACCGAAACTAAGTGAGTTCATTGCTCTCCTAGGACAGTGACAGAAGGACAGAGGGGAATACAGCAAAGCTACAAGAAGGCACTCTGTGTATTTCTATCTGTGTAAATGTGCTCGACTGTTATATCTTTGTGCCTGGGTGAGTGCACACGCCTTTTAAGAAAAGCATGGTTTACTTGTGCCAGATGGACCAGTATTGAGACTGCTAATGCCCTTAAAATGACTTTTATGGATGTGACACAATTGATGAGAATTTGAATTGATCTGTATCTTAAAATTAAGTTCACTGAACTGAGAAAATCATGTTTGTGTCCTGATTTTATATACTTGCATTTATCAAAAAGACTTTGATTTTTGGGAAAAAAAAAAGAGGACTTTTTTTTTTTTTTTTTAGATGGAGTCTTGCTCTTGTCACCCAGACTGGAATGTAGTGGCACAATCTCAGCTCACTGCAACCTCTGCCTCCGAGGTTCAAGCGATACTCCTGCCTCAGCCTCCTGAGTAGCTGGGATTACAGGCACCTGCCACCATGCCCAGCTAATTTTTGTACTTTTAGTAAAGATGGGGTTTCTCCATGTTGCCTAGGCTGGTCTCAGACACCTGACCTCAGATGATCGGCCTTCCGAAGTGCTGGGATTACAGGCATGAGCCACCGCGCCTGGCCAGAGGACACTTAAAAAGCCGAATTAACTGCCTATTAAGAGACAGCTCTTTGGTGAACATAAACATGCTATGAAAAATGTCTACGGCAGGCTGGGCATAGTGGCTCACACCTGTAATCCGAGCACTTTGAGAGGCCGCAGTGGGCAGATCACCTGAGGTCAGCAGTTCGAGATCAGCCTGGCCAATATGGTGAAACCCTGTCTCTACTAAAAAATACAAAAATTAGCTAGGAGTGTTGGTGGGTGCCTGTAATCCCAGTCACTCAGGAGGCTGAGGAAGGAGAATTGCTTGAACAGGGAGGCAAATGTTGCAGTGAGCTATCGTTGCACTTGCACTCCAGGCTGGGCAACTGTCTATAGCTACAGTAAGTGCTGACGAATATTAACCAAACACTAAGGGGAAATGGACATTTTTGCATGTATATATCACTAATATATATATCATGTACCTTCTGTAATTTCTCATTTAATTCTGTAATGTAGGAATTACTGTGCTAATTTTATAATTGAGAACCAGACTCAGAGGGCAAGTAATTTTTCCAAGCACACACAGCTAGGTAGTAGGTGGTAAGTCAAGAGTTCTGACTTCAGAGTTTACCTTTCCATTCTCTGCTTCTTCCTCAGTCAATTAAACAAATATTTACTCTATTTTTTCTCCAAAATATATAAATATTTCTACATTTATAGTTATATATTGACTTACATGTTATAAAAAGTGTAGAAATCGGCTGGGTGCGATGACCCACGCCATTATTCCCAACACTTTGGGAGGCTGAGGTGGGTTGGTCATGAGGTCAGGAGATCGAGACCATCTGGCCAACTTGGTGAAACCCCGTCTCTACTAAAAATATAAAAATTAGCTGGGTGTGGTGATGCCTACCTATAATCCCAGCTACTTGGGAGGCTGAGGCAGGAGAAGCGCTTGAACCTGGGAGGTAGAGATGCAGTCAGCTGAGATCCCACCACGGTACTCCAGCCTGGTGACAGAGCGAGACTCTGTCTAAAAAAAAAAAGTGTAATCATAAGTGTCCAGTTCAATGAATTTCCACACTGTGAACACGCTGAGTAAAAAAAACCAGGATACAGCCAGAATGCTAGGAGTTTCTCATGCTCTGCAGCCACAGAGGTAATGACTATGCTGGTTTCTGACACCATCTATTGGCTTTTTCTGGTTTTGAACTGTATACTAAAAGAATCATATTGCCTACTATTTTGTGTCTGGCTTCTTTTGCTTCACATCATGTTTGTGCATTGAACCTATTGCTGTCCAAAGTTGAGAATCATTCCTTTTTGCTGCTGTGTCACATTGCATTGTGTGAACATACTGCCATTTGTTTATCCATTCTGCTACTGATGAACAGTTGGGTTGTTTCCAGTTTGGGACTATTGTGAATGGTGCTGTTATGAGCATTTTTGTGAATGCTTTTCGCTACACAGAGTAGGTGTTCCTGGGGTATAGATTGGGAGTAGAACTGTGAGTCATCGGTCCTGTGTACATGCGCTTGACTAGCTATCGTCAGACCGTTTTCTAAACTGGTTGCATCAGAGCTGGTTAGTTTTAAAAACTGGACTAAAAATAACACTTTCTGATTATGTTCACCAAATGTCCTGATGCTTGAAAATCTGTCCTGAGTAGGCACATTTCTTGGGGAAAACTGCTACGTAGCATCTTGCTACATAGGCAAATTTTAGGAATTGCCACATTTTGGCTCAACTGAGAAGGATGCATTTATTACATCAAATGGGACTCTGGAAATGAACAAAGCAGAATTGAGAAATTCACAGTGTGTATGTGGCTGAATTTCCCCGTAGCCTGGAGCTTTGATGTAGGGAAGAGGTACCATCCAGCCCATTCTAGCACAGCCACATTGGGAGCCTGGGGTTCCATCTACCAACACAATAGCTGAAAGGTTCAGCCTGGGAGCCTGAGAGGAGGGGGAAGATCTGGCTGCTCTCTGAGGTCACTCCCAGGGTTCCTTTCTGCTACCCTATGTTTCTGAAGGGGACTGTGAAGACAGACCAGCAAGTGGTGATCCTTGCTAACCCTTCTCTCCCATCTGAGAGACTCTCAGTGCTAACTACACCCCTGCTTTGGTAGGTGGTAACCTGGCCACCTTTGCACATCTTTCTCCTGCAAATTAACAATCACTCTGCAATTGCCCCTCACCAGCAGCTGAAACAGAGGTCCAGACTTGAGAGACATATATGACTAAATGCAGGAGAGACTAGCCAGGCATAATTAGATGCTGTGGACAGAGAAAACACATGGAACCCAAATGGAAAACCACAATGGTTGGTGCTTCCAATTGCAAACGAGCTGCCTCTCACAAGGGCAACTCTTGGGAACAGTGGGTATTTATTTACTCAATCCTGGTCTGTCTCCAAAGCACGTGCTTGTTATTTTTATGCAATATCATCTCCATTCTCTTACAGAGAGGCCTCTTTTCTGCTCAGTAGTCTATTTGAGGCATGGAAATACAGCAACTTTGCTGCCTGAAGGATCGTGGTCAATGAACTCTCTTACTCACCGTGCATAGAGCTCAGTATAAAACTCACCTGGGGAACTTGCAAATGTGGCCATGTGCTAATGTGCTGTGTCAGGCGAACCTGGCAAGAGTGGAGAATTAATGACTATTGATTTTTACAGAGCAGGCATCTGAGATATGACAAATGATAGCAGTAAAGGAGTTTTATGAGCCTCTGAGTTTATTTCAAAGGTGAATAAGTGAAAGGGTATTGAATGACACACCTGGGGTTTTATCCCAGCTCTGCCGCTAACCACTTTTGTGTCCTTGGGCATGTCACTTTACTTTGGATCTCTTTTGACCACCTGTAAGGAAGGCCTTATAGACTGTATCATACACTAGTTCTCTTCGAGGTCCCCAGCTTAGTAATTCCATATTGTCCTAAAAAAGGTAGCCCCCTGGCAGGGTGTGGTGGCTCACTCCCATAATCCAGCAGTTTGGGAGGCCAAGGTGGGCAGGAGTTTGAGACCAGTCACCTGAGGTCAGGAGTTTGAGACCAGTCACCTGAGGTCAGGAGTTTGAGACCAGTCTGGCCAACATGGTGCAACCTCGCCTCTACTAGAGGTGGTGGCATGTGCCTGTAATCCCAGCTACTTGGGAGGCTGAGGCAGGAGAATTGCTTGAACCTGGGAGGTGGAGGCTGCAGTGAGCTGAGATCACACTACTACACTCCAGCCTGGGTGTTGGAGCAAATCTGTCTCAAAAAATAAATAAATAAATAAATAAAAGCAAAGAAAGGTAGCTCCCTCATTTAATGTTTGTGACATATACTTTGGAAGAAAAGAAAATGTTACTTTTTTTTTCTCTCTCTTTTCCACAAACTGTGTTGAGAACCTGCAGCTCTGAGGTATAGCATGTTCTTTACCTGGGAATCATGAAAATCTGCAATATTTTTATGCTGTCATATAGGAAGATGAAGCTTTTTTTCAAAGAAACTCCGACTCATTCAATAATTTGTACTGTTTATTCACTGTGTGTATTCAAGGAACTTCGAGTGTAATGGGACTGTTAAGACAGGGCTTCCAGAACTACAGTGTAAAGTGCAAGGTTCTAAGAGCTGTGGGAGAGGCAGGGAAGAGCTCCAGGGTTCATCTTACTCTTTAGGGGTCAGAGAAGGCTTCATGGGAGGTGAGGTGTCTGGGATGAGAAACGAATGTTCAACACCATTTTAACAGGACATAAGGAGAGACCAGAGCCATAGGTTTAGGGACATAGTTTTGGGGATGACAAGGAAGGTCTGGCTATAATGACTATGACCCTATGTCCTGGTTTTCCCAGGATAGTCTCGGCTTCTATCTTCTGTCCTGGTGGAATTGTTAACAGTGACCCTTTTCATTCTCAAAAAGTGTCCCAGTTTGAATGATAAATTACAGAGTCATACTGTAGATACAGATGATGCTGTCTCAGAGGCTGGATTCAGATGTGGCTGATAGGATCTAAGAGCCAAAAAAAAAAAGAGAGAGAGAGAGTCAGAGACGACTCTGTGCTTGGCTGCAGGTTGGTAAAAAGGAGGTAAATGCAGGGGAAAAATGGCATTAGAAGGAGTTGGTGGCCAGGAGCGGTGGCTCATGCCTGTTAATTGCAGCACTTTGGGAGACTGAGGAGGGGACGTGGATCATTTGAGGCCAGGGGTTTGAGACCAGCCTGACCAACATGGCAAAACCCTGCCTCTACTAAAAATACAAAAATTAGCTGGGTGTGGTGGTGGGCACCTGTAATCCCAGCTACTTGGGAGGCTGAGGAGGGGAATCACTTGAACCTGGGAGGCAGAGGTTATAGTGAGCCGAGATCGTGCCACTGTGCTGGGCGACAGAGTGAGACTCCATCAAAAAAAAAAAAAAAAAGGAGTTGGTGATTGTGAAGAAAGATGGGAAAGGCAGAGCTGGAGGGGCCTGCACACCACTGGTCCAATCCAGATCATCATCTCACAGATGAAGGAAAGAGAAAAAGGGATGTTAGGACAGGAACACAGGCCCCGTGGGGCTCTTGCCTCTCCCTCACTGGACTGAGTTGAATAGTGTCCGTCCCCCCACTTCATTCATGTCCACCCAGAACCTGTGAATGTGGCCTTACTTGTGAATATGGTCTTTGGAGATACCATCAAGTTAAGACAAGGTCATCCTGGATTAGGATGGGCCCTGAATCCAATATGACAGGTATCCTTATAAGAAGAGGGAGTTTGGACAGACAGAGTCACACAGGGAGGGTGCCACATGGCAACAGAGGCAGGGGTGGGAGTGGTGCATCGGTGAGCCATGGAGTGAGCGGAAGCTGGGAACTGGCAGGGGCGTCCTCCAGGACAGCCTTTAGAGAGAGCATGACCCTGCCCACACCTCCATCTTGGACTGCTGGCCTCCAGAAAAGCAAGACAATATATTTCTGTTGTTTAAAGCCACCCAGTTTGTGGCATTTTGTTAGAGCTGTCCCAGGACACGAATATTGTATGCTTTCTGAGCTTTAGGAATATTCAGGTAGCGCAGTCGGGAGGCACATGAACACGTGGGACTGGAAGAGAGAGGACCTGGGGTTGGTAACTGGGGCGTGGTAATGGGAGAGATGACCAAGGGCATCAGCTTGATGCCCTTGAAGGCCTAGAAGGACAGGGCAGCAGCTGCCAGGACGCGGAGGCGGGGAGGGAGGAGACGGAGAAGGCAGAGGGGCAAGCGGAAGTGAGGAAGGGATTCCAGAGGAGGCAGAGGCAGAGAGGTTCATGCTGGGAGGAGAAGCCAATGTAGCTGGCATGTGAAAATTCCTGTAGAAAACTGCAAGGGTTGGTCGGGTGTGGTGGCTCACGCTTGTAATCCCAGCACTTTGGGAGGTCGAGGCGGGTGGATCACGAGGTCAAGAGATCGAGACCATCCTGGCCAACATGGTGAAACTAAAAATGGTCTCTACTAAAAATACAAAAAAAATTAGCTGGGCGTGGTGGCACGCACCTGTAGTCCCAGCTACTTGGGAGGCTGAAGCAGGAGAATTGCTTGAACCCAGGAGGCGGAGGTTGCAGTGAGCCGAGGTTGCGCCACTGTACTCCAGCCTGGCTCCTGGTGATGGAGTGAGACTCTGTCTCAAAAAAAAAAAAAAAAGAAAAGAAAAAAAGAAAACTGCAAGGGTTAAAAACTGCCATGCAATGGTGTCAGGCGCCTGTAATTTCAGCTGCTCGGGAGGCTGAGGCAGGAGAATCACCTGAACCTGGGAGGCAGAGGTTGCAGTTAAGTGAGATTGCGCCACTGCACTCCAGCCTGGCAACAGAATGAGATTCTGCCTCAAAAAAAAAAAAAAAAAAAAAAAAGAAAAGAAAAGAAAAGAAACTGCCACTCAAAGGGTGAAGAACTGAGTGCATTTTTAGCCGAGAAGCCAGGGAGATTCACCTGAGAACTCCAGGATGGAGGAGAGACGTGGGGCACTAGCTTCAGGTAAGGAGCAGGGAAGAGAGGTTCTATTAGGTGATGGGGGCATCAAGTGTATTTGTGGAAATAGGCAAGGAAGGGGAAAAATGTAGATGTCAGCTCTTGTGGTGGCCCGGGCACGTCATGTGGCATGATGATGTCAAGCAGTAGAGTCTGAGGACGCCAGGGCACAGGCAGGCTCTTGGGAGGCAGATCAACACTTCTCTCTCAGCCCACTGATTACACCCCAGTTCTGACCCTTGCCAGTCACCACTCATACAAGGATGCCTGGTAAAGTGAGGCAGCCCTGTGTTCTTCCATCTGATGGCTCTTTCCCATGTCTTCTTCATTTGACTTGCAGTTTGAGAGGGAGGCTAGCTTTTGCCTTCATTTATTCATCCATCTCATGGGGAGACTCATTTCTGTGTGAATCACAGATAGATTTAGAAACACAGCAGTGTCCTAGGGAAAGCCAGGGAATCTGGAACTATAGGGCAAGACCTGTATGTGAGAGGGAGGCACTGTATGCCCAGAGTCCTTTGAGGCCCTCTCAACATATGCACTCCACTTAAAATGACCCGGGATGTGGATGAGAGTCCATTATAAAAAACAGGCCAGGTGCAGAGGCTCACACCTGTAATCCAAGGACTTTGGGAAGCTGAGGCAGGAGGATTGGTTGAGTCCAGAAGTTTGAGATCAGCCTGGGCAGTATATAGTGAGACCTCACGTCTACAACAAAATTTAAAAAATTAGCTGGGCATGGTGACAAGTGCCTGTAGTCCCAGCTGTTCTGGAGGCTGAGCCAGCAGGATCACTTGAGCCCAGGAGTTCAAAGCTGCAGTGAGCAGTGATTGCACCACTGCACTCCAGCCAGAGTCACAGAGTGAGACTCTGTCTCAAAAACAAACAAACAATACACACAAACCAAAAACCCCCACAATACACAAAAGACCAACAAAGACTGAAAGCACACCACACCACCAGATGCCCAAGTTGACATAATGCTAGCTTCATGGCCGGGGATCTTCTCTCTGACACAAAGCAGAGGAGTGCTGGGACCCAGGGAGAGACCCAGCATTGGCTAAATTGTAAGTAGGGTAGTAATGTACCTGTGTGTTTCATGGAGCAGACGGATGTCAGGGCTAGAGCAATTCTTGCGAAAAAAGGAAGACTGGGGAGAAGGCCTGAACCTCTTTCCTCTGCACCCCTTATTTTCTGTCACCTCTTCTCCCAACTCTTCATGAAAGCTCATGGTCAAGTATATATAATTCAAATATATACTCTTCCAAATACAGAGTCTATTATCTCTATATTTTGTTCACCATGTGGTATGAATGACTAAAGTCTACAGAGGAGGAAGCTTGCCAGAAACAGGACAGAGCCTCACAGCTAGTACAGGCTGGAAGCAGGGCTTGCACAGTTCCGTGCCGCCAAGTCAGGTGTTTCTCGCCCTGCACATTCTACAGCTTCCTCTTTCTAAATGCAGCTTGGCTTCCAGTTAGGCCAGGGCTGCATGATGACATCTCCAGAACTACAACGTTCAGGAACTTTACGAAAGAATCTGAGAAGCAACAAGTCATTCTGAGCCTCCTGGCCTGCCCCTCGGGAGAGGCCCAAATGAGCTGCCACTCCTCTGCTCCTGGGTCGCCATGTTCTTGCCTTTCAAAGACAAGAGCTGTTCCCTTCCTGATAGCAGTGTGGCCCAAGCGCTGGGTTATACTGTCTGGGATGCCACCCTTTCCCAGCAGACCCTCCCTAGAGGTCTAGGAGCTGGACTGGCTGCTGCCTTCTGACATCCAGGTTGGCTCCTTAATCACTATGCCCTTTCGCTGCTGTACACAGGGGAGCAGCACCCGGGGAGGGGTGGAGGCACAGACTCACACTGCCACACTGGCTTCCCAAGGGAATGGCTACCTCTGCCATGGCCTCAAAGGCAAGGAAGCAAAAGGCCACCTATAAAACCATGATGTAGGGATCAGGAGGCTGCCACTATCACTGCTGCAACCCCTACGTCCATAAATACCTCTCAGCATACATGAATCTGGTGACCAACACTACCAAGCTGTTGCAGTAGAGAACCCACTGTCCACCCCACCTGTTCCTGCCTCAAGTGTCTCTGACCTTGCTGGGCAGCAGAAAATATCAAAGAGCAGGAAGGGAGCTTCATCTCACGCTCACTTTCCAGATCTTTCCAATTCATCTGTTGGCAGAATATAATTCATGGCTAGACCCTTGGCCGCAAGAAAGTCTGGGAAATGTGGCTTTACATGTTCTGGCCACCGCAGTCCAAGGAAGAATGTAAGATGCTAAGTGCCAAACCACCACATCTACCAGGTATGGGGAGAAAAAAATATTGAATGCTTTTTAAATAATAAATAGTCCAAAGATTTTCAACTGGCCTAACATTTAATAATTTTTTTTTAATCATGTCTTTGAAGATTATGGGCATATTCGCATTTGCCAAGAATTCTCTTAACCATCAAAAGGAAACTTCTTTCCACTGGTATTGCCATTGCAAAGTTCAGAGGGTTTCTCATCCATTCAGAGGTGTATGCATATATATATATATAAATATATCTTATACATATGTATTATATATAATAAAGGTGCATATGTAATATACATAAATATATAACATAAGTGTATATATATTTATGTATATATGTACATAGATGTATATATGTATATGTAGGCATATATATCATATATACAGGTATATTAAATATGTATAAAATATATAGATATGTGTATCTATATAAAATGTATGTATATTTTATGTATACACATGGATATGAATGCTGAGAGGCTAAGTAAAACATACATTATATATACACATATCTATATATTTTATGTATATACTTAACATATTATATATGTACATATCTATATATTCTATATCCTATCTATATATCCTACATAAATGGCCATACCTATATGCTATACATATATACTTCTATATATAGATGTGTGTACATAGTATATATATCCTAAAAATGATTTTTTATTTTTAAATTATAGAAATCACATAAGTATTATTTGAAGTCTGAAAAATAAAGTCAAAGCAGTTGCCTGTAATCCTCCAGTGCTAGCGCAGTAACCATACACGCTTTCCCTGCGCACATTTACATCTTTGTGAATGTAAAGGTTATAGAATTTTGTTTTGTTTTCTCACCTAACCTTATGTTATAATCTTTGTCCATGTTGTGTAATGTAAATTCCACTTTCAAAGGCTGCATAATATTTCACTAGTATTATGCAGGCATCATAATTTCCTTAGCCCTTCCCTTCTGGTTGAACATTTAGGTTGTTTTCAATGATTTGCTGCTATAAGGGATGCTTTGAAGAAGAGCTTCATGTGTATTTGGGTTTTTGTCATGTACCCAGAAGTGAGGCAATGGGTTCTTATACACTGCTTAAAGGACATCCACTTAAAAATAAGGATCAACAACTTCGGATCAATATTTCTTAAAAATGGCCTTTGACAAAAGTAGTTTTCCTTCTAGACATCACAGAGATAGCTAAGTGAAAACACAGAGCCTGTTTTCAGTTATCACATCCTTAGCACTCATCTTGCCAGCTACTATCTGCAGCTACCAAAATTGGAGAAACAGTGCCCTTGGCTCCGAGGCCTCTATTGACCTCTACTGATGCTCACATTACTGTATCTCAAATCCCTAAGAGCTGCCTGGGATGCTGATCAGGGTGAGGGCAGAGAGCAGGCTCAGCATCTTCAGGGTTTTCCCCACCCTTTCATATCTCAGGTCCCAGCCTTCCTGACCAGAAGCCTTGTCTAGATAAGGCAGGGAGGCCCGGGTGCCTAGAAGTTGATCAGCCCAAGTCATCTTAAGCTCTGGAACATGCAGTTTAGACGAACACTTCCAGAGGCAGACATTTCCCTCTCCTACTTTCTGATTTCTCCATCTTCCCCCAGACTGGAGCAAAACAGTATTAAAGCAGCCTGTGTTAATGGAAGAGGCCAGCTTAGGACGACTTTTAAGAAGTAGGTGGCCACAGTCTTAAGAGAGGCAGGGGCAAGGCTGTAAGATTTTACTCTCAGCCAGTTCCACACTCCTACTGTGAGACCAGGCCTCTACAGACCTTCCGGGCATATCCAATCCAAAGAAAATTTCCTGGAGGTGTCGAAAGGGGCTCCCTCCTGGTCACGCCTGACAGCCTTGCTGGGTCCAGGCCAGGGTGGGTTCGTCCTCTCGGTAAGAACAAGAGGAACGAATTTAGCTTTGCATTATGTATTTTAGTTGAGAGAAACAATTTCGAATGAATGGGGGTCTCTCCCACAAAAAGTCTAGAACGGGACCCTGAGTTTTAACTTCAGGCCTTAGGAACGCCGAAGCTCGCTGGGCAATTCTGTTTGCAAACTCACCCGCCCCGGGGACGGATTTTCCTCGAGCCACTGTCATCCATGCCTCCAGCTCTCGGCTTACCCTACTGCAGCCCCTCCCCAGTGACCTCCCCTGCCCCTCGCGGACCAGCCCCATCCTGATAGTACAACTTCCCGGGACACCCCACGAATCCTCTCGCCCCCGTCCGGTGGCTTGGAAATTTGCACGGGACGGTGACGTCACACAGGGAGGCGGGTCCCCACTGTCCCGCACACCAATGGTGCGGCGGCCGCCGGCCTCTTGGTTCACGGCGATTGGTGTCTCGGGCCGCTGCGCTCCACCCCAGCCCGCCATGGCGTCAGGCGCCGCGGTCCCGGGGAGGTGGCTCCCACTTTAAGAAGTGAAGTTTTGCGCCCCCTCCCCCTCCCTGCCCACCTCCTGCAGCCTCCTGCGCCCCGCGGAGCTGGCGGATGGAGCTGCGCAGCGGGAGCGTGGGCAGCCAGGCGGTGGCGCGGAGGATGGATGGGGACAGCCGAGATGGCGGCGGCGGCAAGGACGCCACCGGGTCGGAGGACTATGAGAACCTGCCGACCAGCGCCTCCGTGTCCACCCACATGACAGCAGGAGCGATGGCCGGGATCCTGGAGCACTCGGTCATGTACCCGGTGGACTCGGTGAAGGTGAGGCGCGGGGGTACTTCGAGGACGCAGCCAGAGGAGTACGAGTGCGCGCGCGCGTTTGCATCCCGCGCGCCGGCAGCCTGGGGCCAGTGCCCCGAAACTGCGCTCTCCCAAGGACCGCCGCTGGCCGGGGTCGCCGAGGGAGCCGCTGCGCGGAGCCAGAGCGCCGCGCCTTCCGCCGATCCCGCGTGGGTGCCCGGCCCGCGCCCCGCTCGGCGCCCCGCACCGCCCGCTGCTCCCACCGCGTGCCGGGCCCCGGCAGCTGGCTGCGCTGCGGCCGGGGAGGCGGAGTGGCGAGCACCGCTGGCTTCGGCAGCGACTGGGCTCCCGGGGGACGCGATCGATGCAGCTCTGCACAGTCTAACCACGCTGGCCGTTCGGGCTGCCCGGGGCCGCTCACACGTGCGCGGTTTCCGAGGGAGCTCCCGGGGGGAAGCCCTCACCACGCTCGCGCTGGGAAACGTGTGGCCCTGGCCGGGCCGCGCGCCCTGAGGATTAGGTGTGTGGCTGCTACTCCCCGGGTTATTTCGGGGACTTGGGGCCGGCAGGACTTCTCTCGACTCGTGGCAGCTCTTTTGGGGATACCGGTTCGGCAACGGCCGGTGGGATCCCCTTTCTAAGGGTTCCTGCACTTCTTTCCCCGACTTTGGGTCACTGAGCCGCCGGGAGGCAATGACATTTGCCTCTCCTTTTGCTTGCAGGGAGGTGAGTGGGCTTGTGCCTTAGAGCCCTTGCTATGGATTGTGTGATAGGCACTCAGTTCCCTTTAAACCCAGTCCTTCACCTGCTCAGGTAGTTTTAACTGCATTCCTTTAAGGAGGCAGCTTTAGCAGGTGGGTTTTTCCTGGTAGACTGAGAGCTGCCTTCTGCCAGCCTGCCCAGAACACCCCAGGGCCAGGGGATAGAGTGGTGCCAGAAGTAGTGCCAGTATTGGCGGTCACACATTGCACTTTTATAGGCATAACTCATCTAATTCGTGCAACAGCCCTGGAGGTTAACAACGGAGAAACTGAGGCACAGAGAAGGGAACCGATGACCTTGCCCGGGCTCCTACGCCACCTCCAATCCTCTGGCTGCAGCTGCAGTGTGGTTTGGGGGATTCCGAGGCCTCACTAGGTGGCAGTTAATTTTGCAAGGCAGGTCCCACAGAGGCACCCACAGCAGCTGTATCTTGTTGCTGATGCGGAGCCTGCATGAGCAAGTATGAAGGCCGGAAGGTCCAACTCAGAGGATTTTCTCCACTCCGGGCAGCTTGCTTGGAGCTGGCAGTCAGTGTCTGGACGGGCACAAGTCCAGTGGGGAAAGACATGGGCTTCCAAGGTGCTGCTGGGCCTGAGCCGTGACCCATCTGTCCCTCTAATGTCCCAGTGGGGAATTAGAGTAATGGCTCTCATCACCAGGAAAGACACTGGACTGATGCCAGGTGTCATTTGTATAGGAAAGAATCCTTCAAATGTAATAAAATTCTCCATGATTGAAGCTGTTGTCTCAAGTGCTCTGGGCAGAGTCTGCGGAAGGTTAGGAGCAGGGAGGTGTTATTTGAACAGGCCTTAGTCCTTCTGTTGTCTTGAGATGAACGTTCTGTTTGGGAACCCCACAGTGAATTCAGTTCAGAGTCTCTTTTTACCTTATTTTTAGCGTGAGAAATAATTAGTTGTGCCTTCTGAGCAGCCTTTGACACTCTCAAGAGGCATTTCTCACATGTTGAAATTGTGTAATCTGTGTCTGGTTTCTCCCTGCCCCATAGATGTTGGTATGTTTTGATTCAGATGTCACTTGTGTACTTAGTATTAGTTTCCCTAGCAGTTTTCACCTGTGGACAGGTTAACATGGTGTGAGTGGTAGAAGGAGCCGGTCTGGTTTTCCTAGACAAGTCTGTAAAACAAGGCATGAGTTAGCTAATCAGTGAGGTCTTCTAAGTTCTGGGATTCTAACTGACCCCAAAACCTGACCCTTAGGGGCTCTTCCGTGCTGAAGTATGCAGGTTGGTTTTGAGGCTGCTGCTGAATGCCAGGGTCTGCCAAGATCGGCCCAGTTGCCTGCCCAGCATGTGGAGTCAGGGATGCATCCTCAGTCATGTAAAGGCTTGGGGAGACCACACCTGTGTTTCTCTTAAGTATTTTGGATGATGGAGGAGACCTGGAGTAACTGAGTCAGGAGACCTGGGTTGGGCTTCAGACCCTGCTCCTCACTTGCTTCATGTCTCAGGCACTGTTCTGTGTCTTAGTTTTGTCACTATAAAGTGGGGACAGTGGACCTGGTGTGTGCTTCTCCACATTTTTAACCCACGCCGTGTTTCTTGGAGCACACAATGCCAGTCGTCCTCTTTTATGTTACTTGAAATATCAAAAGAAGTATTACAGATGAAAACAAATCCATGGAAATTGGACCTTGAAAGAGAGAAAGCATTCTCAAAATTGAAAGGCACCCATTTTTAACTTTGATTTTGTAACGGCAAATAAGAATGTTGAATTGGCCGGCTTTTTTCTGTCCTAGGTAGTCTGGGCAGTGGAACTCTATGCTGGTCACTTTCAACCCTGAGCCTGATGCTACTAATTTTGCAGTTCTAAGTGCAAAGTCGGCCTGGTGGATGCTTCCCATTATAATATTAAATTTGCCTGTTCATGAAGTGACACCTCACCTCCCCAGTGTCATTTTAACAAGTGGTGTTTTTCACAGAGTGAGCCATGACCCATTGGTGGCCTCTGCATTTAAAAAAAAAAAAAAAAAAGAAGTAGAAGTTATTAGTGAGAGTATAAAATACGAGCGTGTAGTAGGAGAAATGTTGAAATTCTGTTTGGGTTGTGTGTATGTCCCTGAGTGCATTTTACAGAAGTTTAAGTTTAAAATGCACTTCTAGCTGGGAATTCATGTCAAAAAAATATGAAAACCACTGAACCTGAGGCTCTCTTATGTCTCTGGAGCCTTGGCAGGCAACACGGAGATTATGAAATGGGTATTTGGAAGACTTTCGGCAGTTTTCCTGCTGCTTCCTGTGTCTTCCTCTTTCACTTGGTCCTCCCGTGGTGGGATGTGAGTGTTCATTCATCCATAAAGGGCCAGGCTGCTGGGACCTCTGGCTGCCCCCGTGGTGATAGTGAGCAGCACGGCGCTACCCAGGGAGGGAGTATAGGGTCTTTGCAGGGCTCTCGACAAATGGTGGCAACGACTTACTCCTCTCCAGGCAGGGCTTGGTGGCAGGTTTTCCATGAGCCTCTTTCTGATGTTCCAGAGTGGCAAGGGGCATTTGGGGTGGTTACAAGAACCCCTGGTCTGGTTAGGAGAGCTCAAGACTTGGGGAGCATGCCAGGTGGGTGGAGGAGGAAATTCCAACCAGATTAGGCACACCACTTGGAGACCATGCTGAGTCCCTGCGTGGGGAAAGCAGGGGAAGAAGGAAACAGGAAAGATTTGGAACCGGTGACCCTTGCACAGAACCTTCTTTTGCTTCGCCTGTCGGGGAAAACCCTGCCTGTGACCCTCCTGCGATGAGCCCTCCTTCCCAGGTCGGTGCACCACTGAGCGTTCACTCTAGGAGCCTCCTGGCTGAGCTTATGGAGTGTGCGGCCAGCCTGCCCTGCTCAGCACAGCATTCCTCAACTTCTGACTTTTCTCCTCTTCCGAGTTCTCTCCTGGCTGCAGGTGGACTGGGAAGAAGGGTTCCAGGGGGCTGTGCAGGCAGCTGCCAGAAGCCCCTTCCACCTACTTCATTGCTTTTCAAACAGTGCAGTGAGGTCCATGCCATTCAGCTTCAAAATGTCGTGAAATCCCAAATTGCTCCAGTTCCTGGAACAAAATTATAATGATTTTTCTTTCTCCCTTCTTGTCTCCTCTCCTTCACATCCCCCTGCTCCCTTCTTTTCTGTCCTTCGATGAGAGGAGATTTTCTTAGAAGGTGAATTTGGAGCAGGTTTCAAAAAAGGGGTATTCATGAACCGCAGTCCTGTTTCTTGTTTCATGAACCCCCAGCCTGCATGCTGATACCCACGGCCATGGCCTGTACCCCTCAGGCGTGCCCCGAGGAGAGTGGGAACGTCATCCATTTTCCTCTGACCTAAATTGGTGAGGGCCAGGCTTGGACGTGGTTTGGAGGCGGGTGCCCAGGAGTTCTGTGAACAGCAAAGAGGGCCTCAGTTTTTTAGTGGGGAGAGGTATTTGGGGTTGAATGGGAAGATTTAATCAGCTACTTTGCTTAAAGCATACAGGGGTGTGCACCTGGGGTGGGGGACGTATGTGTCACCTGGAAGGGAGGAACGTGCTCCCCAGACCTTTTCCTGGCTTTCATTTGGACACATTTCAGCTGCACTTGGCCCTCTCATTAAAGATGACTCTTGTCCCACCTTGGAGCAGTGTCCAATCTTGGGGAATCAGTCTTACTTTCCCCTTTTTTTCAATCTGGGGCTCCTGACCCCCTCTGACTTCAAGGGGTTACCTTTCTCTGACTCATCGGATGAGCTCAGCTGCTGGTGTGGAAGCCCTCAGCGTCTTTCTTGAACCCTAGAGCTTTCTGGCTCTTTTCTTGTCTCCACTAGTATTGAACCTTTTCTTGTGTTTGTTTTTGTTTTTAAACCAAAATACCAGCTGGCATGCTCCATCCGTGCTGGCCACAGACATACTCCTGTGATCATGGTGTTGGCTGGACCACATCACAAGGCATGGCTTTACTGCTCCCATACCCACCTTGAATGTTTGCATCTGACTTTTGTCGTAGGAGGGGTATGTCCAATCTCTTTTTCTTTCTCTCTCTCTCTCTTTTTTTTTTTTTTTTTTTGAGATGGAGTCTTACTCTGTTGCCCAAGCTGCAGTGCAGTGGTGTAATCTCAGCTCACTGTAATCTCTGTCTCCCAGCCTCAAATGATTCTCCCATCTCAGCCTTCTGAGTAGCTGGGATTGCCGGTGCATACCACTACGCCCAGGCTAATTTTTCATTTTGGTAGAGACAGGGTTTCACCATGTTGCCCAGGTGGTTTCAGACTCCTGAGCTCAGGCGATCCACCTGCCTCAGCCTCCTAAAGTGCTGGGATTATAGGCGTGAGCCACCGTGCCTGGCCATTTTTCTTTTTGAGACAGGGTCTTGGTCTGCTTTCCAGGTTGGAGTGTAGTAGTGTGATCACAGCTCCCTGCAGCCTTGACCTCCCAGGGCTTGAGTAATCCTCCCAGCTCAGCCTCCTGAGTAGCTGGGACTACAGGTGCATGCCACCAGGCCTGGCTACTTTTTTGTATTTTTTTTGTGGAGGGGGCGGGGTGTCTCACTTTGTTGCCCAGACTGGTCTTGAACTCCTGGGCTCAAGCGATCCTTCCACCTTGGCTTTCCAAAGTGCTGGAATTATAGGCATGAACCACCCTTCCCACTTTCTTTTTGTTGAACTGGAAACCTTCCCTCAACCTTCCCTCAAGTGCCTACTAAGATGCATTTCGCACCCTTAAAGAACTATCTTGGGGCAATTCAGATTCCAGTCTAATTTACTGGTTAGGCAGACACTTCGCTTTGAGTTTTTGTGTCCTTATGTGTATAACGGGGATAGTGATTTTCTTCCTGCTTCCTCTTTCCACAGCGCCCACTGGAAAAATGAGGAGAGAGGGAAGAGCTACTGCTTCTTTCCCTCTTCCTTCATTTTTCCAGTGGGCCCTGTGGAAGTTCCTTGTTAACAAGCTTCCTTACATCTTCCCCTCTACCAAATGGTCCTTCCACCTCCCCCTCCTGGTAGAAATCCAGCTCCTCTTGCTAAGGGTTAGGAGCATGGACCCTTGAGCCCAAATCCCTGGGATGGTGTCCCATTTCCCAGTTACATGTGACCTTGGGCAAGTTTCTTAACCTCTCTTTGCCGTTTCCCTATCTGTGAAAAGGAGAAAAGATGGTACTGATCTTGCAGGGTAGTTGTGAGGGTTGAGTCCTTGATGCACTTCACGTGCCTGGTACATGGACAGAATAATGGATACTCTCTGATGTCCACTTTCATCTTCATTTTCATCATCATCAGCAGCATGATTGCTTTGAATGAGTCACTTTCCCTCATTCTCTGAGAACTTTGGCATCTGATGCTCGGACTGCATCTCCATAGATCCTGTCCTCACCCTGAGGACGGCTCCTCTTCGTCCCCACCTGGCTAAATTCCAAATCTCTCTATTCCTTACACCCTTGAGTCAGTGGCCTTCACCTTCATGGTGCCGTGACCTAACGCAGAACCTTCCACCTCCGAGATCTTAAATTCAGACGTCTTAGATCTTGGACCCCAAGATTGATTGCTGCAGCTGCTGAGGCCCTCAGTTTCTCTGCCTTTGGTTCTTCCAACCCTGGCTTGCCCCATCTGGGTCCTGGACAGCCCATCTGTCCCTTGGGCAGCCAAGCCCTTCAGGGGACATTCATACTGCGTCCAAGGTGCATGCTCCCTGACCTAGCTCTGGGCAGCTGCTTGCATCCTTCACAGGGGTCCTGTTGTTCCTCAGCCCCCCACCTCCAGTGTTGTCAGCATCAGCCTGGCATTTGCTTCCAAGTCATAGCGAAGCCAGGACCTCGATCAAACCTATCTTCCTATCACCATCCTTCCAAATTCTCTTGCCTTCCACCCCCACTGTCAAGGAGCCGGTGTCTTCATTTCTCTAAGGTACATCAGTATGGCAGAGAAGGGAGATGTGTACAAATCACCCTGACACCTGGTTTTGAATCTGGCTGGAGACCTGGGCACATTACCTGACCTCCATAAGCTCAGGTTTTTTCTCTGCAAAGGGGGATATGAATACTATCAATACTATGTTAGTCTGTTTTCATGCTTCTGATAAAGACATACCCGAGACTGGGTAATTTATGCAGAAAAAGGGGTTTAAGGGACTCACAGGTCCATGTGGCTGGGGGAGGCCTCATGATCATGGTGGAAGGCAAGAGAGAATGAGAGAACCAAGTGAAAGGAGTTTTCCTCTTATAAAACCATCAGATCTTGTGAGACTTAT
This sequence comes from Saimiri boliviensis, assembly GCF_048565385.1. Classification (NCBI taxonomy): domain Eukaryota; kingdom Metazoa; phylum Chordata; class Mammalia; order Primates; family Cebidae; genus Saimiri; species Saimiri boliviensis. The sequence goes on from NC_133461.1 coordinate 98,806,951, forward strand.
TCACTACCCTGAGAACAGTATGGGGGAAACAGCCCCCATGAATCAATTGCCTCCCACTGGGTCCCTCCCACAACACATGGGAATTGTGGGAGCTACAGTTCAAGATGAGATTTGGGTGGGGACACAGCCAAACCCTATTAAATACCAAGAGCTATTTTATGGGGTTGTTAGAATTAAATGAGGCCACATATATAAAGTTCTTGCTGCAGTGTGTGGTGCCTGTGTTGTTGATAAATGGTGATGGTGATGTCATTTTTGTCCCCTCACTCTTGAGTGACCCAGTTCTAGGATCGTTAGCCTCCCTACTTGATCGAGCTGTTCTCAGAAGTGTTTCTACAGATCCAAGCCCATCCCATCTTAAACAAACAAACCCCAGACTTCTCACCTTGACCTCTCATGCCCCCCAAATGTCTTCCCATAAACTAACTCTTGGACATTTTTTAACTCCTTAAAACAACGTGTTTTGAAAGAGCTGTCGACTCTGGTCTCTACTTCCTCACCTGCCACCCCTGCTTCCTGGCTTTTGCACTGCCCAGCTGAAGCCTCACAGAGGCTCTTGGCTACCCATTGTCTTTCTGGCCCTCCTGCTGCCTCTGTCCCTGCCAAGGAGCAGAGGGATTGGCCCTGCGATCCTCAGTTTTCCTCTTTAGGTCTGGCTTTTCAGCAGGAATTTGCCTCCCCACCTCATTTCTCCCCAGTACATGTGCCTCAGTTTCTTCCTAGGTCCTGATGGCTCCCAGATCACTATCTGGGGCCCAGACTTTCTGCAGCTGAATCTCCAGTGGCCTCGGAGCCTCCTTAGACTCAGTGTGGTTAGAACGGTGGTCCTGGCTTCCCCTCAGGTCTAGCCTTCTGCACCCTGGGACGCTCGTCAGCTTTTCTCCAGCCGCTGCCCTGGATGTGTGGAAGGCCTGCCCTTGCCTGTGTCTGTAATGCTTCTTGAATGTGTCTCCTTCCCTCCCTCCCCAGAGCTACTCACTGCCTTGGTTCAGGGACCTGGTGTCTCCTCTTCCTTGAGATCCCAGACTGCCCAAGTTAAAAGGGAGTTTAGGCTGGGCTCAGTAGCTCACGCCTGTAATCCCAACACCTTGAGAGGCCGAGGTGGGAGGATCACTTGAGGCCAGGAGTTGGAGACCAGCCTGCGCAATATAGCGAGACCCCACATCTACAAAAAGTAAAAACATTAGCTTGGCATGGTGGCGTGCACCGGTGGTCCCAGCTACTTGGGAGGCTGAGATCGAGGGGTCACTTGAGCCTGGGAAGTTGAGGCTGTAGTGAGCTATGATTGTACCACTGCACTCTAGCCTGGGCAGCAGAGCAAGACCTTGTCTCAAAAAAAAAAAAAAAAAAAAAAAAAAAAGGTGAGTCGACTCTCCCCACCCTTTTTTTCCCCACACTTTATTCCATGACAGTTATGACAAATGAGTCAGGGGCTAGGACCAGGTGTGAATTAAATAGAGATCCTTAAAACAGTAGTTCTCTGCCTTGAAGGTGTCTAAGAATCGCCCGGAGAGCTTGGTTAAAATCCTTAGAATCTAGGACAGTGGAGGGGGCCCTGGGGCACAGGCGGGTGGGAGATTCTGAGGAGCGGCACTGCTCTAGTGTCCCAGATTGTGGTCTCCTTGCATTCTGTTTCTCCTCTGTGGACAGCCAATTTTCTCCAGCAGTGTTTTCATGAGGCTTCTTGAGTGGTTGTGGGGTGGGTGGGCACCAGCAGAGAGAACCGGCAGTAGGTTTGCCAGTTGTCCTGAACACCCACGGCCTCTGCTGTCCTGGGTTGAGGGTTTGTCTTGAGTCTGTTTTGGATGGAGAGGAATGTGTTGCCATTTACTTGGAACCAAAGGAATTTCTGCATAGGAATTCCTGCCTCATGTTCCCTGTTCCCCATCTCTGCTTTGTTTTTCTCCCCAATAGTTGTTAGTTCCTGACACACACCATCGTTTACTTATTTATGTTGTTTACATATTTTACTTATATTCATAATATTATTTATATTGTTGTGGTCTCTCTTTTTTCATTGGAATGTAGGCTCCACGTGGGGCAGGGATTTGTGCTCTTCTGCTCACCTCTGTATTCCCATTGCCAGAAACCCAGCAGGTGCTCAGTAAGTATGTGATGGAGGAGCTTCTGCAATTCATTCTGCATGTCAGTCATGGCTGGTCTGATATGCAGAATGGCTGGTCCTGCTCTTCAGCCTCCAAGCCCAGCAGCTTCCTGGGGGGCTGCAGTTTTCTCATCGGAAATAGAGAAGAGTAGCAGGGCCAGTTCTGTCTCCCTTGCAGGTCCTTTTAGTGCATCTAGCTAGAAAATACAGGCAGGTTTGCAGGGAACACAGTTTTCAAAGCACAAAGCTCAGTGCAGGTGCTGTCATGGTGTTTATTGTCACACTGGGATCCTGTGGGAGAGGTGAGGTTAGCTGGTGGGAGTGGTAGATCCAGCCCCTTCTTCACGTGCCACAGAGCCTGCAAGCCTGCCGAAAGATGGGGAGTAGCCATGTCTTTCTGCAGTTCACATCTGATGTCTCTCCCCACCTGATAATCCTTTAGTGCTTCTGGTTGCCCGACCTTTGGATGCCAGGCACACGGACTGAAACCCTTTCCTCCTCCAGCCTTTCTGAGACTCATCCACAGAAGGACACAGAAGTATCCTGTGAATATTGGTTGAATAAAGGAAGGCACAGCTTTTTAAAAGAGATGAAAAAAAAATTATGAAAAGCTTTATACATTGCTATTGGCCAGACACGGTGGCTCATGCCTGTAATCCCAGCACTTTGGGAGGGAGAGGCAGGTGGATCACCTGAAGTCAGGCGTTCAAGACCAGCCTGGCCAACATGGTGAAACCTCACATGTACTAAAAGTACAAAAATTAGCTGGGTGCAGTAGTGGGCAGCTGTACTCTCAGCTACTTGGGAGGCTGAGGCAGGAGAATCACTTGAACCGGGGAGACGGAGGTTGCAGTGAGCCATGATTGTGCCACTGCGCTCTACCCTGGACGACACAGTGAGACTTCGTCTCAAAAAACCAAAAACAAACAAAGAAACCTTGCTATTGAACAAATTCCAGTTTTTATTTTTGTCTTTCATTGGTGTTGAATCCATGCATATTACGGCCACAGAAAAGACTCTCTTGGCTCCCTCGTTGCCCTTTCTTGCATGTGTGTGATGGAACCCAGCAAGCGGCAGCTACACCCCGATGAGGCAATGTCTTCATCTGCCACTCACGTCATTCCCCGTTTCCTGAGTGCCCTCTTGGCTAGGCGGTGTGCTAGCCGCTGAGCTATAAAAATAAGAATGCCTGGTCCTCATTCCCAGAGCAAGCGTGCTCCCTATAATTAGACCATGAGCTAAGGCGACAGAACCAGCTCCCTTTCAAGAGAAGAATCACCCATCTTGATGGACTTTCAGATGGGCTGTGGGAACCAGGTCTGGGGAGTGTGGACTCTGGACCACACAAGCTGCTGCAGTCTCGCTGGTCTGGAGCCTGCAGGGCAGTGTCGTTCTAGTGTCTTTGCCGGACGCTCTGGAATTGGTTCCTTCTGCTGTGGGAGACAGTGGTCCTCAGCTGTGTTCCCTCCCCGCCACCCTCGCCCTCCTTCCTGGGGTGGTTAGTCATTCTGGAGGCTCAAGTTGGCTCACAGAAGGTACCTTTGAAAACATTCCCCACCCACCTTGTCACCCCAGACGGACAGGAAGGGTACTAAGAGGTGTTACGGTTTCACATTCGTACTTTCTCTCTGAAGAGAAAACAAAACATGTTGAAATCGGGAGAAATCCCAGCAGCAGCTTGCTTGAAGCAAGGGTTGCATAACAGGTCTAGGAAACGTCTGGCCATGTGGGTCAAGTTGAGGGACAGCAAACTCGTGTCACTGAGGGAACTTCCCCTGAGTCCACCGAGCCCCTGGATCCATCACATCCATCCTGAGAGCCACTTTGAAGGCTCTGGGACCCTGAGGTTTGGCTGGCCATGTGGTCTGTGATGGCTTCTGCTGATGAGAGACCCCGGCTGTTAGTCAGCCAACAGTGTTTATTCCCAGGCATGAGCAGAAAGGGTGCATTTGAGACACTGCTGTGGGTAGGGGACCCGGTAGAGTGTTTGTGTGTCAGACTTATGCTGGTGTTGAGGCTCCAGAAAGGTCACCAAACTGGGGCAGGGTGCAGGCCCCATGATTTTAAGTCCTGGTTCTGCCATTGACTAGCTTGGAAACCTTGGGCAAATCATTTCTCCGGGCTAGTTTTCTCTTTGTGAATCTAGACGAAGGTTATCTACTTTATCTTTTTGACAGGGCTGTTGGGAAGCTTAGGTAAGATAGATTTGTGAATGCCTCTTGCAAACCTTACCATGCTAAGCTAATGACAGATTGTATTAGAGGCGATGAATGGACTCCATGCATTGATTCGGTCAACTATGGACTCCATAGCTTGATGATTAGAGCTGGTTAGGTTAACAGCCTAGAGTGGCACCTGGCCAAGTTCCTGAAACCTCTCTCTGCCTTATTTTTATCATCTATAAAATGGAGCCAATAACAGTACCCGTTTCAGTGTTTCTGTGAGAATTAATTGAGATGATACGCCTAGAATGTTAAGAATAATGTCAGGCACAGGGCAAGCAGTCCATGAATATCATCTCGTCTTGTTACTTCTAAAAGTATTACTTGAATACCTGGATATGTTTGTATATTGCTGCTGCAATTGTTGATTATATTATTTTTGTATTGGTTTAGCTTTTATTTGGTCATTTGATCCTCTTAGCGCTCCTTTGGAAGTGAGAAAAGGCAGGTGTTGTTTCTCATTTCATATTTGAGAAAACTGAACTTCAGAAAGATGACATGCCCTAGAACTCGGGCCTTTTTCTGCTGCAGAGCTAACAGCGAGAGGAGAGAGGAAGGGAATCAGGCTGGAGCAAGCCAGGAGGGTGTTGGATGCAGTGTCAGATCTTAACAGCAGCAGAGCCCTTGAGCTGGGTTCTGGGATATGAGTAAGGGCTGGGATTGATGATGGGGCCCAGCTGCATTTTGGGATAGAGGAACCAGAGTGGAGGCGAGGCAGTAACTCCAGGAAATCATGGCACCCAGAAAGTGTGACACAGAATGCCGGGTTCTAACGTATAGTTAGGAGTTCTTTGGGCAAATGCAGAAAGGAAAAAGAATGATGACCTATGGTTATTGCCAAGGATATTTTTGGCCATGTCTGGCTTGTCTCTCTGGGACAAATTGCGGCTCCTGTGGCACCTTCTTATTTCAGCAGTAAGTCAAAGTTGCACTCAAAGTTGGACTAGTTTGAGGACTGCTTTCCAGATCACAGTATATAAGTCACTTACTGGGAAGAGCACTGCCTCATAGTTCCGTGGTCCCCTAGGGCAACAGTTTTCTTCTCTGAAATAAGGAGGAGTAGCAGTGCCCATCCTGCCTCCCCTGGGAGATCTGCTTATGTATGTAGTGAGAACATGCAGGCAGGCTTGCAGGGAATACCGCTTTAAAAGTATAAAACTCTGTGCAGGTGCTAGATCATGGTATTTATTATCACACTGGGATTCTGTAGGAGGGGTAAGGCTATCTCACTGGAACGGAAAATCCAGGCTCTCATTCCAGCACTGGACTCGGTGCAGCTCGCCTGGCCTTAACCTCTCTCGTTACAGTGTCTCCTGTCTGTTGAGTCAAGACAGGGTGGCTGTCTGCTGCTGCCCCTTTGGCTGGCTAATGAGGAAGAGCCGGTGCTACTCAGAGCATGCTCACAGTAATGTAGAGAGGGGAAAGTAGTGGCTGCCTATAGCAGAAACTGACAGAGTAGGGCGGGATGAACCCACCTTCAGGGAGGTACCCAGGCCTGTTAGGATGAGGACATCTGTGGAATTCTTGTTTTATATCCTTACTCTTATTTTCCAAGAGAGTCTATCTCTTTGCGCACCAGGCAGATGAGTCTGGGGACACTGTGGGGAGGGTCCCCCAGGAGCAGGAAGGTGACTAATGCTGCCGGAAGAATGACTGTGTGTTTGTAGACGCCTGGGCTCTTCCCCACTCTGGCCTTTCCCGTCACTGTTTTCCTCGCTTGCTTAAGAGAAGAGGTAACACACAAGTGCCTTTGTCTCGGGGTCCTCACGGTGCCCATGTTGAGGGTTTTGCGGGCACCCTGCATTGCCCAAGGCCTGGCTTCAGAAGCAGAACCTGGAGCGAGAGGCTGCAGCCTGCAGGAAGCTGGCCAGCCAGACCTGCCAGGCAGCGGGACCCACTGGCACTGCCTCTGACTCACGGTGTGTCCTTGATGCAGTGCTCCCCTCCCCGCTTTCTCTGCCCTCCTGTGGATCACCGGTGTCCTAGGGTTGTTGGGAGCCTGGATTAAACTTGCTGAGTTGCCGGCTCTGATCAGACCCAGGGGGTCAGACCAGAGAGGTGGGAAGGTTTTTTCAAAGGCAAGAAGATGCTGCCAGTGTGTGTATATACATATGAGGGTGGAAGGGGTAAACTCAGGATGTGTCTTTAACTGAAGGATCAAGAGAACTGCTTTCCTTAATCACCGCCTCTGTGGTTAGTTTGCTAAACGTTGGCTTGCATTAGCCTGATTCACAGTAATGTGGCTGCCTGGGAAGATTCAAATGGTGTTTGTGAATATGTAGCTTCATCCCCTATCCTTCGCTGAATGACTAAATTACAGTTAGCACAACATAACGATGTTTTGGTCAACTATGGACTCCATATGTGACGATGGTGATCCCATAGATTACAATGGAGCTGAAAAATTCCTATTTCCTAGGGACTTCACAGCGCATTGCATTACGCTTGTGTTTGGGATCATGCTGGTATAAACCTACTATGCTGCCAGTCATGTGGAAGTATAGCACACACAATTAGTACGTAATGCTTGAGAGCGACCATAAAGGACCCTGCTACTGGTTTAGGTATTTACTATGCTATACTTCTCGTCATTACTTTAGAGTATACTCCTACTTTTTTTTTTTGAGATAGAGTTTTGCTCTTGTTGCACAGGCTGGAGTGTAGTGGCTCGATCTCTGCTCATTGTAACGTCTGCCTCCTGGGTTCAAGCGACTCTCTTGCCTCAGCCTCCTGAGTAGCTGGGATTATGGGTGCCCACCACCACTCCTGGCTAATTTTGTATTTTTAGTAGAGATGGGGTTTCACCATGTTAGCCAGGCTGGTCAGGAACTCCTGACCTCAGGTGACTCGCCCTCCTCAGCCTCCCAAAGTGCTGGGATTACAGGTGTGAGCCACTGCCCCTGGCCTTTTTTTTTTTTTTAAAGTTGCCTGTAAAACAGCCTCAGGCCAGTCCTTCAGGAGGGATTCCAGAAGAAGGCAGTTGTGATCACAAGAGATATCCGTTGCACTGGGACAAGATGTGGAGGCGGGAGACAGTGATGTTGATGACCCTGACCCTGTGTAAGCCTAGGCTAATGTGTCTGTTTAACAAACAAAGTTTAAAAAGTAAAAAAATAAAAAATGTTAAAAATAGAGAAAACTTACAGAATAAGGGTATAGAGCAAAAATATTTTTATTCAGCTGTACAGTATTATTGTGTTTTAAGCTAAGTGTTATTACAAGAGTCAAAAAGTCAAAAAATTGAAGTTTATAAAATAAAAATGTTACAGTAAGCTAAAGTTAATTAATTAATTGATTTTATTTATTTATTTTAGAGACAGGGTCTTGTTTTGTCGCCTAGGCTGGAGTGCAGTGTTGAGATCATAGTTCACTGCAGCCTCGAACTCCTGGGTACAAGGGATCCTCCCTCCTCAGCCTCCCGAGTAGCTGGGATTACAGGTGTGTACCACCACACAGCTGATTGTAAAATTCGTGTAGAGTTGGAGTCTCACTATGTTGGCCAGGCGGTCTCAAGCTCTTAGCCTCAAGTGGTCGTCCTGCCTCGGCCTCCCGAAGTGCTGGGATTACAGGTATGAGTCACCATTCCCAGCTTTGAAATTTAATTTATTATTGAAGAAAGCAAAAGTTTAAAAAAATACCTGGAGTGTAGCATAAGTGTACAGTGTTTATATAAAAAGTCTGCAGTAGGGCACAGTGATGCCCCCGGTCTTCACATTCACTCACCGCCACTCACTCAACTCACCCAGAGCGACTTACAGTTCTGCAAGCTCCATTCATGGTAAATGCCCTGCACAGGTATACCGTTAAAAAACATCTTTTATATGGTATTTTCAGTGTACTTTTTTTTTTTTTTTTTTTTTTACTTTTTTGAGACGGAGTTTCACTCTTTTTGCCCAGGCTGGAGTGTCTTGGCTCACAGCAACCTCCTCCTCCTGGGTTCAAGTGATTCTCCTGCTTTAGCTTCCCGAGTAGCTGGGATTATAGGCATGTTCCTCCACACCCAACTAATTGTGTATTTTTAGTAGAGATGGGGTTTCACGATGTTGGCCAGTTTGGTCTGGAACTCCTGACCTGAGGCGATCTCATGCCTCGGCTTCCCAAAGTGCTGGGATTACAGGCGTGAGCCACTGTGCCTGGCCTTCGTACTTTTGCTATACTTAGATTCATTTAGATAGCAAATACCACTATATTCCCGTTGCCTGCAGTGTTCAGTACAGTAGCATGCTGTACAAGTGTGTAGCCTGGGAGCAATAGGCTATAGTGTACAGCTTAGGTGTGCAGTAGCTGTCCCATCTGAATGTGTTTAAGTATACTCTGTGATATTCACACAGGGATGAAGTTGCCTAACAATGCATGTCTCAGAACATATCCCCATCATTCGTGATGTGTGACTGTAATTAAGGAATGGGGCCTATGGGGTATGAGTGTGGGTGCTGGGCACTAGGGAGATGGGTGCTCGACCCAGACCAGGTATTCCCCTTGTGAGTTCCTGTGTGGCAGGGAGGACAGATGTCCAATGAATCATTCCTTTCCGGAGTGACAAGCTGTCTTCAGGGATCTTGAACCTCATGGGGAGGGGTTGGGAAAGGCCCCCCGAGGAATGAATATCTCAGTATCTCCATCTAGACCTGAAGGAGATGTGAGTGTTACAACAAAACTGTATATGATTCTCTCTGTCCCTGACAACGTCACAGGCATCCCCAGGATGCCTGCATCCTGCTGACACTCCAATTTGGGGTTTTGCTGTGAGCTGAGAAACTGTCTCTTGTCTGGGGTCATCAGGGGGCAGCTCTTCTCCTCTCTGTTCTGAAATCTTAATTCCCTGTTTGACTGCCTGCTGGCTTTCAGAGAAGCCCAGCCTCCTCCTGGGTGAAAACTTTCACTGCCGAACTAAGGACCCAAGGAGGGTGGAAGCAGGAGGAAGGAAGGTTAAGGGGTTATATCAGAGTCGTTTCTGCTCATCGTTGGCTCATAATGGTTGGCAGTAGTGGCTGGTGGAGCAGTGGTCAGGTAAGGTACTAAAAATGAAACATGCTCATGTGACATGTGCAGGTTTAGGATTTGCCTGAGTGACCTTTCCTGGTCCAGGTCATGAGCTGTAGGGCAAAGAGAGACTTGAGGATGGTGTAGGTGACAGTTGTGCCTTCCAAAGGTCAGAGATGGACCTGGGACCTTGTAGCGCTGGTGCCTGCTCTGGAGGCTCAGATTTGTGTGTCATTTCTCGTCCCTTCAGAAGGGTAACTGGAGAGCTGGACGCTATCCTGGCCTCTCTCTTTCTTTGTAGCCTTCCTCTCTCAGAGGTGGCCTCTTATTAAATGCCAAGGGCACAGTTAGCTGATCTTAGTAAAGGGCCTGAGATGAGAGCTTGAGGACTTTCCCCCTGGAGTCCATGATTGGCCAGGGTGTAGACAGAAGCTCTTGGATCTTGCAGCTTTGGTAACCAGGTCCTGTTTCTCCAGCTGGCCGGTGCGGTGGCAGGGGCACAAACCTGCTGAGTGCAATGCCACCTCTCTGTGTGTCCACCGATTCCCCCGCACAGGGGATCTTTGCTACAAAATCTCTTTGCTCGGTGCTTCGAAGGGGCACGTGTGTGGGCCTTTTTCAGGGTTGTTAGACAATGCCAAGCTGTCACTTGGAAGAAATGGTCAGGATAGAAGCATAGAAAATGTCCTGTGGAAATTTAGGTGAGTTCACTGGCTCACACCTGTAATCCCAGCTACTCAGGAGGCTGAGGCAGGAGGATTGCTTGTAGAGAGGCGTTCGAGACCAGCCTGGGCAAGAGAGCAAGGCCCCTAAAAATAAAAATAAAAACAATTGGCTGCATGTGGTGGTGCACACCTGTAGTCCCAGCTACTCGGGAGGCTGAGATGGGAGGATCACTTGATCCCAGGAGTGTGAGGCTACAGTGAGCCGTGTGATCATGCCACTACACTGTAGCCTGGGCAACAGAGCAAGATCCCACCTCTTAAAAAATTAAAATAAATAAATAAATAGAATATGTCCTGTGTAGAGAGTAGGGTTATCTGTGTAAGGAATTAGAAACCTCAGGAGATGGGAGATCTCTCTGTTAATGAAATTGTGCTTAAAATTGTTTTTTTCTTGAATCTTGATTTCGCAGGCAACTGAATTTTAATGTGTATGTGTATGTGTGTGGGTGTGTATATATATATATATATATATATATATATATATATATATTTGTGTATATATATGTGTGTGTATATATGTTTGTGTATATTTACATATTGGGCCAGGAATGGTGAAGTGTTAAATTACCTTATTTAGAAAATTAGGGTAGATTTGTATTTAGCCCTTAGAGCTTCAAAAGTATCATTTCAGAAATGACTTTTAATTGTGCAGGTGATATAATCACAAGAAAAAAAATCCATCTGCTCATAGCTGCTTATTTGTTCTTAAAATTTTTTTTCAGATTTCGGAAGGAAGTAGAGAAGGAGTTAGAACTACAATTTGCTCCTCTGGGGGTTGGGGCACAGTACGTATTAGTACAACGTTAGGTGGTAGCAGGTTCCGTTTATCCTTGGAATGAGCACTGCTCCCCCCACAGGCGTCTGGGACTGGGCTGGCTGGTGATGCCTTGCCTGACCTTGGATAAGAATTCTTGTTTTCAAATTCCCTTGAGGTCTCTTCCAAGAATCTTTTGCATTTTTCTGATAAATCAGTCATAAGGAAGTTTCTGAAATTCTCTTTCAGACCCTGCAACCCAAAACTTACTGCGAAGCTGGGCTTCTACCAGAAGTGACCTTAAATTGAAAACACATTTTGGATCTCCCCTGAGTAGCTTAAGTGTGAGGGACTGGGAGAGCCAGGGAGAACGTTTATCTAGAACTGGCCATTCATGGTGTTGCTTGACGGGAGGGCAGGGAAGGAAGGGACTAGTAGTAAGGCAAAAGGAGATCTTTCTGTAGACACACACACGTAGGGCTTGGATTTGCATTTTAGGGTGAATGGTAATTAGCTTGAGATGACCAGGGGCCCACCAGTCAAGTGACCCTGGGAAAAACACTTGTCTGCGTCTCAGTTTCTTTGTCTATAAAATGGCAAGACTGAACAAACACTAAAAGGTTCTCTTGGGAACTCACCAGTTCTAAAATTTCCACTGCTTACTTTCATGGGGCAGTATAACTTTAACTCCCTCTTTCAACTTTGGGTGTAAAATAGAGGCTCACAAGCACTTTTGCTTTGCAGAGGAAGCTAGGAAGACCCTGCTGTGGAATTTTGCAGTGGGGCTGAGCAGCTGTGGGAAGGACCAGCAGCCCCTGTACCATGTTGGGCCCCTGCATTCCAAAGTGCCTGCCCAGAAATAAACGATATTTATTCTACTTGAAACTTCCAACGACAACACTTCAAGACTGCAAATCATCCATCCGGGCAATTACAGAAATGCTGAATGGCCACAGCCCCGCCCTGGAATCAAGGAGAGAAGTGTGACAGATGCTTCTGGAAGGCTCTGTTTATAGCTTTCTGACTCCTTCCTGCCAGAACCTTTCACCAGTTCACTACCAGGAAGCTGAGTCATCCAGGGGTCAGCCGGCATGGCCAAGGTCACCCCGCACTGCCAGCAGCACAGATGGGGGTTAGCCCATCATTCCAGGGGAGCATTCGTTGTAACGACAGGGTTGGGGAGCTGGGGAACCTCCCTGCGATATCTCCCCGCCACGGTGTTTTGAGTTTTCTGTAGATTTCACAGTGAGAAACTGTCTCCTCTTCTGTTCACTTCATTTCTTCTCTTTCTTTGTTCCTGAATCAAAGGCAGGAGCTGAGGACCATATAGATGGGAACAGCGTTAAGATTAAAACACCCTCCCTCTTCTCTGTCTGTTGTTCAGGGACCAGCAATGGGCTGTATGTCCTACGCCTCGTCCCAGGCTCATCTCCTGGTACTCAGCAGGCTTCAGGTGACACCAGCCTTCTTGGAGCCTCTGTCCACATCCCACCGGTCACTACCTGTGTCCTAGCTTCACCTTCAGAGGTTGCTGCCAGGGCCCCTCCCCAAATCTAAATGACGTCCCCTGCGTTTTCTGTCTGCACCTTCTACTTTTGCTTCATGGCATTCAGAGTTTGGGATTTTTTATTGATAGGAGTTTTGGTACTTTTTCTCCCCCCTCCTACACCATTAACTCCTTGACGGCAGATGACACCTGCTCCCTCAGGTCCAGCAGCCCCTAGCACTGCTCTGACATTTAGGGAGTGGCAGCGTTTTCTTGCAGAACGATCCTGTTGTTTTACCAGCTGAGTCTTCTGTGGTCTGGGAGGGGACTCAGCTCTGGTCCTCGTCTCCGTCCTCCATCTCTTATTTTGGAAACCCTTCTCGTCAGACGGCTTTGGTTTAAATTATATGCTGGAGCTCTTGGTTTCCAGGGACAGGGTTTTAGTCAGTGTAAAAATCTCACCCATGATGAAAGGTTCCCGCTAGTACTTTTGTATCCAATAAAACTTAAAGTGACTCCTCTGAAAGCTTCGGAAGTGATTTGTACATACTGTCTAGCGTACATTCAGCAAGTGAGTCTCGGAGGCTGAAAGTCGAGTCTTGCGGTTGTTTTCTCTGGTGTTTCTCTCTTGAGGCCCTTAGAACAGCCAGCCTGGTGTTTCTGGTGTCCTGTCGTCCTTCTCTGTGATTGTTGTCAGTTCGAAAGGTGAAAGATGTGTGGAGAAAGAACATCCCTTGGAGCAGTGGCTGAGAGCTGTGACTTGGCACCATGTGGATAGTTACTATTGAGTTAGCAGTCTTTCTGCGAAATCTGGCTTTGGTAACATCTGGGAAATTTGGACCCCTCGTTCGGCCCCTAGCACCCCTGAATTCCGGAGCCCAGTTTTGATGGGGCTTACAGTCATAGCTGTTACTCTGTAGGGTGGGCCCCAGACTGTGGCCAGGTGCATTGCGCTAGGGGAGACAGATTCACAGCAGGCAGAATTTGAGGAGGGCTTAAAATACCTGCTTTGGGAGGCTGAGGCAGGTGGATCACCTGAGGTCGGGAGTTCGAGACCAGCCTGATCAACATGGAGAAACCCTGTCTCTACCAAAAACATAAAATTAGCCTGGTGCGTTGGCAAGCACCTGTAATCCCAGCTACTTGGGAGGCTGAGGAAGGAGAATCACTTGAACCCAGGAGGCGGAGGTTACGGTGAGCCGATATCGTGCCATTGCACTCCAGCCTGGGCAGCAAGAGCAAAACTTTGTCCTAAGAAACAAAACAAAACAAAACAAACCTGCTTTGTTACCTGCCTGTGGTTGGAATTGAGTTTATCTCTGAGTCCTTGGTAGTCACTGAGTGTGTGTGTTTTGGTGAGCATGGTGCTGCTGGCTCAGAGATGACAGTGCTCTGCCCTCCTTCATGTTTCTCTGCACCTTTCATGGTAGCCACACGCAGATGCATCACCTGTTGTAATTATACCTGAAGGAATGAGCAAGAGGAGGCTGGCGACGGGGCTGCTTTAAAAATCCTTTTTTCTGTGGATAATAGGCTAATAGCGGGGCATGCTTTAGAAGATGTGGCCTCCGCCAAGGGTGTGGGAACTGGATTTGTAGACACTGACAGGACCACACCCAGCCTGGGAGGCAGCATGGGCTTCTGAGGTGCCTGGATCCCTGCCCAGTGTGGACAGCTGATGCTCAGACAGGTGAAATGATGTGCAGTTGCTCAGGGATTGGGTGGCAGAGAGGGACAGAATTTAGGTCTTCTAACTTGGAACAGGGCTGTCTCCATCTTAACACTCACACCTAGGTGTACAGTTTGGGGAGCACTGCTGTTTGGTCTAGTGAGACACACTCAGTGTAAATATCCATGCTCTGTAGCACCCAGATTCCAAGGGACTAGGGAGTGTGCCTGCATCCACGGGCTGGGGGGAGCCCGGGTCCTCCAGGGCTACTGTGGTGCATGGGCTTCTTGGTGCCTGGTCCTGTAACTGAACTTGAGTGGCTTTTGGCTGTTGCCCCCAGGCCTGGTCTCCCTACAGTTCAGAGGCTAGTGAGCTCTCAGCAGCAGGGAGGGCCTTTTGCATAGTGTGAACTTGGCCACACCAGACCATTCAGGAGTGTCCGGAATCTTGGTATTCAAGGTCCCTGCCCAGCTCTGGCCCTGGACTTCAGCACTGGTCAAAGGTCCCCAGAGCTGCCCTGGCTCTGAGCAGGTGAGTGAGCTTCCCAGAGCACTTTTATTCGGGACTCTCTGTGCCAGTGTAAACTGATAGTAATGATTCCCTCCCCCAGCTCTCTACCAGCTATCTAAGTTTTCTTTGTTAGATAATCAGGATTAATTTAAGCAGACTAGTCCATCCGTTTAGAAACGGTTAGTGAAGAAAGGTGAATGCGGGAGGGGTCAGAGTCCCTTATGGGGCCACCACAAGTGAGTCCCCTCGCTCTTTGGGGCCTTGGATTCCCTCCTGTGAGTTGGGGTAGCAGAAGGGAAGGGGTGCTCAGGTAATCCTACCATATCCTGGTGTCATGTGTAGTGAGTACAGGTGAGTGTGCTCCCAGCCAGGGCAGATCCTGCTCCTAGGCTGTGAGTCTTAGGAAGGAATTGGTAAAAATGATGCCATCTTTTTTGCTGTTTATCCAAAGGGGGAAAAAAAGAAGAAATAAAAGCAGCAGGTAGCTGTCCACCAGACCCCGTGCAAAGGGCTTTTCTGTGAATCCTCACAGAGACTTAGGAAGTAGGTTTTAGTAGAGGGCCTTACAGATAAGGAAACACGGGCAGAGGACTGAAGTGAGTTTCCCAACGACACCCATGGAGGAGGAAGCTGCAGAGCTAGGATTTAGATGCAGAGGGGTCTCCAAGCCTGTCCTTCCAGCTCTGAAGTCCTGGGACCGTATATTCCATCAGAAACTGAAAGGCGTGTAGAGGGGGCTGAGGGTCAGGATAGGGTTTTATTCCTGTCCCTTCCTTGTGACGCTGTAGGACTGTGATCTGGAGTTCCCAACACCAGTGCCCTATGGCTGGTAGCACCCTTCTGAGACTCTAGGATCTACTGTTTGATTTAGTCAGTTTCTTCTGTAGTCTGATGGGAGGGTTTCACTTCAAACCTGCAATGCTGTTCGGCCATTTATCAGCAAGCAGAGAAAAACACCCATACCTTCTAACAAGATTAAGCTAGTTCTGTGGTTCTTTTTTTTTTTTTTTTTAAAGATGGGGTTTCACCATGTTGGCCAGGCTGGTTTTGAAGTTCTGTGATTCTTAATGAGAATGCAAGCCATTTGGATTCACAAAGGTGGTGGTTTTCTCTCTACCAGCTAGGGAACATACCGGAGCCTTTTTGAAAATAGTTCCAGTGAAGATAAACATTTATTGAGCACCTACTGTACTGTAGTAGGTGAATAAATGGATTTCTCGCTCATCTCAGGAACAGAATAGGATTTCGACCTTGCGGTAGTTGGGATGGGTCGTCTTTGTGTGGTCAGGCATGTGCTCGTGTGGAGTAGAAACTCTCTATGTAACGGCTCAGTGACTGGATGAACGTCAACGCTGGTCCCTCTGGCTTTTCCTGCTGCCCCAGGCCACGTGCCCAGAAGGGATGCTGTCTTACCGGGGAGGTCTTTCTTAACTGTTTGACCCCCTCCCCACCCTATCCCAAGCCCATCCCTATGGCACCTAGATTAGTTCTTCCAACCAGAACGTATGTTTCTTTTTTTTTTTTTTTGAGACTGAGTCTTGCTCTGTCGCCAGGCTGGAGTGCAGGGGCACGATCTCAGCTCACTGCAGCCTCTACCTCCTGGGTTCTAGCAATTCTCCTGCCTCAGCCTCCTGAGTAACTGGGGCTATAGGCGTTCACCAGCATGCCCAGCTAATTTTTGTATTTTTAGCAGAGACGGGATTTCACCATGTTGGCCAGGATGGTCCCCGATCTCTTGACCTTGTGATCTGCCCACCTTGGACTCCCAAAGTGCTGGGATTACAGGTGTGAGCCGCCGTGCCCAGCCCCAGAACATATGTTTCTTACGGGCAGAGACGGTCTTCAAGCATTGGGTGGGCGGTTGAACTCAGTTTATCTGAGATTCTGTGATTGGGATTTTCAGCAAAATATGGTGGAAGGCTGGTCAGAGGGGCGAGTCTGGCAGTGAGAGCCTGGGCAAATCTAACTGTCTGCTTATTGTCAGAACAAAATTGGGGAGGTTGGAGGGGTAGGGGAACACTGAAAGCAAAAGAAAGCTGGCAGGGAGCCCCATCATGCAAAACCGATGATGGCAGAGCTGCCAGGCTGCAGTGGGGAGTGGGGCGGGAGCCTGGTGTGGAGTCTGTGAACATACCCTAGGTGCCTGGATACTCCTTTTATCTCCCTGCACATGGGTTCATGTGCATCTATGGTGCTTTGATGTGGACTCTTGTGTTAAATTTGTTCTTCTGTGCAGCCTTATGACACTTCAGTGAGTTTGTCTATATACAAGAAAAGGAAAACAATTTTGGCCAGGCGTGGTGGCTCACGCTGGTAATCCCACTACTTTGGGAGGCCGAGGTGGTTGGATCACCTGAGGTCAGGAGTTCAGGACCGGCCTGGGCAACATGGTGAAACCCCCGTCTCTACCAAAAAATACAAAATTAGCTAAGTGTGGTGGCATGCGCCTGTAATCCCAGCTACTCAGGAGGCTGAGGCAGGTGATCACTTGATCCCAGGAGGTGGAGGTTGCAGTGAGCCGAGACTGTGCCCTTGTACTCCAGCCTGGCGACAGAGCAAGACTCTGTTTCAAAAAACAAAGCAAAACAAAATAATTTTGAGGATGAGGCGTTTCTTCCTTCCTTATGAGTGGGGTGTTTATGAGCCAGTGACATTGACAAGGCTGGCAGAGTCAAGGGGAGGCCCTGGGTAGTCCAGCTTACCAGCAGTGAATTCAGTTCTCTCTTAAAAGCAACCTGACAGTTGGAATATTTCATCCTTAGCCTTTGAATACTGACAGGGTGCCAGCCTTTTGTGTGTCAAGATGC
The DNA here is from genome assembly GCF_048565385.1 of Saimiri boliviensis. Classification (NCBI taxonomy): domain Eukaryota; kingdom Metazoa; phylum Chordata; class Mammalia; order Primates; family Cebidae; genus Saimiri; species Saimiri boliviensis. The sequence goes on from NC_133461.1 coordinate 98,824,211, forward strand.
CCCTCTGAGACCTCAGCTGGTTAATGTCTCAAGCTCTTCTTTAGGAGAGAAAATGGGTTTGTATTAACCAACCACTATTGCCCAGTCTCGTGATGACCCGGGTTGTGGAATGGGTAAGTTGTGTGACCTCCATGGGTCACCGCCGTTGACTTTGCCTGGAAATACACTCTTGCAGCTGGGCATAGACAGAGTGGCCAGGGGTTTTGTGGATATTAACAAGTGAGGATTTCAGTGACACTGATACAGGGTCTTCTCCAAGGTCAGGCAGATAGGAGGTGGCATCCATGTGACTTAGCATGTTGTAGAAACAAAGCATATTGGGACAGAAGGAAGTTGAAGATCACCTGGGATCCCTTAGCATCTCTCCCTTTGTGAGAGGTAGGATAGCCTAGTGGTTAACAGCATGACTCTGGCCGACTGTCTGGCTTCCTTCTAATCTTGCTTCTGTGCTTTGTGACCTTGAGGCAAGTCATTTGCCTCAGTTTCCCCATTTATAGGATGGGGATAACTGGCTGCTAATATTGTTGTTTTTATTGTTACAGTTATTTTGTAAATGGAAGAGTTAGAGGCTCAGAGAAGCAAGCTGATTGACCTAAGGCCATACAATGTATCAGTGCCAGATGCGGGGCGAGAAGGAACTGTGGCTCAGACCCTGTCTCTCTTAGCAGGGAAGGGCAGCTGGGTGGGAATGACTGGCAGCTCAGTTCCGCCTCTAGTCCAGGGTTGTCCCTTCTCTTTCTGTCTCCCAGTGAGGTCACCAGTTGCACCCATGAAACCCTAGCTCTGTTATCTGGCATCTTTGGAATTTGCTCCACCTGTAGGGCAGAGATAACTTAATCCTTTTGGGCAGGCCACACATGGGCTCTTCTGAGTGTGTTCTGGGTACACTGGGCATGGGCCAGGCACAGACCCTTTCGTCCCGCCCTCTTTCCGCTGGAGGCGTTTCTAGAGAAAGGATGGAGACCAGGTAGGGCTCCGAGGGTCAGGGGATGTGGGAATGGCATCCTCTGAACCACAGGCAAGGCCGGAAGCTGCTGCCCATGGGCAGAGAGGGAAATCTCACTGGTGTGTTTGTTAACGGTGGCCTGGTAAGCAGCGGCAGCTTGGGAGGGAGGGGCAAGCCTGTCCAGGGGCCTAGTAGGGAGGGCTTCTGTTGCACGGCCTGTTGCTCTCGCCCAGATATCAGAGAGCCCATCTGTCTTGCCTACTGCCTGGCTATTCATAGCTCCCATCGTATTGCTATTGGGTGTGATTTGTAGCCATGGAAGACACTTGATCATAAAGTAAATTCCACACTCTCCAGCAAGATATTCAGGGCCTTGCATGGTCTAGCCGCAGCCTGCTCTTCTTCCAGCAGACATTCATTGATCATCTAATGTTGCAGCTGCTCTCCTAAGTCTGAGGCTGCCTCTCTACCCGTACCTGACTCCTGTCTTCTCTGCACACCAGACCCTCCAGCCACAGGTCCTCATTCCCCAGATGCACCAGCCTGTTCACCTCCTCCTGTAATAAGCATTGCTGTATTCTTCTCCATGTCAAGTTTGCCTTTTTCTTTTCCAAAGTAATATGTGTACATAGTTACAAAATGAAATAGTGTAGAAGAGACTGTAGTGACAGCTCTAATTCTGACAGCCTGACATACCCTCCCTTTTTCTAGGCGTCTGTTCAAATGGCTTCCCTCTGACCACCTTCTCCAGGTTGGGTGTGATCTGGAGTCTGGATCTGTACCCGATAGCACGTCCTGCTGTGGCCTGTTTCAAGGAGAAGCGGGGTTTGGTGCTGTGGCTTCTCTTCTGGGAGGCTGAGGAACTTGGTTATTGCTATCTTAGTGGAATTGTTATTTTATTTTATTTTTTGAGACAGAATTTCACTTCGTTGCCCAGGCTGGAGTGCAGTGGCATGGTCTTGGCTCACTGTAACCTCCACCTCCTGGGTTCAAGCAATTCTTGTGCCTCGGCCTCCGTGTAGCTGGGATTACAGGTGCCCACCACCATGCTTGGCTGATTTTTTTTTTTTTTTCGTATTTTGTAGAGATGGAGTTTCACCATGTTGCCCAGGCTGATCTTGAACTCCTGAGCTCAGGCAGTTCTTCCATCTTGGCCTCCCAAAGTGCTAGGATTACAGGTGTGAGCCACTGTGCCGGGCCAGAACTGTTATTTTCTACCAAATGTGCAGTGCAACTCTTCACTGAGTCTTTTGTCCCTAGCAGTAGCAGCGGCCCCTGAAGCTCCAGTAGACCCTGAAGGTTTCAGGACGGTGCCTTGAGAGCATCAGTGATAGGTGACATGAATCCTCTGTGGTCCACTTCAGAGGCAGCAGGTGACTGGGAGATCTGACTGTGGGAGATCTGGTCTTTTCAGAAGGACAAATGTGACTCTTGTGAAAATTGGGACCACTGGGGGGCATAGGTGGAAAGACAGAGACAGAGGAGCCTTTATGATTTGTTCCCACCCTTATGAACCCACTTCCTCCCGCCTCCAACGGCAGAGTGACCTGAATGCTGGAGGAGGTCTAGGCTTTCCTGTAGGCGAGTCAGGGAAAGCTACGCAGACATGAGTTAGTTGGACGAGTGCTTTCATGAGGTCTCCCCTCTTCCTTTGACTTGGTATAGCGTTTCTGGCTGAGTTTCTAGGAAGCTGGCTGGGTTCTTCGCTTGCTCCAAAATAGTAGTTTTCACCAGTGGCTTTTCAGATGAGCTGGAAGCTTTTTTTCAGAATGTATGTTCCTCTGACTCCCCTTGAGTCCCCCACCATGTCATCCTGAGAGATCATCTTTTTCCCACTCCACCCCTGCTGTTTTTGAGGTGGGGGCAATAACTACTTTTAGGGGAATCATTTTTCTCTTGCTGGTTTTAAAACATTAAGAGCACCAATTTGTGTGTGCTTGTGTGTGTGTATGTGTGCGTGTGTGTGCGTGTGTGTGTGTGTGTGTGTGTGTGTGTGTGTGTGTGAGAGAGAGAGAGAGAGAGAGAGAGAGTGTCTTTCTTATCCAGGCTGGAATGCAGTGACATGATCATAGCTCACTGCAGCCTCAATCTCCTGGTGGTTCTCCTACCTTAGCCTCCCAAGTAGCTAAGACTACTGGTACCCACCATGCCTGGCTAATTTTTTTAAAAAAATTATTTTCTGGAGAGATGGGGTCTCGTTATGTTGCCCAGGCTGGGCTTGAATTCCTGGCAGCAGGCGATCCACCTGCTTTGGCCTTCCCAAGTGCTGGGATTACAGATGTGAGCCACTGTGCCCAGCTCAAGTTTTCCTTTTCATTAAATACATATATATATGTATATGCATATATGTATATATGCATATATGTGTGTGTATGTGTGTTTATATGTGTGTGTATGTGTGTGTGTATATGTACCTGTATGTATACTCTCTTTGTGAATCTATTTTTGCCAGTTTGGGAGATGTTAGAAAAAGACATGATTTGGCATCTTGAACAGGGCTACACTTAGGTGCGCTTTGAGAGCTGCAGCTAAAGGATTATTTGTGCTGCTCTGCTTTTGCCTGTGGCGTGTGGAAATGATGCTGAGTGAAGTCCTCCTGCTTCATTTTGCATGACTTTTTTTTTTTGAGACAGAGTCTTGCTCTGTCACCCATGCTAGAGTGCAATGGTATAATCTCAGCTCAGTGCAACCTCCACCTCCGAGTTCAGGCAATTCTCCTGCCTCAGCCTCCTGAGTAGCTGGGATTACAGGCATGTGCCGCTATGACTAGCTAATTTTTATATTGTTAGTAAAGACAGGGCTTCACCATTTTGGCCAGGCTGATCTCAAACCCCTGACCTCAGGTGATCCACCTGCCTCAGCCTCCCAAAGTGCTAGATTACAGGCGTGAGCCACCATGCCCGGCCAGTTTTGCATGATTTTTACACAGCTTTTCAAAGGGCCAGGGTGTGACTATGGAAAGCCCTGTTAAGAGTCCCTTTTCTGTAAAGGAGCCTAGGAAGGGAGTAGTTTGAGGCAGGAAGGCTGGTGGCTTTGCATGGAGAGCGGTGGTTTTGGACGGGGAGCGTCGACGGTTTTAGTGTTCATGGTGCTCCTTGATGTGGTCTAGGTTTCTGCATTTGTAGTGTGTGCCTCCTCAGGTTGCTGGAAGCTGAGACAGGGCTTTCCAAGGCCTAGATGGGGCTTGTGGCTTTACTTAGGAAGACAATCCTTTCTATAAAGCAGGTGCCAAAAAAGCCTCTTCCTCTTCGTCCTCCCGCTGTGATTTTGGCATGGAGTTTCAGTGAGGGAGGATTCTACAGGAATCAGCTCCCTGGTCTGATCCTTTCTGGATAATTGTGGATGGGACTTGGCTTCTTGGTGTCTTGAGAGTGTCCTCAGCAGACCCCAGTGAAACAGGAGCAAAGAGCTATGGATGGGCTCATGGTGGATGTGGGAGAGCTGCTGGCCAGGGGGATACAGGGGGAGGCTCGGAAAACAGGGAGGTGGCTGGGCTTGGCCCTCATTTTGTTGTGGTTCATTGAGTGAATGTCAGTGCTAGCTGGGGACAGTTGGCAGACAGGATAAAAATCTTACCAGTTTGATTTTTAATTCTGAAGCAGACATTGGGCAGCAGAGGTGAACATTTGGCATTTATCCTAACACTTTGGAGGTGCCCGAGCCTTATTTTCTTTCTCTGGGAGAAAGTCTGGAACAGAGACGGTGGGGGGACAGCCCTCTAGGGCTCAGCCCTGGGCCCCCTGGAATTGTGCTGCTCATGGTATCACGGTGCTTGTTTGTTTCTGGTCTGTATCCCCATTGCACCTGGCTCAAGGGAGGTGTGTGGCAAATGCTTTAGAATGGGCCATCGAGTAGATTTCACATGATCGTCTCCTCAGTCCTAGAAATGCCATGTGAACTTGGAACATGGGGTGGTTTTTATTTTTGAGAAATTGGAGAGTTGGGAGTCACAGGCTGTCTCCAGGTCAGACAGGGAGTCAGTGGCTGAGTTCCTGATGCTACAGGGGGCTGGCCTGGGTGGCATGACCTCTGCAAGACCCCAGGAGGGCCTGAGGCCCCCTAGCAGGCTCATCTTTGCCCCTGTCTCTTTTCTTTTTTGGTCCTAGACCTGGATCAGAGGCTCCTTATCCACAGGATCTTGGACAAGTCATTTTCCTTCTTGGGCCCCAGTTTCCCATCTGAAAAGGTGGCGCCTGGGCTGGGCAGGATGTGGTCTCCCCAGGATCCTTGTAGCTTCTGTTATATGATCCTGTAAGCTCACCTGGGACAGCACATACATTTTCCACTCTCCCTCCTCCCAGCAATGAGAGAACAGGACAGTGAGACAAGCCTTGCCTGTTTTGTCATCTTAGGGGAGAATTGGTATCAGGGGCCGACCCCTTGCATTGTTCTATCCTTGCTAGGAGTTTGTGGAGCCAGTGGATGCGGATACAGAGTTCACATCACTGGGAGTTCGTTTCATTGCTGGAGCAGTTCTGGAGCTGGAGGGGACTTGCTCAGGTGACACTGTGAGTGGCAGAGTCAGGCCAGAGACCCTTGTCTTCTGATTCCCTGGCGGGACAGGTTTCTCCATCCTGCAGGCAGGTGCAGAGGAAAAATGCTCGTTCACAGGTAGCGTACAAGGGCTCCTCTCTGCTGCGTGTTTGGCACTCTGTCTCTTCCACCTCTCCCTGCCCGGTTGCCAGAGGGGGTCTCTCTGACTCCTTCAGACACCTGCTTCAAGGGCTTAGCTGTGTGGCTACAGCTGTGTTTTCACAAGTGTGATCAGTGAGATGTCTCTGGTCATTAAATGAGATAAGGCTTGCATTGCTAAAGACAAAGGTTTAGAAGTGGCTTTTTAAAACCAAGGGAAACAGATTTCTTTCCTGAAGGGTTTCCCAGAGCCTTTGGTATGCTAATGTGTTTGTGAATATTAAATAGGGGAGAACTAACTTGTAAACATGGAAACTGATTTTACTGAACACGAGACTGGCAGCTAGGTCTTGGGCAGGAACTGAAACCTGGACAGGAAAGGAGATTTGTGAAATTCTCTGTCTCCGTGTGTGTGTGTGTGTGTGTGTGTGTGTGTGTGTGTATTTTTAATGTGTGTGTCTGTGTGTGTGTATTTTTAATCTCCGCCCTGTCTCTATGCATCCTGATTCATTCATTTCCTTTTTCCTCCTCTCTACCCTTCCCTTTTTTTGTATTTTTAAAAATTATAATAAAACATACATAACAAAATTTGTCATCTTACCCATTTTTAAGTGTGCAGTTCAGTGGCATTAAGTACATTCATGCTTTTACACAACCATCAGCATCATCCATCCACAGAACTCTCCTCATCTTGCAAAACCCAAACTTCTGTACCCACAAAACAAGAGCTCTCTGTCTTGTTTCCCTCCTCACCCCAACCCCAGGCTATCTCCATTCCACTTTTTGTCTATAAATTTGACTACTCCAGGCACCTCCTATCAGCGGAATAATACAGTATTTGCCTTTTTGTGACTGGCTCATTTCACTTAGCGTGTTGTTGTTAAGAAACATCTATGTTGTAGACTGTATCAGCATTTTCTTTCCTTTTTTAAGGCTGAATAATATTCCACGGTATGGGTCTATCACATTGCATTTATCCCTTCATCTGGTGATGGACGCTTGAGTGGCTTCCACTCACTCCCGGACTCTTTTTCCCCTCTGTGGTCCTCAAGGAATAGAAAATGCCCAGCCTTCATTTTTACGTTTTACAGGTAGTAGAACTTTTAAAAAAGGGAGTGCTTTGGGAGGCCCAGATAGAAGCATCCCTTGAGCCCAAGAGTTTGAGACCAGCCTGGGCAACATAGTGAGATCCTGTCTCTACAAAAATGCAAAAATCAGCTGGGTGTAGTCATGCTCACTTGTAGCCTGAGCTAGTCAGGTGGCTGAGGTGGGACGATTGCTTGAGCCCAGGAGGCTGAGGCTGCAGTGAGCTATGATCATGCCACTGCCTTCTACCCTGGGTGACAGGGTGAGACACTGGTCTTAAAAAAATAAAAAATAGGGGCTGGGCGTGGTGGCTCACACCTGTAATCCAAGCACTTTGGAGGCCAAGGCGGGCAGATCACCTGAGGTCGGGAGTTCAAGACCAGCCTGACCAACATGGTGAAACCCTGTCTTTAAAAAATTAAAAAATAAAATAAAAATAAAAAAGACTAAATTAATTATATTGTCTCTTTGGCTGTGGCCACTTCTGCCTGCCTTCCTAGCCACCTGCCTTCCATCTCTCTTTTATTATTATTATTTTTTTGTTTAGTTTTCGTTATCAAATCAGGGGTATCGCACTGCCTTCCATCTCTCTTCCCTCTCCTGAGGCTGCTGCAGGGTTGATCCCTCCTAGTCTCTTCACTGCACTCCTTCGAGGCTCCCCGGTGGCTCGTATCCTCCTCCTCTCATCACACACTTTCCTTGTTTTTCCCCATCGTTTTTCCTCCTCTGTATCCTGGTGCCGACCTCAGTGGGTGCTCCCTGCAGGCAGGTGGAAGAAATGAGGGTGCTGCAGGATGAATGAGGCTCTGGTCCCAAACTTGGCTGCTGTGGCTGCAGTGGTCCCCCAGGGGCCTGACTGGGCCCATCTCTGCACTCATGGGCCACTTGCCTCTGTGTGGGGCTTATGTCCTTAACTGTGGCCTGCCCTTGCTTGAGTAAACCCCGCTGAGGACACAGAAGGCCACTGAGGCACAGTGACTGAAGCAGATTTCAATCTTTTAGAGGTTTGTTCTGTCAAGGTTGAGGATACACCTGGGAGAAAGAAACACAGGTTATAGTAGGATTTGTGTCCTGTGCTTTTTTCCAAAGAGAGTTTTGGGAATGTCAGTATTTAAAGGGGAAAGAGCAAGCAGAAGAAAGAGAAGAAGAATAAAAGGAGGAAGGGTGGACATTTCGGCACATAGTACCATACCTGTGAAGCTATGATGAACACTCAGTGAATCTACATTTGACATGTGAAAGGAAGGGAGCTGGGGAAAGTCAATCCTGGTCTTGCCCTCAGCAAATCTACGATTTACATAAGATAAAGTAAACTTATGAAATTACAGCTGTCTGTTTGGGAACAAAAAGAAGGTCAGTTTTTGCGTGACTCACTTCCCAAGCTTAACTTTTTTTTCCTTTGCTTAGTGAGTTTGGCGCCTGAGGTTTTATGTTTCTTTCACAGCACAAAGATACTCAGTTGACTTTTTCTTTCAGAAATGATACATTTTGGTTCAGTAATGTTTCCTCCAACTGCCCCACCCCTAATCTGAAAGGGGCAAGGGGTGAGAAGCCAGTCCCCCAAATGTCCCTGTAAGTCTTGGTGTGATGCTAGCCTCCAAATGGCTGACATAAGCAGTTTTATAAAGGAGAGACCCTCTTGATGGCTTCATGTGTATCGCAGGGTGGGATGGGGACAGTCATTGTTGACAGCCAGCCTGTGCCAGGTGTTTCCCAGCAGCTCTCTGGGGGGTTATTCCAGCCAAGGATGGCCATGCCCTAAGGTTAAGGAACCTGCTTGTGGTCCCAGAGCTGGAATTGAGATTGGCGATCTTGGACTGGGTGGCTGTAAAGCCCAGGCACCCTCTGTGCCCCCTGCCCTCACTCAGCTCCTCCCTCCACAGGTAACCAGAGGTGATTCCTGACTGCCAAGGCAGAGAGCTGGGGCTGGTTGCGGTCTAGATGGTCACTTAGTTGGTTCCCCAAGCTGAGTCCTGATCAAAATCATCTGGGGAATTTTAAAAAGAAAAAGATTTGAATCGGTGCATGCTGGGGTGGTGCCTACACATGGGTATTTTCAAACATTTCCCGGGTGATTCTAATCATCAGCCCCTGCTTTGATCCTCCCTCTCATTTTCCAGTCAAGGACACTGGGACCAGAGTGATGAGATGCCATGGCCAAGGCCACTGGGCTGTAGCCCGAGCCAGCATCATGTCCAAAGTGCAATCTCAGTAGCCAGTTCTCCGTGCTCCCTGTTTGCCCAGACTGCCACCACTGCTCGCCCGGGACTCTGGAACCCAAGGAAGGCCTTGGACCAAGGGCTTGCAAAACCTTGGCAGGACCTTGCCTTAGGCTGGAAACCTCAGGGCTCCAGCCAGGGTTCACCCCCAAGAAGATGCACCGCCATTGTCCAAGGTATAGGGGCCTCTCCCCTGGAGGGTGCTGCCTGGAGCCACCCCTCGTCCACAGGCCCGCGTTAGGTACCCTACCCGAGACCGGTTGCCTCTGCTCTGCACATGGTTCTGCAGATCACACCCAGGCTTGAGAAGTGCGGCAATGTGTGGACCTTGCAGTAATATGGAAAGGTCCAAATTAAAGGTGATGGCAATGATAGCAAAGTCCAAGAAAGCGTGACTCCTATTTAGGGGTGGTGGACTAAGAGACAGTACCCTTTCATGACAGTGGGTATTCTAAATTGGGTTTGTTTGTTCATCGATTCATTCATTCAACAGAGGTTTATTGGACCCCCAATACATCATCTTACTGGTCCTTGGAGATCTGCTGTGAACAAGACAAACACAACCCCACCTCTGTGGCCCGCAGAACCCTGGAAGGTCACATACTAGAACCCCATCACCTGGCCTCTCCATCAATCACTGTCATGTAGCCCCTTGACAGGGGACTCTTGTGTTATTACTGACAGTAATGATGGTTTCAGACACATATTATCCCATTTAATTTTCTCGACCATTCTCTCAAGTGGGGAAGCTCATGCTTAGAGAGTGTAATGACCTCGCCCAGGGTCATACCATGAGCAGTAGAATCTGGATTCAGTCCCAGTTCCCTCATTCCAAAGCTGGGGTTCTTGACAGATACATTGTACTACTTGGGTCCCCTTGCTTTTTGTCCAGGGCAATGATAAGAAGAAGCCAGGTGACACACGAAGCTTTATTTGCTCTAAAACTTGAGCGATGTCATATGTGCTAAAGGAGGAGTTTTGTCTCTTCCTTCCCAGCATAAACACTTTGCATGGCGCTCACATCTTCATTTGTTGTGGCCAACAGGCCGCTAGGGAGCTAAATGAGGTGTTGTGACCGTGACCTGGGTATTCTCTTGATTCAGATGCCTTCTTGGTTGGCACGTTCACTTGTCCTTCCCTTGGCCTTTCTTGCTTATAATGCATCCCTCTTAAAATTTATTATTATTATTTTTTTAAAGACAGGGTCTCGTTCTGTCGCCCAGGCTGGAGTGCAGTGGCAAGATCATAGCTCACTGCAGCCTCAAACTCCTGGGCTCACAGCATTCTCCCACCTCAGCCTCCCAAATAGCCAAGACTACAGTGTGTGCCACCATGCCTGGCTAATTTCTTCATTTTTTTTGTTAAGACGAGGTCTCAGTGTGTTGGCCAGCTTGATCTCGAACTCCTGGCCTCAAGCAATCCTCCTGCCTTGGCCTCCCAAAGCACAAGGATTATAGGTGTGAGCTGCCACACCTAGTCTAATGTATTCTCTAATTATTAAATTAGATCAGATCTTTTCTGAAAGTCTTAAAATAGAAATCACTTTAAAAAACAAAAAGGTGCAGGGCCACCTTCCCCAGGACCCTGGGGCCCAGGTGTCTTGGCACCTGCCTTGGGCTGGGCCAGAAGATGTTTTCACCGGTCTGTGGTAGGAAAGAGGGAGCAGAGTAGCAAGTTTTTAATAAAGCTAAATCTAGCTGGGCTTACATCTGTAATTCCAGCACTTTGGGAGGCCGAGGTAGGTGGATCACGAGGTCAGGAGTTCGAGACTAGCCTGGCCAACATAGTGAAACCCCGTCTCTACAAAAAATACAAAAAATTAGCTGATTGTGGGGGGAAGTAATCCCAGCTACTCAGGAGGCTGAGGCAGGAGAATCGCTTGAACTTGAGAAGCGGAGGTTGCAGTGAGTCGAGATCACACCACTGCACTCCAGCCAGGGCGGCAGTGTCTCTGTCTCAAAGAAAAAAAATAAAAAATAAAAATAAAGCTAAAGGTTCCATTTTATAGTCAGAGGTAGTCTTCCTTATTTTTCTTTTAAGTGTTAAAAATGCTGTTTCTTTTAGGAAATGATGTTTGCGGTAGAGGGCGGTGGTGATTGTTGCTTATATTGTTACGGTTTTTGTGTCCTTTCTTGGCAAAATAAAAAGTTAGCCTTGGTGTGCCCATTTCTCTTGTGCTTTCAATAGCCAGTGGAATCTGTAATCTGAAAATGACCACTAATTCAGGTAATCGTTTTTCACTGTTTCCCCAAGCCCTGGGGTAGCTGGGGCTCTCTGTCCTGGGAAGTGAGGGGCAGCATCATAGAGTCCTTTGTCCATCTTCAGTCAGAGAAGCCTTCCTTTTCTATATATGGGATTAGATTTTTTTGTATGAGTTTGTTTGGAGATGAAAGAATACCCTTGCCAAAAGTGGGAAAGCTTCTTGTCTAGTATGTTGAGGGAGGGAAGAAGGGAGTGGGGGTGGAGGAAGAGAGGGAGGGAGGGAGGAAGAAAGAAGGAGGGAATATGGTTACTTTGGTGAGACTGAGCCATGGTGGATCTTCCATGTGGCAAGTATTTCTTACCTGCTGTACTCGTCAGACTTCTCCAGAGAAATAGGTAATAGGATGTAACAGTCTGCTAGGGTTTATAAGAGAGGCTTTTGGTTGAAGGCCGTCCTTGGGTCCTAGCAGACAGAAATCAGAGAAACAGAAACAACAGAGAGAGAGAGAGAGAGAGAGAGAGGAAAGGGAAACACAGAGAGAGAGATCTATATCCAGCTATATAGAGAGGTTATCTGTCTGCCTATTTATCTATTTATCTGCCTGTTAATCTACCTCTCTCTCTCTCTATCTGCCTGTTATCTATCTGTCTATCTATCTATCTATCCATCCATCCATCTACCTACCTACCTATCTGTCTAATCTACCTACTTACCTAGAAATTGAGAGATTTATTTTGAGGATTGGCTGACATGATTGTAGGCACTGGCAAGTACAAAATATGCAGGGTAGAGACCCAGGGAGAGCTGATGTTACAGTTTGAGTCCGAAGGCAGAATTTCTTCCTTGAGAGAGAAATTCTGATGAAACGAGGTATACGTACCCATGGTATAGTAGAAGTTAACCTGCTTAACTCAAAGTCTACTGCTTCAAGTGTTAATCTCATCTAGAAAATACCTGCATACATACCTCTAAACTAGTGTTAGATCAAGTATCTGGGTACTGCGGCTCAGCCAGGCTGACCCATGAAATTAATCATCACACCTGTGCAGGTGCCTCTCCCTCCTGGGTGGCGTCCTAGGGATGACAGAGGAGGGGAAAGCCAGGTCTCTGCTTCAGGGAGACAAGATTATGCATACAAAGAAGTTAAGAATGCTGCTCTGTCTGTGGAGTGGCCATTCTTTTATCCCTTTACTTTCTTAACAAAATTGCTTTCACTTAAAAAAAAAAAAAAGAAAGAAAGAAAGAAAGAAATTGGCTGGGTGCAGTGGCTTACACCTGTAATCTCAGCACTTCGGGAGGCTGAGGTGGGCAGATTAGGAGGTCAGGAGTTCGAGACCAGCCTGGCCAAAATGGTAAAATCCTGTCTCTACTTAAAATACAAAAATTAGCTGGGTGTGGTGGTGGTTGCCTATAATCCTAGCTACTTAGGAGGCTGAGGCAGAATTGCTTGAACCCAGGAGGCGGAGGTTGCAGTGGGCTGAGATTGTGCCACTGCACTCTAGCCTCGGTGACAGAGCGAGACTCTGTCTCAGAAAAAAAAGAAAGAAATTAAGAACAAGACCATTTGTATTTAAGTTCCAACTTATAAAAATAAAATGCAAAAAGGTATTTTTAGAGATGATGAAGATCTCTAAGCCCCCAAGTGGGGGCTGGAGGATTTGGGGAAATTTCATGGTGTAGGGACTAACAGGAGCTTCCAGAACATGGAGGTTTCAGATAAGTGAGGACACAGAAGACTTCACCACCAGAGTGGTAACTGCAGGACAATTATACATCTATCTAGGACTCTTGAGTTTTTGAAGGGTTTTCATATGCATTATTTGGTTTGCTGCTTGCAACAATCCTGTTATTTTAATTGAAGGTCTTAAGGTCCAGAGACGTTAAGGAATTCCCCAGAGGCCACACAGCTTGCCAGTGGCAGGGGAAGGTCTTTCTCTTCCACCTCCTTCTCTCTCTTTCTCCATTTATGGGGCATAATGAAATCTGCATGTACACATTCATGTGGACTTCATTATGTCCATGTAGAATTCAGTTGGATTTCAAATATGTTTCCTTCCCAGATAAATCCTGTGAAACTATGAACGTTGTTTTTTCTCTCTCCTTCTCCAGGTCTTATTTTCCTTCTTTACCATCCTCATTAAATCTCTTTTTTGTTTGTTTGTTTTCTCTTCTCGCCCACTCCCAGACGCGAATGCAGAGTTTGAGTCCAGATCCCAGAGCCCAGTACACGAGTATCTACGGAGCCCTCAAGAGAATCATGCGGACCGAAGGCTTCTGGAGGCCCTTGCGGGGCCTCAATGTCATGATCATGGGTGCAGGGCCGGCCCACGCCATGTATTTTGCCTGCTATGAAAACATGAAAAGGACTTTAAATGACGTTTTCCACCACCAAGGAAACAGCCACCTAGCCAACGGTATTTTGAAAGCGTTTGTCTGGAGTTAGAAAGTTCTCTTCTTCAACACGTCCCTCCCCAGGGTGTTCCTCCCTGTGACCCAGCCGCCTCGACTTCGGCCCGCTTGCTCACGAATAAAGAACTCTAGAGTTGTGTGTGCAACGCACACCCAGACACACGCACACACACATGCGCGGCACACACATGCTTTTGTCTGTTCCCCACCGCTTTCTGAAGCCTGGGGAGAAATCAGTGACAGAGGTGTTTTCATTTTATTGTTGTATGGGTTTTCTTTTCTTTTCTTTTTTTTTTTTTGTTTTGTTTTGTTTTCAAACATTCGAAAACAATGATCAGACATAGGGGAAACCCTGAATAGAAACAAAACTTATGAATGCTGGATTCAAAAAAAAAAAAAAAAAAAAGTTATCTGGACAGCTTCTTTGAGACTATTTAAAAACTGGTACAACAGGTCTCTACAACGCCAAGATCTAACTAAGCTTTAAAAGGTCAAGAAGTTTTATGGCTGACAAAGGACGCTCCACGCAGAAGGCCTTTCCCACCTTAAGCTTCTGGGGATTTGGGAATTTTACCCCCATTTTCTTCTGTTTGTCTGAGTTGCATCTCTCTGCAAGCAAGGGCTGAAATCGTTTTGTTTGGTTGTTTTGAGGGAGGGCGGGGATGGGGGGTGCAAGTCAGCCAGCAGCTCTTACATAAGGCACGTTTTATGGGGCAGGGCTAAGCTCTTACGTTCTCCTCTCCTGTGGGGTGGGCTTTTGTTTTTTGTTTGGGTTTGGAATGGAAATATGGATAGCAGCATGAAGTACCTTTGTTCTGACAAAATTCATTTGTTTCAACGATGGAGACGTAGATAAGACCAACAGTAACTTCTCCCCCTCTCTTTTGATTCTGCTGAAAAAGCATCTGTCCTCCCATCAGCCAACCTTGGTAATAAGCGTGCCCAGCTGGTTTGCAGATACTTGTTTTGTTTTGTAAAAATTGGCCATTAGTGCATTTATTGAGATGGTCGCTGAAGAGCCAAGCCCTCTCCTACCCCTGAGTCTGTGACATTGGCGTCCTTCTTTTGCTGAAACTGCCTTATGTAACGGTTTCGCTCCTTGAAAGAGATTTAACGGAATCCATTTTATGCCAAGTACTGGCCTGTGCTGTTTCTGCAATGTGTGGTGTATGCTGTGGTGGCGTTGTGATCTTGCTGGGAATGATGATAAGCGTGTGTGCGGTGGGGGAGAGGGTATTACATGCATTGCTGAAGAGTCATCCTGGTATTCCTCATTCCTCCCACCTTCCCGTGGTCATTTTAATTACAGGTTAGTGTCACCGCAAAGGGAGGAAACTCAAAGCCAAAAGCAAAATTCCAGGCCTGATTCTGGCTTTTGAAGTTCCTGGTTCTTGAAGCCAGGCCTGACCCGACCCTCAGATGGGGTCAGTCCTGTAGCTTTGCAGACTGACCCTGGACATCTACCAAATGCAGATTCTCCTGATATCCTCTTCTCTTTCCCAGCCTTTTTTTTTTTTTTTTTTTTTTTAAGCCTGGATTTTAACCAGATTTTCTTTTTTCCCTTTCTCAGTAGTAGATATGATATTATCTCCTTTCAGGGCCCCAGCTTAAGGGCAAAGTGAGTTAATGTGTAGACAAAGGCCTAGGACGAGAGAGAATTAACCTCTAGACTGTAGGAAAAGCCATGCCATGTGGTTTCTGGGACCCACCTAACACTTGCAGGTTTAGCTTCTTCCCAGGGTTGACTATAAGAAAGAAAATGAGGTTTTTCAAGATTACAGTGTGGGTGAGTGTGCCTAAATGAACTATCCCCATTTTTATCCTATTTTCACCATCACTTTAGGGTACTAAGAGTCAGTGCTCACCTGGGTGGAGCTAGTAATACATTTCGCTTCTTAGAGAACTAAGTCCTGGGTTCCGTCTGATTTTAGGTTCCAGGAACTTCCTGAGAACACCAGGTCGCAGAGGGTAATTTTCTGGAGTTTGTTTTGCAGGGATAGCTGGGAGTATGGCCACCCTGCTCCACGACGCGGTAATGAATCCAGCAGAAGGTAATGTTTCCTGGTCCCAGGGAGGGGCAGTAGGGGATGTGCAAAGGGGCACAAAAAAATGGTGGTGGGGGAGTGGTGAGGACTGAAGGTGGGCAGGGCGGCTCCTGGACCCCAGTCAGAGCAGATAGGAGAATTGAATTCCTTACTTCATTATCAAAGGCCTCAAGAAGGGACATGAACATTTGGGTTTTATGGTATTCCTGTGCTCAGAAACACAGCTGCTCAAAGTATGGTCTACAGATCAGCATCATGAGACCTTCTTGGGGGGTTGCAAATGCTAATCCTTAGGCTGCGCCCAGTGGCTCAAGCCCATAATCCCCATCCTTTGGGAGGCCGAGGTGGGAGGATCACTTGAGATCAGGAGTTCGAGACCAGCCTGACCAACATGGAGAAACCCTGTCTCTACTAAAAATACAAAAATTAGCTGGGTGTGGTGTGTGCACCTGTAATCCCAGCTACCGGGGATGCCGAGGTGGGAGAATCACTTGAACCTGGCAGGCAGAGGTTGCAGTGAGCTGAGAGCACACCACGGTAGTCCAGCCTGGGCCTCAGAGATAGACTCCGTCTCAAAACAAGAAAGAAGAAAAAGAAATGCTAACTGGCCGGAGCGGTGGTTTAAAACTGTAATCCCAGCACTTTGGGAGGTGAAGGCAGGTGGATCTGTTGAACCTGGGAGTTCAAGACCAGCCTGGGTAGCGTAATGAGACCCTTGTCTCTACAAAAAATGTAAAAATTAGCCAGGTGTGGTGGTGCATGCCTATAGTCCCAGCTGTTCAGGAGGCTGAGGAAGAATTGCTTGAGCCTGGGAGGGCGAGGCTGCAGGGACTGGTGATGGCACCCCTGCACTCAGCCTGGGCTACAGAGCAAGACTCTGCCTCAAAACAGAAAAGAAAAGAAATGCTAATTGTCAGGCTCTACGCTGAGCCTCTTGGATCAGAATCCCTGGAGCTAGGGACCAGAATCTTTTTCCTGGTGATTTCTATTGCTTTTGCACTACTCTAAAACTTGTATGTATACACCACACACACACACCCCCCTAGCCCTCGTTAATCCTTATCAATTCTACACCAATGTATGGGGAACCCATCAGAGGCTATTCTTAAGGGCTAGTGTTCAGTCTGGCTGTTTTTAATTTGAAAGATTATGCATCACGTTTCAAACAGATGTGAATGTAGAGAGAATATATGATGGACCCCAGTGTGTCCATCTCTGTGCTTCAGAAATTGACACTGGGTCATTTTGTTTTGGCCGTCTCTTTCCACACTACCTTCTTTTTGTCCTTTTAAATTTCGGCGGTATTACGAAGTGAGCCTCAGCTGTGCAGACCCGAGTCTGTTCCCCTTTTATATATCCTGGCGTCTTAGCTAGCTCGGGTCTGAATAGTGAGGACCTTTTGTGCCTGGCACCGGGCAGGCCTTCAGCTGGGTCGTTCTCTACCTGGCGATGGCTTTAGGTGAGCTGTGACACTCTCTTCACCCTGTTGCCCCATCTGAAAATAGTTCCTGGCCAGAAGGGAGGATTGGAGAGAAAAGTTTCAACAATTTAAGTCTCATGCTGTAAGCTTGCCTATCCTTTGTCTTTCAAGGTGAAGCTGTTAAACTTGCTTTTAGCTACCTGCCATGTCTTCGCGGATAGGGGACTTGGTCTGACCTTCAGGGTTGTGGTGGGTTGGGTTGGGAGGTGGGCAGGGAGTCTCTATGGTTTGGGTGCTAAGCGTGACCCGATGGGCAGGTGAAGAAAGGCACCTTCTCCATTCCCGTGGATTTCTTTATCGTGTGCTACGCCAGGCATGCTGGAGGGACACACCCTTTCCCCCTTTTTATTTACAAAGTAGAGAGCTGAGAAAGAGAGCTTGTGTTCTGTTTTGTTTTGTACACATTATCTTTCTCAAGAGATGTGATGTTCTTAAGTAAATTGACCTGCCTTCATGGCTTGTCCTGTAATGAACGCATTCAAGACAGAGTGTTTTGAAGGCAGGAGAGGTGTTTTTAGGTAGGCAGAGGTGAGGAGGAGGAAGCCCTTCTAGGAAGTAGTTCAATGAAAAACCTAAAAATGTCCCAAATAAATATTCACTCACATATTATATATCTTGGGCTTGTTTTTATGGAAGTTCATTCAGGGACCTGGTCAGTGAACTTTGTGTAACCAAGGAAGGGTTTTGTTTATCTTTTTTAAAGGAGAAAAAAGTGAGACTCAAGCTTTCTCTTTCACCTTGTCATAGCTATTGATTTACAGTCCTTATTTCTTTAAAAGTAAAGAAAAGCCCATGTGTGTATTTATTTGGCAATACATGAAGCCATTAAAACCCTAAGCCTAAGGTACCACAGTTAGTCTCATTCGCCTGTTGTCCTGTGAACCCCAGTTAGAAAGTCTTTGAACTTGGGCAGACATGATTCCAGTGTCTGTTCCAAACACACTGTGTCACAGAAGCGAGAATTACTGTTAGAGGCACAAACCCCTGTGAATACTCGAGGGGACATGCTTCCAGTAGATGTGCTGGGGACGGATGAGGGCAGAGGGTACAGGGGACAGGATTCAGCTTTGTGGTGGGTGCTGAGGGTTCCCACCAGGGGCAGCCAGGATCTGGGAAAGAGATCCGTGATTCTAGTCTGAAGTGGCTGCCTGGTTTGGGGGCTGCCTTCAGCAAGATTTGGGCAGGAGAAACTTCAGGATGTAGCCACCTTCTTGGCAGTGGGTCCTGGAGATAAAAATGGATTTTAATCCAGGACTGCCAGGAGCTGGCCGTCTGCAGCGGCTCAGGCTGGGGCTGTGTGTGTTGGCTCTCGTGTGTCTCCGGCGTGTCTAACTGGCTTGTTTCTCTTTATGGCTTGGCTTCATTCTGACCTGGGGTGGGGCCACGTCTGACCCACTGCCCACTGGCTCTCCATCTGGCCTGCCCTGCGGCTCCAACCACAGTGGTGAAGCAGCGTTTGCAGATGTACAACTCGCAGCACCGGTCAGCCCTCAGCTGCATCCGGACGGTGTGGAGGACCGAGGGGTTGGGGGCCTTCTACCGGAGCTACACCACGCAGCTGACCATGAACATCCCCTTCCAGTCCATCCACTTCATCACCTACGAGTTCCTGCAGGAGCAGGTCAACCCCCACCGGACCTACAACCCGCAGTCCCACATCATCTCAGGCGGGCTGGCCGGGGCCCTCGCCGCGGCCGCCACGACCCCCCTGGACGTCTGTAAGACCCTTCTCAACACTCAGGAGAACGTGGCCCTCTCCCTGGCCAACATCAGCGGCCGGCTGTCAGGCATGGCCAATGCCTTCCGGACGGTATATCAGCTCAATGGCCTGGCCGGCTACTTCAAAGGCATCCAGGCGCGTGTCATCTACCAGATGCCCTCCACCGCCATTTCTTGGTCTGTCTATGAGTTCTTCAAATACTTTCTCACCAAGCGCCAGCTGGAAAATCGAGCTCCATACTAAAGGAACAGGCTATGGGAAGGGATCATAGAATCTTTTCTTCTTAAAGCCATTCTCTGCCTGCATCCAGCCCCTTGCCTTCTCCTCGCACCTACATCCTTTTTTTGCAGGGTGCTCCCTATGGGTCCTCTGCTCCTCGATGCCTTAGAGGGAGGAGGGGACGGGCCAGCCGCTCACGGGAAGGCGGTCTGCAGGGACATCCAAGGCGGTGGTGGATGAGAAAGACTTTGGAAGGGGAGCGAGAAATTGCTTTTTCTCTTCCTCCCTGGGCAGAATGTAGCTTTTCTGCTTCACTGTGGCAGCCTCCTCTGTGGATCCTCAGATCTCACAGGAGGGAAGAAAATTTGCAGTGACTGAAAACAGTAAACAAAACATTTTTTTTATGTATATAAAAGTTCCATTACACAGTACAAAATAGATGGATAATGTTTATCCTTTATTTTTCTATGTAGAAGTTTTTGAATTTGTGTGTGTGCTTGTGCGTGTCTACACCTAGTATTATGGCTGGGACTCTCCAGCTGTTTTTTTTTTGTTTTGTTTTTCGTTTTTTTGTTTGTTTGTTTTTTTTTTTAAATGAGAGGGTTGAATTCTTCCATCAGGTGAACGAAAAAGGCACCAAAGTAGTAAATCACTGAATGTGGCCTGCAGCTGTGTTTTTAGCCCCTCCAGATGGAAGTTTCACTTGAATGTAAAATAATAAAAATTAAGTTTATATTTTGAATTTCTCTTTTCATGGGGGAAAAAAAGGTACGTTTAAAAAAATTTAAATAATGATATGTCACTTGCAGCTACCTTTTTTTTTTTTTTTCCCTTTTAAATTCAATCAGCCACTTCATGTGCCTTTTTTCCTTTGTCTTTCCCCCAAATGCCAGGACCAGAGACCTGGCCCTGGCCCGTTTGCTCCTGCTGTGTACACACACGCACACGTGCGGTGGGCAGGATCTCGCCCGCTGGCGGTCGGTGGAGCCCAGCAGAATCAGGGCGGCTGGGCGTAAACCTGTTGAGACTGCTTCCTCCCCTTGTGAGTGAGGTGAATCCCGCCTCCCCGGTCAGCACTTAGAAGCCCTTCATAGGTAGCACTTGGCTACCTGCGGGGCAGGTGTTTGGAATGAATCCTACCTTCAGCCTAGGACTTATTTCTGCATCAGCTTTTAACTCAGGCACTTCAGGTAATGTGATCTGTGTGTGTTTTGACGGAATTTCCTCATCCCCCGTTTCCCTGTGCGGTCTAGGGAAGCACGTCTGCAGACTGTCCCCCGTCCAGTCCCAAACCGTTAACTTCCACATCACAGCTTCTCACCGCATGCGGCAGGAGCCAGGCCTATCTGCGAGGGCCCTGCGGCTCAGGTCTGACCTGGACCGTGTTGCCCGAGTCCGAAGACCCCTCTCCAGAAGCCATTCTGCAGCCCCGTTCGCCCTGCGTCACCCGGGAACACAGGCCTCGCAGCCTTGCCCTCTGAAATAGTGTGTCCGGGGTAAGACGGTCGCTCAGAGAAAATGCAAGCCCGTTTTCCCTAGCGATGCCGTTTGGTGCTCTGGGGCCGTCGTGCAAGGGAATACCGATGGGGCGAGCGGCACCGGCTCCGATTTGGGGCTCTCACCAGAGCTTATCTTTAAAAGTGAGCGGGAAGCTCAGGCGTGTTTGCATTTCGGCGAGCCAGGTCCTGACCTGCCGCCACCCACCACACTCAGTGTTGTGGCATCTCACCGAGGAGGTGCAGGCCTGGTGAGACCTCGGGAACATGCACACGGTGCCTAGCGGAGTAGTTTTTGCTCTGATAGCGATGAGGAATTCTATCATCAGTCAGTTGACTTCTTTTTTCAGATCAGGGATGCGAAAGGGCCACACTGGGCACCTCCCGCTTGTGCCCCTTGTGGCTGGGCTATGGGGCTTGGCTGCTGCCTTGTACCATCTGAGGGTTAACACCTCCCTGCTCTGCCCCCTCACACTCCAAAGCCAGTTGCAGCCTCAGCCCTACCTGATGATGTAGAAAGCTGTAGTGCCCACGCTGCTGCTGAGATTGTTTACATCTGTGTTCTCAACCTGCCTTGGGTTTGTGTTAAATGGTGTAAAATTCTGCAAATGGAGGGGGGGGGGGAATCAAATTCTAAATTCCAAGGCAGAATTTAAGGAAAATTTGTAAAAAATTATCCTTCCACCCCTTTTAGTCCACCTGAGATGGGCCACACTGCAGCAAGACAGTCCCTACTGGATTTTGCTTTCACTGGTGTTTAGAAAAGAAACTGTTCATTTCTCTAGGAAAACTCCTTTGGTTAGGGGGATGCAAGAAGGGAAGGTGAAGGCCCGGTGCAGGGGCTCCCTCCTGTAATCCCAGCACTTTGGGAGGCCAAGGCAGGCGGATCACTTGAGGCCAGCAGTTTGAGACCAGCCTGGCCAACATGGTGAAACCCCATCTCTAGTAAAAATACAAAAATTAGCTGGTCGTAGTGGTGGGTGTCTGTAATCCCAGTTACTTGGGAGACTGAGGCAGAATTGCTTGAACCCAGGAGGTGGAGGTTGCAGTGAGCTGAGATCGTGCCACTGCACTCCAGCCTGGACGACAGAGCGAGACTGATGTCTCCAAACAAGAAAAGAAGGAAAGGTGAAACCGGATCTTGGAGCTCTGTGGGCCCAGATTGCAGGGATGGGCCAGCTGGGGGAGTCACATGGTCAGCCTGCAGGCCCCACCTGGTCATCAGGACGTTGAAGAAAGCCTTGATTGTTGTCAAGCACTAAGCAGATACAGGTGTTTGTTAATTTTGTAGAAATTAAGTTTCCCCTCTGGCCTTTATCTCCAAACTTGGTATTGTAGCCCCATGCAGACTGCAATCAGGTTTTTTACTGTGACTTGACATAGCAAAGTGCTAAATAGGAAGAGGTCGCCCCACCTTGCTATCCGCCCGACTCCCGGACCAACTCAATATAATCACAACATGTACTTGGTCCTTGGTGTCTTGGAGTGACATCTGCAGCCAGTCAGTGCCCCCTGAGTCCAGCACTCGTGCTTTTATGTGCTGTGTGTGTGAGTAGCTCTAATGCCCAAACCATGATTTGAGGTTCAACCGCTTGTAGCTGAAAGCTTTGTTTTCGAACAATAAACTGATTTTTTCCAAATGGGTGATATCTTCCACCCATGACTATGTTTCCTTAACTTTGTATTGAATCTGTTTACTGGGTTACATTCTATGTGTAGTTTGTTTTTTCATTGATTGCTCTTTTCTTTTAAAATGCTCATGTCTTATTCCAAGCACCATCCTCCAAAGCCCCCCAAAAGCTGCATCTCCAACCAGTTGTTATGCCAATAAGGTTTTATTTAACTTTATTTAAGGATGATTGTATCTTTGAACTGCAAATGTACTGCTGCTTCCTACTTGCAAGACGCACAATGTATGTTTTAAGGGTGAGCAAGTGTTATTTGTTAAATTCCTCAAATGCCTGTGGTGACTATTGTTTCTGCCTCTCAATTGTTGCTAGCTCTTTGAAGAAGGGGAGAATTGTGTGTTTGTGTGGGATGTTTCTGATATGCTGCTACAGTTGCAACACTGGAGCTAGAGAAAATAAAGTATTGATCTTTGAAGTGTTGTGGGCTCTGTGGTGGGAATCCTGAAATGAGAGAGGGGTGGATGGCAAGAGGCTACGTCTTTCACGGGGCCTATTCCTCTTCCTCCTGAGCACTCGGGACCAGGGTCCGCAGCTTTGATAGGAGCTGCTCCTGCAACCTCCTTTCCCAGGGCAAGCAGATCCATTGTGGTGTTTGTGTTGTCCCGCTCGGGAGGAGTGGGAGCTTTCCCATTGGCTGCGCTCACCACGCTGGGGAGGGTGGCACTTTCCTTTCTCCCTGTGGGAGCCTGGCTGTGGCAGGCTGCAGGTGGTTCTTTGTAACCTGCTGTGCTCATGCGCATTTTCTCTGTCGTACACCTTAGATTAAGCTAGAGAATGTAACCTGTTTTGGATGTGGGAGGAGGGAAGGTTTGGGCCCCTTAGAGAAGCCAGGGATGACTCTGACTCTTCCTACGATTTTGAAAGTCTGAGTTTCCACCTTCATTATGACCACTGAAGCCCTTGGCCTGCAGGGGTGCAGGGTCAGAATTGAGGTCAGGCCTGAGAACCGGTCAACGCAGGGGTACCCAGAGGTGGGGAGGAGTGATGTTTAGCAGGTGGGGAGCACTGTGAGAAACTCCCTGTTTTGTAATTTACCTAAGGCCGATGCTGCACTACTCCAGCTTGTGGTTGCTTCTCCTCTTCTGGGGTGGGTGGCACAGATGGTCTGCTTCTGGTAGATGGGAGATTCATTCCACAGATATCCCCCCTCTGCCTCCACCACAGAATCAGTCAGCCAGCAAATTGGTTGTGTCTCCCATGAGCAGAGCTCCATGCAGGTGCTGGGGACAGAGTGAAGTAGAAGATGTGGTCCCTGTCCTCCAAGGTCTTACAGCCTAGTACAAGAGTACGAGGGAGATGCAATCTCCTTAAGACAATCAGATCTTGACCCACCAAGATGGTAGCCAAGTCAGCTATGGAAGCTTTCTGCCCCTTAGAACAAGCTCCATGAGACAGTGGCCTTGGTCTTATTTACTGCTTTATCCCCAGCCAGTGGTGTGCTGGGTGGGGCTGGCCCTGAACCATCTCTCTAGGGTGTACAGTGCACATTCCTTCCAGCTTCACATTCCGTATTACCATGTTGGTAGCTTGAAATCGGCAACAGTGGGGATATTTACACCACAGAAATTGTCAGGCACTACTAATCAGGGCCTTTGCTTTTCCAAGAGATAGTTTACCAGCACACCACTGCCAGCACATAGCACAGTGCTTGGTATGTGCTAGGTGTTCAGTGAAGATTCGCTGAGAGGAAGATACGAAAAGTAGAACCCAGTTTCAACCTGGGGTGGGGGCCCTTCTGTGGTGCCTCCCTTAGTTTGCCACCTGCCCCTTCATGGAAGAAACCATCTTTCTGTCACTCAGGAGCCCTCTCTAGCACAACCACATTCAAATTCCAGCCCTAAAAAGGCCATGAAGCGAAGGTATATCCTTTCCTCTGGGGCCAAGGTCTCCTTACTGAGTTGCATGTGTTCTAGTTACCAGATATCTCTTCCAGGATAGACCTCTGCTTCTTCCCAAGGAGGGGGCTTAATGTGATAAACATCCCTGAGAGGAAGTAATAAGCTAGTCTCGTACAAGGGAGAGACATAGCCACTGGGCAGATGTGGAAAGGGTTATTATTGCTCGCAAGAGAACAAAGCATTACATCTGGTCTAAGTCCGAATGCAGGGAGTGGCCTAAGAGAGATCAGTGCAATCTGGGAGAAAAGAGCTTGGTTTGCATCCGTAAGGGCTTTGTAGGAGACACCCTCATGGTAAGTAAGCTGCGGTAAGAGCTTTGACTGCCATTGTAAGAAGTTTGTTTGACCTTTAAGGAGTAGGTAATGGGAAGTCACCAAGAGTCTTTGAGCAGGGGGCACCATGATTGGAGCTTGGCTCTAGGGAAAGTCATCTGGCTGAAGTGCACAGGACTGAGTGAAGAAGAAATCTGGAGGAGGCCAGGAGATGGTCAGTTTTGTGTCACAGTGAAATTGTCCGGAAGAGGCATGACTAAGAGAAAGGTACAGAATGAGTGGGAACGGACTGATGAGAGTGTAAGAGGTGAAGTCAGCAGAGGCCTGGGCATGCAGGACTCTAGGGCATGCTGAGAACAGACTGGGCTGTCTGAGAGGAGCAGGAGGACCTGGTGGAGAGGACTAATACATGGCAGCAGAAAAAATCCCTCATCTCTAAGTCCATGGGTCTCTCCTTAGTCCTCTCCTCTTTGGGCATGGAAAACTCATCTCAAGTCCATGAGTCTCTCCTTGGTTCTGCTCATTCTTGATGTAGATGCCAGATCTCCAGTTCCATGAGTCTGTCTTTAGTCCTTCTCCTCCTTGGGCATAGACGCATAATCTCTAAGTCCATGGGTCCCTTCTTAGTCCTCTTGCTTGAGCATGCACAACACTTGAGGGCTCTCTCTTTAGCTCCCCTGCTTGGCTTCCATTTCCCTGCTTCCTCTTGGCCTCCCACCTCTGTGATGCCTTCTCTGGCCCCTCACCAGCTTCAGCTCCTTTCCAGGCCACCTGAGTATGGCTGCTTAGAAAGGTTCTGCTGCTGGGGATCCTGTCTCTCCACACCATCTTGGTGCTCATCGGCCCTCCTCTGGGAAGATGATTCTCAGATGTGGGGCTGTAGCACCCCAGTTCTTCTGAACTCCAGATT
This sequence comes from Saimiri boliviensis, assembly GCF_048565385.1. Classification (NCBI taxonomy): domain Eukaryota; kingdom Metazoa; phylum Chordata; class Mammalia; order Primates; family Cebidae; genus Saimiri; species Saimiri boliviensis. The sequence goes on from NC_133461.1 coordinate 98,849,434, forward strand.
TAAATGTCCAGTGGCCTGCTGGAGATCTCTTGGATCCCAACTTGTCCCTCATTCTCAAGAGACTGTCCCCCACTTGCTGCCAGAGGCTTACCGTGTTACTCAGTTGCTCAAGACCTTTAAGGGCTCCTCGTTGCTTATTGAATTTAATCGGCTTTCCTGCATATGGGGAGTTCCCAGTTTATCCTCATGTATAAGGAATTACTAGAGAGAAACAGGTCAGCAGGTTGGATGCGTAACACCCTAAGGTCTTAATTTCCTTAACAGGGCAGTGCTGTGCTCTTTCCAGAACTTAGTTCCCATTGGAATGTCTTCCTCCCTCTCCCGCGACTCCTCTCTGCCCATTCAAGTCCTATCTTTCAGGCTGCCTTGAAGATGTCATTTACCACCACATTGCAGAGCTCCTCCTAATTTGCCTATCTATGCGATCTCTCTCTTTGTCAGTACAGGCAGTGCTCGACTTACGACTGTGGTCAGGACCACGGGACGGTCGTAACACGATTTGGTCATAAGTTGAGTAGGCTATATGTACAGTTGAAATGGTGCACGCACAGATGGTAGTGCTGCCAGAAGCTGGTCCGCACTGTTGTACGCCCAGCTGGGCAACCTTTGCGCTGCCAGACGCGGAACAGTCGTGGCTAGCTACTGTGGTCATAAAGTTGAATGGTCATAAGTCGATCAATACCTGTATCTACAGCCTCTTTGACAGGCCTCCAACCTGCAGTGGCTGACCTCACTTTGCATTTTTGCTGTCTCCTGCCCAGAATTATGTGCCTAGCGAGGGCAGAAACTGTGCTTTATTCACTCCTGTTTTCTCCATAGCCTTCCCGCCTACTGTTTCCCACATTCTGTGTTAAGAGTGACAGCCATTATTCATTGTATGTAACAAACTTCTGACGTCCTATTGAGTCTGAAACTCCAGTGGGACATCCCGGTGGAGAGCCCAGAAGGAAATGCAATGTTGGTGGTCAGGAGAAAGGCCGGAACTGGAACAAAGGACCTGGCAGATAGGCCGAGGGGTGTGATGGCCAACGCCACAGGCACAGGAGAGTCCCTAGGGAGAAGAATGTTGTGGAAGGCTTACATGTATAGTGAAGAGAGAAATGGGAACCCGGAGAGGCTGGAGTGGTCAGAGTTATGAAGTGACAAGAGGTGAGGCTTTTATAAAGGAGGGGTAGTCATCAGTTCTGCAAGCTTAGGTGTGAAATATAAGCAACTAAAGCCATTTTTAGAAAACCATGGACTGGCCGAGGTGGACAGATCATGAGGTCCAGAGATCGAGACCATCCTGGTCAACATAGTGAAACCCTGTGTCTACTAAAAATGCAAAAATTTGCTGGGCATGGTGGCACGCGCCTGTAATCCCAGCTACTTGGGAGGGTGAGGCAGGAGAATCACTTGAACCCGGGAGGCAGAAGTTGCAGTGAGCTAGCCAAGATCCAGCTCATAAAAACAAACAAACAGGCCCTAGTCTCTCCTTGCTCTTTTCTTTGTTCTGGTTTTTTCCTAGCCTTACTCTCTTGCCTTTTTAAATTCCCTTTTAAATGTCACTTTCACCAAGTTCTGCTGCTTCTACACCTCCCCTCCGCTGACCCCCCGCACCCAGCACCTTTCCTACTGTATCTAGCATAATATTCCAGAGGCTACCTAAAGGCATTAATTAGACAAACACTCAAAACTGCACATCCCAGGCTTGTTCACGAAAGTGAAAAGCTGGCAAACAAACTAGATATCTATCAAGAAGTTAAATGATTTATAGACCATCCCTTCTGTGCTGGTATTTTTTATTTTATTTATTTTTTTAGACAGAGTCTTGCTCTGTTGGCACGATCTCGGCTCACTGCAACCTCTACCTCCCGAGTTCAAGCAATTCTCCTGCTTCAGCCTCCTGAGTAGCTGGGACTACAGGTGCGCACCACCACACTCAGCTAATGTTTGAATTTTTAGTAGAGAGGCGGTTTTATCATGTTGACCAGGATGGTTTTAATCTCTTGACCTCGTGATCTTCCTGCCTCAGCCTCCCAAAGTGCTGGGATTATAAGCATGAGCCACCGTACCTGGCCTCTGGTATTTTGGAGGAAAGAAATTTCGTTAAGGGACCCCAGCAACATACCATATTAATTTTTGTATTTTTAGTAGAGATGGGGTTTCACTATGTTGACCAAGATGGTCTTGATCTCTGGACTTCATGATCCATCCACCTCGGCCAATCTAGAGTTTTTAAAAAATGGCTTTAGTTGCTTATATTTCATACCTAAGCTTGTAGAACTGATGACTACCCCTCCTTTGTAAAAGCCTCGCCTCTTGGTTACTTCATAACTCTGAACCCTCCAGCCTCTCCTGGTTCCCATTTCTCTCTTCACTAAACGTGTAAGCCTTCCACAGGATTCTTTTTCTCCCTAGGGACTCTCCTGTGCCTGTGGCTTTGGCCATCACACCCCTCGGCCTATCTGCCAGGTCCCTTGTTCCAGTTCCGACCTTTATCCTGACCACCAACATTGTATTTCCTTCTGGGCTCTCCACCTGGATGTCCCACTGGAGTTTCAGACTCAATAGGACGTCAGAAGTTTGTTACATACCATGAATAATGGCTGTCACTCTTATGCAGAAGGTGGAAAACAATCTGTATTCCCAATACATTTATCCAGTTTAAGATACTTCTGGGCTTCCCCATTTCTCTGGCCTTGCCTCCTAATGGTAACATTGCTTTGGTGAACATGTGAGCTCTCTTTTGTGAAGCCATGAATATAACACAACTCCAGACTTCCAAGTTCCTGTTGCCATAGCATAAGACACTCTTCTTTGCTTATGCTCTTGTTTACCTATGGTTATTTTGTTTTCCTTAGTAAGTGAGACTCTCAGTGAGCTCCCAGCACTGCTGCCAAGAGGACACAAGGGCCATTTTAGCAGAGACAGACAGCCCAACCCCTGTCCTCTGTCATCAGAAACTCCTCTGTGACAAGAAAAGGTAGAAATCAAAATCATACCAGCAATGTGTTAGTCTTCAATCCGAGGCAATTGAAGCTTGGGTATCGCCTTGAGTCCTGGTGCATTTCTGTTGTCGTCAAGGACTCTCAGTGTTGAAAGGGCATCCGACTGTAACCTCATGAAGCCCAGAGCTACAGAAAGAGGTATCGTGGACATCTGGCATCTTCATTAGTGTCATGCTGGCCCTCGGGGTGGCTGCCTTTAAGGGAAAACGGGGTTTAAAAAGAACAAAGGAAATATAGACCAGGGGTGTTTGTCCTCATAAGTATGTGAGTTCATGGAAGGAGTTCTTGCTGCTTGCTGAACAGTGAAAATGTTCTCTTGATGGACACCTTTAGCTTGTGTTGACAGGTGACAAATATATATCCCAAGATTTCTATGTTGAGCCTAATTCAACCAGCTGGTAAAATAAACCAGCACATCCTCTCTCTTTCCCTGATTGTGTCTGTGTAAAGTTTGGAAATGAATAATGTGTGTATTAGTCCGTTCTCACACTGCTATAAAGAAATACCTGAGACTGCTAACTTATAAAGAAAAGAGGTTAAATTGGCTCACAGTTTCACAGGGTGTACAGGAAGCATAGCCGGGGAGGCCTCAGAAAAGCTACAGTCATGGTGAAAGGTGAAGGCGAAGCAGGCTTGTCTTATGTGGTCTAAGCAGGAGGAAGAAAGAATGGGGGGGAGGCACTACACACTTTTAAACAACCAGATCTTGTGATAACTCACTATCATGAGAACAGCACCAAAGGGGAAATCCCCTCCTATGATCCAATCACCTACCACCGGGCCCCACTTCCAACACTAAAGATTGCAATTTGACATGATATTTGGGTGGGAACACAGATCCCAACCATATGTTTTTTGTTTGTTTGTTTTGAGATAGAGTCTCAGTCCGTTGCCCAGGCAGGAGTGCAGTAGTGTGATCTCGGCTTACTGCATCGTCTGCCTGCTGGGTTAAAGTGATTCTCCTGCCTCAGCCTCCCAAGTAGCTGGGACTACAGGCGTGCACCAACATACCTGGCTAATTTTTGTATTTTTAGTAAAGATGGGGTTTCACCATGTTAGCCAGGCTGATCTCGAACTTCTGACCTCAAATGATCCACCAACCTAGGCCTTCCAGAGTGCTGGTGGGATTACAGGTGTCAGCCACCCTGCCTAGCCCCAAACCATAACAATGTGCAAATTTTAATGTAAATAGTTATAGGTGATATTTATAATACCTTCTGTCTATCACTCTGGGCTTCATGAGACTTTAGTGGGTGCTGCTTTCTATTAGCATTTTCAACACTGAGAGTTCTTGACCGCAATAGAAAAACCTGAGGACTTCAGCTGCTTTGGTCTAAGACTTCAAAAACATCACCAGCTTGGAAACTGGGAATACTTATGTGCTAGGAACTTCCTTGGGTTTTTGCGTGGTCCCTAGCACATCCAGTGATCCATTCAGGGTTTTGTCTATATCCATAGCCATGCACCTCCATGGTCATTTCAAAATCTTTAGGTAGGGTGCAAGGTCTGAGGGCAAATTGTCCTGCGTGACTCTCTCTCACATTTGCCCTCAAGCTCATGAATAAGTAAAATCTGGATAAACTACACACGAAGGGGGTCATGGTAAATGGGACTGAGAGGCAGTCAGACTGGGAAAAGCAGCCAAGAGAAAAGAATGTTCTAGATGAAAGAATGAACCAAACCCTGTACCTATTACTCATCATGGTAGAAAAACTTCCTTTGCACAGAATGGAACATGAAGCTCTAAGCCTCCTGGTGTTCCAACGAGCTTGGGTTGCCAAGAGCACTCATTCAACAATGAGTGTGACTCTTACTGTCACACTTAATCTGATCCAGCTTCCTATTCTGAAGAGATTTTTGCTGATTTTGACTTCCATAAAAGTCTTTGTTTCTTGATGCTATCTTGAATGTCCACCTAGGTCTCCGTTTTTTAAGATCAGCAAGTTTCTCAAAGCCACATTTGAAAAGCATACAATTATCTTTGAGTGGATTCCAGTGCAAGGATAATTTTCTTATTTGTTCATGGAATGAAGTCATTTGTTTGCTCTGGTCCGTTTTAACCATTGAGCATAGAACAGATGGGTCGGTATGTCCAGAGGCCTAGACGCTAGTCTTGCAGGTCACTAAACAGGTTGAGCGATCATGGGTGACTTTGAGTGTATCACTTAAGCTCTCTGGTCTGCAGTTTCCTCAACGGGGAAATGAAAGGGTTGGGCCAGATGACGTGTAATAATAGCTCCTCTGGCTTCACCAGCCTATAATAATGTCCACAGACTACAGGCTCTATCTAGTCTCTAAGTGTGTGATTAAAATATGATTACATGCTTTATAGATGAAATTAGAAGGAAAATCTCACAGGCCTTTTCACTTACCTACCGTAAAGAATCATTCATTATCATTTTGCTTTACTTCTTTTCACTTCCCACTTGCTAAACTACTCTACAAATAAAAGACCAAAATCCAGGAACTTGACACAGGAGAATGATGGATGTCACACACCCTTTTCTTTAATATGTTTTTAATTGCTACGTTTCTGTGCACTTGCATGTAAATAATTTATTTGCCTATATGTCTTTCTGAACTCTGAGTGGGGACTGTTAGTCTCTGGTAAGGTCCGAGCCTCCAGCCTAGGGCTTGAAACAAAATCAGTCTTGTTTGCCAGCAACTCATGGAATGGGACGCCCTTATTTTCCCACAGTCTGTTACCATAGGAAGGCGCATTGTGGGTTTTCCACAATGTTTTCTTATTGTAGGGTCCGTATGTCTAAAACTTTTTTTTAAAAATGGACTTTATTTTGTTCAGGTAGTTTTGAGTTCACAGCAACATTGATAGGAAGAGACTAGATTTTTTCCATAAGACATTCCCACACACGCATTATTACTCACCAGCAACATCCCTCACAGGACTGGTGTATTTGTTACAACTGATGAACATACACTGACACATTGCCATCACTCCAAGTCCATGGTTTACATTAGGGTTCATTCTTCGTGGTGTATATTTTATGTATTTGGATAAAAATACAATGGCACGTATCCATCACTGTACTATCATCCAGAAGAGTTTCACTGTCCTGAAAATACTCTGCAGTCTGCCTATCCTTTCCTCCCTCCCCGTAACCCCTGGCAACTACCGATGTTTTATTGTTTCTGTTGTTTGGCCTTTTCCAGACTGCCAGGTAGTTGGAATCATACAGTATGCAGCCTTTTCAGATTGGCTTCTTTAACTTAGTAGCATTTAAATTCCTCCATGTCTTTTCATGGCTTGATAGCTTATTTATTTTTAGTGTTGAATGTTCCCTGTTCTGGATGTACCCCAGGTATTCATTCACCTACTGAAAGACATCTCGGTTGCTTTCAAGTTTTGGCAATTACAAATAAGGCTGCTATAAACATCCATATGCAGGTCCTTGGGTGAACATAGATTTTTCTTTTTTTTTTTTTTTCTTTTCTTTTCTTTAAAAGATGGAGTTTCACCATGATGGCCAGGCTGGCCTTGAACTCCTGACCTCAGGTGATCCACCCACCTCAGCCTCCCAAAGTGCTAGGATTACAGGTATGAGCCACTGCGCCCAGCCGAACATAGATTTTTCATCTCCTTTGGGAAATACTAAGGAGTGCAATGGCTGGATCATAGGCAAGAGTGTGCTTAGTTTTGTAAGAAACTGCCAGGCTGGGCACGGTGACTCACACCTAGCACTTTGGGAGACTGAGGTAGGAAAATTATCTGAGCCCAAGAGTTTGAGAACAGCCTGGCAACATGGCAAAACCCCGTCTCTACAGAAAACACAAAAACTGAGCTGGTTGTGGTGGTGCATGCCTGTAATCCCAGCTACTCAGGAGACTTAGGCATGAGGATCACTTGAACCCCCTAGGTGGAGGTTGCAGTGAGCCCAGATCAAGCCACTGCATTCTGGCCTGGGTGACAGAGCAAGACTCTGTCTCCCCTATGCCTTCCAAACACCAACGACAAAAAGAAACTGCCAAAACTGTGTTTCAAAGTGACTGTGTCATTTTGTTTCCCCATCACAGTGAATAGGAGTTCCTGTTGTTCCACATCCTCACCAGCGTTTGGTGTCATCGATGTTCCGGATTGTGGCCGTCTCACAGGTTTGTACTGGGATCTCATTGTTCTATTTGCATTTCCCTGAGGACACATGCTGTACAGCATCGGCTCATATGTGTATCGCCATGTGCACATCTTCATGGTGAGGTGTTTGCTTAATTGTGTTGTTTTCTTGTTGAGTTTCAAAGTTTTTATGTATATTTTAGAGAGTAGTCCTTTATCAAATATGTTTTTGGAACTATTTTCTTCCAGTGTACGGCTTGGCTTTTCATTGTCTTAACAGTGTCTTGCAGAATATAAATTTTTATTTTAATGAAGTCCAACTTATAATTTCTTTCTTGGATCATGCCTTTGGTTTGTATCTATGAAGGCATTGCTGGCTGGGCACGGTGGTACATGCCTGTCATCCCAGCACGTTTGGAGGCTGAGGCAGGCGGATCATAAAGTCAAGAGACTGAGACCATCCTAGCCAACGTGGTGAAACCTCATGTCTACTAAAAATAGAAAAATTAGCTGGGCTTGGTGGCACATGGAGAATTACTGGAACCCGGGAGATGGAGGTCGCAGTGAACTGAGATCACAGCACTGCACTCCAGCCTGGCGACAGAGCAAGACTGTCTCAAAAAAAAAAAAAAAAAAAAAAAAAAAAAGGCATTGCCCAACTCCAGGTCACACAGTTTCTTCTATGTTATCTTCTAGGAATTTTGTAGTTTTTCGTATTAAATTTAGGACTATGATTCATTTTGACTTGATTTTTATAAAGGGTTTAAGGTCTGTGATTAGCTTGATTTTTTTTTTTTTTTTTTGCATGTGAATGTCCAGTGGTTCCAGCACCATTTATTGAAAATACTTTTTTCCATTGTATTGCCTTTGCTTCTTTGTCTGAGAGCAGTTGCCTATACAGTCATACCTCAAAGACATGGCAGGTTTGATTCCAGGCCACCACAGTAAAGCTAATATTGCAATTAAGTGAGTCGCACAAGTTTTTTGGTTTCCCAGTATATATAAAAGTTATATTCAGGCCAGACACGGTGGCTCACGCCTGTAATCCCAGCACTCTGGGGGTCAAGGTGGGTGGATCATGAGGTCAAGAGATTGAGACCATCCTGGCCAACACAGTGAAACCCCGTCTCTATTAAAAAACACAAAAATTAGCTGGGTGTAGTGGCGCGTGCCTGTAGTCCTGGCTACTTGGGAGGCTGAGGCAGGAGAATTGCTTGGACCCAGGAGGCGGAGATTGCAGTGAGCTGTGATTGAGCCACTGCACTCTAGCCTGGTGCCTGGTGACAGAGCAAGACTCTGTCTCAAAAAAAAAAAGTTATATCCACACTCTACTGCAGTCTATTAAGTGTATAATAGCATTATATTTAAAAAAAAAGTACACCCCTTAGTTAAAAATACTTTATGCTAAACATGTTAGTGATAATATCACCTGAGTCTTCAGGGAGTCATAATCTTTTTGGAGGTGGGAAGTCGTGCTTTCATATCAATGGCTGTTGACTGATCAGGGTGATGGCTGCTGAAGATTGGGATAGCTGTATCAATTTCTAAAAAATAAGACAACAATAGAGTTTGCTGCATCAGTTGACTGTTCCTTTCATGGAAGATTTGTCTGTAGTAGGTAATGCTGTTTGATAGCATTTTACCCACAAGCAGAACTTCTTTCAAAATTGGGATCAATTATCTCACATCCTGCTACTGCCTTATTATCTAAGTTTACATAAGATATCTAAATCTAAATTCTTTGTTTTTACTTTAACAGTGTTCACAGCATCTTTAACAGGAGTAGTTTCCATCTCAAGAAACCACTTCATTTTGTCCTCCATAAAAAGCAACTTCTCATCCAGTAAAGTTTTATCTTGAGGTTGTAGCAATTCAGTTGCATCTTTAGGTTCCACTTCTAATTCTAATTCTCTGGTGTTTCCACTATATCTGCAGTGACTTCTGCTGAAGTCCTTAACCCCTGAAAGTCATCCATAGGGATGAAATCAGCTTCTTCTAAACTCCTATTCATGTTAATGTTTCAAACTCTTCTCATGAATCCTGAATGTTTTCAATGGTATCTAGAATGGCGAATCCTTTCCAGAAGGCTTTCATTTTACTTTGCCCAGATCAATCAAAGGAATTACTGTTTATGGCAGTTGTAGCCTTATGAAATGTATTCCTTAAATGATAAGACTTGAAAATGGAAATTACTCTTTAACCCATGGGCTGCGGATGGAGGTTGTATTAGTAGGCATAAAATATTAATCTCCTTGTACACCTTCATCAGAGCTTTTGGGTGACTAGGTACATTTTCAATGAGCAGTAATAAATAGAAATAAATATTTTCTTCCTGAGCAGTACGTCTTAACAGTAGGCTTAAAACCTTCAGTAAGCCATGCTATAAACAGATGGGCTGTCATCCAGGCTTTGTTGTCTCATTTATAGAGCACAGGCAGAGTAGATTTAGCATAATTCTTAAGGACCCTAAAATTTTTGGAATGAAAAAGGAGCATTGAATTCAACTTAAAGCCACCAGGTGCATTAGCTCCTAACGAGAGAATCAGGCTGTCTTTTGAAGGCTTTGAAGGCAGGCATTGACTTTCCTCTCTAGCTTTGAAAGTCCTAGATGGCATCTTCTCCCAAAAGAAAGCTGTTTCATCTACCTTGAAACTCTGCTGTTTAGTGTAGCCACCTTCATCAGTTATCTTAGATCTTCTGGATAACTTTCTGAAGCTTCTACATCAACACTGGTTGCTTTATCTTGCAATTTGTTATGAAATATGTTATGAAGATGGCTTCTTCTCGAAACCCCAGGAACCAACATCTGCTAGTTTTAAAATTTTCTTCTGCAGCTTCCTCACAATTTTAAGCCTTCATAGAATGGAAGAGAATTATATACTTGCTCTGGATTAAGCTTTGGTTTATGGGAATGTTGTTGCTGGTTTGATCTATCCAGACCACTAAAACTTTATATCAGCAATAAGGCTGTGTTTCTTTTTTATCATTTGTATGCTCACTTGAATAGCACTTTTAGTTTCTTTAAAGAACTTTTCCTTTGCATTCACAACTTGGCTCGCTGTTTGACCTAGGCCTAACTTTGGGCTTGTCTTGGCTTTTCACTTTCCTTTCTCACTAAGCTTAAAACATCATTTCTGCGTTTTGACTTACTGTGGGAGACGACAGCTCTTCACTTCAACACTTACAGGCCTTTGTAGGGTTATTAATTGGTCTAATTTCAATATTGTTATGTCTCAGGGAATAGGGAGGCCTGGGGAGAGGGAGAGAGATGGGGGAACGGCCAGTCATTGAAGCAGCCAGAACACACATAACATTTCTCAAGTTTGCCATCTTATATGGATGTACTTCGGTAATTACAATAGTAATATCAAAGATCGCTGATCACGGCTCACCATTACAGATATAATAATAATGAAAAAGTTTGAAATATTGTGAGAATTACCAAAATGTGACATAGAGACATAAAGGGAGCCCATATTGTTGGAGTCCATAGATTTGCTTCATGCAAGGTTACCGCAAACCTTCAATGATAAAACACCCTCTGCAAAGCACAGTAAGGTGAAGTGCAGTAAGACGAGGTCTGCCTGTATTTATGTAGATCTGCTTCTGGGCTCTATTCTGTTGCATTGATCTATTTGTTTATTCTTTCACCAATGCCACTTGGTGAAAGAGTGCTTTTACTGTCTCAACTGAGTGTAGGTTATTAGTAACACTAGAATTCAGGTCGTGTCAGTCCTTGTTCTTTTCCTTCAGTATTTTAATATTGAGTTGGCTATTCTGCATCTTTATTCTCTCCACATAAACTTTAGAATCAGTTTGTTGACATCCACAAAGTAAATTGCTGAGATTTTTATTGGAATTGCATTACATTTATAGATCAATCTGGGGAGAACTAACATCTTGACATTATGAAACATTCCCATCCAAGAACATGAAATATATCTTCCTTTATATAGTTCTTTTAAAATTCCTTTCATCAGAGTTTTGTAGTTCTCATTTAGATTTTGTATGTGTTTTGTTTGGTTTATACCTAAGTATTTCATTTTGACAGGTGCTAATGTAATGGTTTTGTGTTTTTAATTTTATATTTTATTTGTTCATTGCTGCTATACAGGAATATGCTTGACTTTTGTATATTAACCGTATGTCCTGCAACCTTGCTATAGTAACTTATTCATTCTAGGGTGTTTTTTATTGATTTTTTTTTTTTTTTAGATTTTCTACATCAACAATTATGTCATCTGTGAGCAGAGAGAATTTTAATTATTTCTTTCCAATCAGTCTAGCTTTTAGTTTTCTTGTCTTGATTGTCTTATTGCATTCACTAGGACTTCCAGCACGATGTTGAAAAGGAGCGGTGGGAGGGGACAGCCTTGCCTTGTTCCTGATTTTATCTGGAAAGCTTCTAGTTTCTAAGCATTAAATATGATGTTAGCTGTAGGTTTTTTTGTTGTTGTCATTGATTTTCTTTATCAAGTTCAGGAAGTTTTCCTCTATTAGTTTATTGAGAATGTTGATCATGAATGGGTATAATTTTGTTGAATGCTGTTTCTGTATCTATTGATATGATTATGTGATTTTTCTTCTTTAGCCTTTAATGTGCTGGATTACATTAACTAATTTGTGAATGTTGGGCCAGCCTTGCACATCTGGGATAAATCCCATTTGTTTATGGTGGATATTCTTTTCATGTTGTTGGATTTGATTTGTTACTATTTTTGTTGAGAATTTTTGCATCTATGTTCATGAGAGTATCAGTTTGTAGTTTTAAAAAAATTTAGATATCTGGCCAGGTGTGGTGGCTCATGCCTGTAATCCCAGCACTTTGGGAGGCTGAGGCAGGTGGAATATAGGGTCAGGAGTTCGAGACCAGTCTGACCAATGTGGTGAAACCCCATCTCTAGTAAAAATACAAAAATTAGCTGACAGTGGTGGTGCGCACCTATAATCCCATGTACTGAGAAGGCTGAGGCAGGAGAATCACTTGAACCCGGGAGGTGGAGGTTGCATTGGGCTGAGATTGTGCCATTGCACTCCAGCCTGGACAACAAAGTCAGCCTCTGTCTCAGAACAAAAAAAAAAAAAAAAAAAAAAAAAAAAGTTATCTGCAATAAGGCATGATTATGTTTATTTGACCTTTTCTATTCTATTCTCTTAGTTTGTGAGAAATCCTAAACTTTCTACTACTGTCAAAATTATACCTATAAAATATTGGTTAAAAATGATTTCATATAGCCTCCTTTTTGCAAAATATTCATTCCCTTGTCACTGAAAGTTTATTTGCTCCTGAAAGAAAATTATGTTTCACCCAATTTCTCTGAAAATACCCGTGATGTCATTTTTACTCTTTCAGAGGTCAACATTTCCCTGAGAGTTTGTTGGGATAAATCAACACTGGATTATAGCTGAGGTGACAGCCAATCCTATCAATTAGAGCAGGGGCTTCTGGAGGCTTTTAAAAAAGTGTAGTACCTGTTCCACTTAAAGATTATGGCTATAAGGAGGTCATAGACTATAGTAAAGAACTCTTTTGAGGGTAAGTGTGAGCATGCGGCGTCCTCACTGGGGTAGGCCGTGTTCCTTGTGGAATGCAGTTTTCTTTCTTTCTTTCTTTCTTTTTTTTTTTTATTTATTTGAGACGGAGTTTCGCTCTTGTTACCCAGGCTGGAGTGCAATGGCGCGATCTCGGCTCACCGCAACCTCCGCCTCCTGGGTTCAGGCAATTCTCCTGCCTCAGCCTCCTGAGCAGCTGGGATTACAGGCACGCACCACCATGCCCAGCTAATTTTTTGTATTTTTAGTAGAGACGGGGTTTCACCATGTTGACCAGGATGGTCTTGATCTCTTGACCTCGTGATCCACCCGCCTAGGCCTCCCAAAGTGCTGGGATTACAGGCTTGAGCCACCGCGCCGGGTCCTGGAATGCAGTTTTCTATTCCATTCTCACAGCACGCAATTCTTTTCCCCAGCGAAATCCCTGAGTTTTGATTTCTGGCCACAAGGTGGCATCTGATTTTCATTAATTCGGGAGCCACACCCCTCATCCCTGACCGCTCAGGCTGGAAACTCCCATCTGTCTCAGCTTCTGGACTCTTATTGTAGCAGATTTTCCCCCCAGTATCAGCATTTGTAAAGGAAATTGCATTAACTTGTGTTTGTCTAGGGGCCTAGAACTAAACCTTCTTGTATTTGGTTAAGTCATGTGTGTGTCAAGGCATTCTCCTCCATTTTAAATGTTTTTAATTGATCATTGTGTTGCAAATTTATCATAGCTTTCTCCATGTATTTCTTTGCCCTACGGCTAAGAGGCTAAGAGTGGGGTCCTGTACTTTTTTTTTTTTTTTTAACATATGCTGCATGTTGTTTTGCTTGTGGGCAGGAAGGTGCAAAGGAGCCCTCTTCAAAGATCTAGCTTTCAAGTGGGGTAGACGCAAAGTACATGCATAAAATAGCCATAAAGGAAAAACTCACAGGCACACTGTCTAAGTCACAGACCAGTATTATGAGTAAGGTCTCTAAATCTATGAGGAAAGGGATTGAGAGTGATAGATTCACCGTGGTGCTCCTGGCATCTTGCACAGCACTGGCACATACTAGGTACTCAAAAAAAAGATTGACCAGGCACAGTGGCTTATATCTGTAATCTCAGCGTTTTGGGAGGCTGAGGCAGAAGGATGGCTTGAAGCCAGAAGTTTGAGACCAACCTGGGCAATGCAGTGACACCCTTTCTCTACAAAAATAAAAGCAATCATTAGCCAGGCACGGTGATGCATGCCTGTAGTCTTAGCTACTGAGGAGGCTGAGGTGAGATGATTGTGTGAGCCCAGGAGGTCGAGGCTACAGTAAGCTAAGATTGTGCCACTGCATTCCAGCCTGGATGACAGGGTGGTAGCCTGTCTCTGAAACAAAAATTTAAAACAAACAAACAAAAACTTATGGAATGTATGGGTGAAGAGGCCTAACAAGGGTTTCATGGAAGAATGGGGTGAAACTAACTCAAAAATGGTCAGTTTGAGTTGGCTGGAGAAAGTCAAGGAGGAGGTGTTGCAGCTTGGAAAGAGAGGGTGTCGGAGGCACAGGAGCGGTGTGAGGAGGAGGGTGGTTCAGCCTGCCCTGGGGTAGCCAGGTCTTTACCTGGGAAGGGCCCTGAGGTTATGCTGAGGTGCCAGTACTTTCTCCAGGGGAAGCTGAGAACTATCCTTAGGGATTTTAAAAGAAACTGTGAGCCTAAAATTCAGCTGAAAAAAAAAAAAGTGAACCACAAGGTTCTGTGGTCAATAGGGGACACTGAAAGACACACAAAGAGCCTATGTAAATAATAACCTGTGTAGCCTGGGACAGGTACCCTTAGGTCGTGTAAAACTTGAGCTGGATTTTTCAGAGAAGGAAGCAAGATCCTGTCCAGCTGGCACAGCAGAGATTGCTGTAGGGCGAAGTATCTGGGACCCAAACGTGCGATCGTAATAGCTGATATTTGAATGTCCGTTTACAGTTTACAAAGTCTTTTTAAATATTAGCGAATGTGATGTTCACATTATCCCTGTGGTGTCAGCCCAGTACTGTCTCTGCTTTACAGCTGGGGACATTGAGGCTCAGAGAGGTTAAATGACTTGACTCCCCCAGGGTCAGTCTGGTTATTTGGGTCTGACCCTGCTTCTTGAAGGACAGGCAAGATGGGGGCCAGCAAAGGATCTAATGGAAAAAGGTGAGATTTCTCTCACTTTTCTTCTGAATTAAAGATGGTGATAGACATAGTTACTGCTACAATTAATGAAGGCACAGCTTTTCCTGTATTATTTCCTTATATGATTTTGCCATATAATGTTATGATTTTGCTGTGCAATACTATGATTTTGCCATATAATGCTGCCATTTTGCCATGCGATGCTACGGTTTTGCCATATAATGCTATGATTTTGCCATATAATGTTATGATTTTGCTGTGCAATACTATGATTTTGCCATATAATGCTGCCATTTTGCCATGTGATGCTACGGTTTTGCTATATAATGCTGTGGTTTTGTTTCTCAGTGAGGACGTAGGGGACAGGAGCTGATAAAATGCCATCAATTGAAAACAACCAAGAGCAGACTATCTCAAGGTTTTGGCCAAAATGCTGTCGGTCTAGAGTTGAAACCATCTGCCTGGTTTTCTTTCTCCTTTTATATCTTTGCACTCCAGGAGTTTATAATCTAGTTGCCAAGAGAAAGCATGTTCATGCTCACTGCAGCAGATCTTGGGGTGACTTGTTGTGTATCACACTGATTCCTGTGGATTTGCAGCCTCAGGGCCGTCTCTGAAGCTCAAGGAGGTGACACACTCCATTGTGTGAGTTGTGACCTGAAAGCACAAGAAGAGGGGCAAGATAGAGCCTCCAAAAGCAACCCTAACAATAAAGACAAGACCATGGCCGCAGGCTCCAGCAGCCCGTCTTCAGTTAGGACAATTCCCAGGCATTTCCCAGGCATGTTCCGTGTGGTTCCGCAGAGGATTCCAATGGAGTTGAGGCCCAGTGGCTCAAGGCATAGGCTGTTAATAATGCATCTTTGGTTGGTTCCTTCTTCCATGTCTCACATTGTATAATCTTCTGCTTTCTGGCATCATGTTACAAATAACCTGCACACAAGTCTTTGACTCAGGCTATGATTTTTGGGGAAGTCAAACTAGAAAGACATGCACATTTGCTCACTTGTGTTGCTAGAAAAGCTTGCTTTGCAAGAGATGTTTGCACCAAATCTGTGATTTCAGTGGAGTGGGGCATTCCAAGATGCTGGGGTGGATGGAGTAGGCTTTGTGCAGGAGGAGAGACTTACCCAGTTGTCAAGTGCAGTCATACTGGCTTTGAGTGGGATACACCAAGGGAGGTCATTCTAGGAAAGATGGACTGTTGTGAGCAAAAGCTAGGGGCTTTGGAAAGAATTGAGAGAATAAAGAGGCCTGCTGGCCATAGTGGGTATTAGACTAGGGGACAGGGAGATAGGTTTTAGACTTGGAGTGGCAGGCTAGCCTTGGTGGTGTTAGGTCTTGACAGCCCAGGTGTCTTTCTTTGCTGGCAATTTATTACAGGTGGTGGCTTTGCTTCTATTTTGAGCTGTACCATGGAAGAGATTCCTTTTCCATAGCAAGCATTTCCCCAGTGAATTGTTAAGCCCAGATTTCCTAGTTGAAGCATCTAATTTTTCCCTTCCTACCCCTCATCCTGAGCTAGGAGCCTCCTTCCCTCTCAGTCTCGTCCCAGCCTCAGCTTCCTCCGGAACTATTCATTGTGCTTTAATCCATTCTACTCTCGCAGCTTCTCCCCCTTGACAATTTGGGGCTTCAAGAAAAGGTTTGGCAAAGTGCCCTCTCCGTGTCTAGGCATCTGTGCTTGCACCTGTGATGTTTTGTTAAGGTAAGTGCTGAGAGTAGTGTGCATATTTGAGTGTTGGCAGTAGCTCTTGGTGTGTTCTAGGTCTCCAGTGGTCCAGTGGTACCAGTCAGGGGGTGAGTTTTTGAAGGGTCCAGATCTGCTGGCTCACAAGACTGTCACTGCCTGGTAATTTTTTCTTGCTTTCCTAGAAGGCTGACTGCCAAATCAGCTGTCACATCAGATCCAATCCATTGGTTCATGCACCTGCTGTGATCTTGGGAAGCCTAGTGCGGTAGTGGTCCCCATCATAATTCTTAAACTCTTTTGTTTGACAAGAGACTGCAGCGACCTACTCCTCCCAGTATCACTCAGCAATACTTTTGGCTAACAACTCTGTAATTGCATACTATTTCTAGATTGCAAAGCACTTACGTAGACATTGACTTGCTTTATCATCTCTGTAATAATCCTCTGAGGGAAGCAGGACAACTATTGTTTCCATTTCATGAATAAAGAGACCGAGGTGTTGGATGACTTGCCCAAGATGACATAGCTGGCTCTCATCAGAGGGGACTTCGGAAACTAGAACCCATTTACTGTTAAATCACAATGTGAAGGGAGACAGCCAGAAGCATGAGATCCAGTGTTTGCCTGGAGGATCCCAGAGTGCTGTTTGAGAGAGACCAGGTCAGCAGGAATGAAATGGAGACACTGGGTGCCAAGTGTCAAGTGAATTCTACAGATAGCGTGTGAGTTAGGCATAAAGAGGAGAGATTGCTCGTGATAGGCAAGGCTGAGAAGGAACACACAAAGTAGCTCTTCAGAAAAAACCAAAACAAAACAAAGCAAAACGAACAGGATTTACATGGGAATACCTTTTACAGCTTGAACGGGGGCTATTTTGGGCAAGAAGACACAGACGGAAAAAGGATGAACATCTCCTAAATGATACAAATCTAAGAATGGCAGAACGTTAAGTAATTGCTGAAACTGGCCCAAGTTTGTCTAACTTTAAATGTCAGGAAAGACAGCTATGACTTTCTTCTGTACCTGCAGGAGTCATGACTAAGCCGAAGATGGTAGAATTCAGAGCCATGAGACCTGGGTTCGAAAGCCCACTTTCTAGAGATGGGACTTTGGGCAAGTTGCTGAGACCTTTTATAGTTATTTTCCCTGTTTGCAACATGAGGATACTGATTTCAAGCTCAAAAAGTGGTTGTGAATATGGAATGACTAATACAAGTGAAACTGACTGATGGTGTTGGGACTCTGGGTTCCTCCTCTGTTCAACCATTTTGGACCATGGTTGGTAAAAGCATCTTGAGTTTGATGTACCATGGATTTGTCCCAGAGGTGCCATTCCTGTGTTCCTCTGTGAAAGGCCACTGTGTCCATTAAACACAAGAGAATCAACTCCTTAGGTGTACCAGCTTTACAGGGGACAAAGGGAATGTTTGAAAACCCGAAAGAAATGCACTGATCTCAAATGAAAGGAAAAGAAAACAAAAATTAATGAACATCCAGTTAGATGTCTACAAAACTATATCAACTCGTTACCGGCTTCTCGTTCTTATGTAGCCACATATAAATTATGTTTAATGTGACATGCTGGCAAATTTTATTTTATTAGAGTACAGAGATTTTTTGAATAGCAAAAAGTACACACTCAGAAAATCGAGTGCAGAAGGTACTCAAGACAGAGTCCTGCAATGAGGTTTGGGGTTTCTATCTTTGTGTTTATTTTTGTTTTTTTTTTTTGTTTGTTTGTTTGTTTGTTTTGTTTTTTAACCAAGGGGTGGAACAGTCATGAAAATTCCTGGAAGAGGGTGAGAATTTGTTGGAACTGTGGTGCCACCCTTTTTATGCCAAATATGGGTGTTCCTGGAACTGTCATGGTGCTAACGTGTAGGATTTAGTGTGTTAATAAGTGTATAAAAAGGTCCTAGGTGAGACCTGGATCAAATTCAGTACTATGTTGGCTCCAGTTGCTCTTAAGTCAGCTTGGTCCACACGCTGGTTTTCAGGGTCTTATCAGCCCATAGCCTTTAGTCATATGAAACTGCTTCCTGGAATTTTTTATTCTGCTGTGACCACCCTGTATTATTTCTGTCTCCTTCTCCCTCCCCACTTCCAGAGATTTCCATATCTTATTCTTAGGAATTGATGAAGGAAGAGGCCAGTCTTCTGAATCGACTTCCTGTTGTTCAGAGGCGTTGACCCTGCCTAGTGAGGACATGGAAATCTGTGGCTGCCTGTCTAGGGTCCCAAGGGTGTATCATCAGTCTGAATCCAAGGCAGGGACTGGCTGGAATCCTAGCATAACCATAATTTTGGCATGACACTGTTGCAACCTGGAAGACAAAAACTTTGCAAGGAGGTTAAAAAACAAGGACCAAAGAGTAGCTGTAATAGGATACCTATTAAAGGTCCTAGGAAAGGTGGGAACCATGTTGCAGTTGGTAGGTATCCTTTGATGGGATCCAGATGGTTTGAGCAGTGGAGTTATTTAAATGATGTAGCTGGGTAGCCTGTTGGTATGTCTTTTCAACTTGAAGTTCAATTCAACCTGAATTGTTAATGTAAGAACAGGTATGGTTTATTACCATGCAAACCCCTCAGAGTGGTTTATGCTCTGGCCCTGTCGGGTCTTTATACAGTAACTTAGAAATGAACTCAAATCCCAGGAGTCAAATCCTGCAAAAGCCTGTCATACCAGGAAGGCTCTGAATTGTTTCTTTGTGGAGATGTCACCTTTTCGACAACCTCCTTTTGTTTGATGGGCAAAGTCTGATTTTCTGGGCTTAGGATGTACCCGAGATATTTTACCTCTGATTTTGAAGTCTGGGCCTTAGATGGAGAGATCCAATACCCTTTCTCCCAGGAAGTCTAAGACTTTTTTTTGGGAGGGAAGTCTAAGACTTGAATGGCATGCTTACTGAGTCCTCTTTAGTGGGACTGCATACAATATCATCCACATGTTGAAGTATTGGCTCCCCTGTCTAACTTTAGCTCCCTTAATTATCATGCCAAGATGTTTCAGAACAAATGAGAGGTATCTCTAAAGCCCTGCTGGGCAATAGTAGTTTCAGAATAGGGCCACTCAAAAGCAAACTATTGAGAAAATACTGAGAGTTGGGGTGCAAAGAGATACAAAAGAAAGCATCCTTAAGATCTAATATTGTGAACCAATTGGTGTCTCCCAGTATTTGGGTAATTTTAAATATTAAGCACTATAGGATGCAAGGGAATTATGGCCTCATTAATGGTTCATAAGTCTTGAACTAGGTGATATTCTTTGGTTTCTTGACAGGGAGGAGAGGAATATTGCAAGGAGACGGACATGGAACCAGAAGGCCATGTTTTAAAAACTTCTCCGTTGGAGCCTGTCTTTGCCTGGCTTTTGGCTTGAGGGGATATTGATGCTTCTATGGGAAATTATTTTTGTCTTTTAAAGAGGAGCTCACTGGCTGACCATGTATTGCTTTCCTAGGGGTTTTCTGATCCCATACTTGTGAGGCTTCTTGAGACCTTATTTTGAGGGGGTGTATTTCCTGTTTTTCTCAGGTGGGCTTAGAAATAATAATCATTGCCAATCAGGCTCCCCAGAGCCTAATAAATGTAAGATGGTTCCAAGGGTACCTAGGAAGTCCCATCCTAATAAAGGAGTTGGACATTCTGGCATAACTAGAAACTCATGAGTGACCCTATAGTTTTCTAGCCTGCAGCTCAGGGGTAAAGCAAAGCATTTGATTTTGGTGCCCTGGCAAATTTTAAAATTTTGATTTAATATGGGATGAGAACTCCAAAAGTAGGAAAGCTCTAGGTCTTTGAAGTTCCTAAAATAGACCCTGTTCCTATGGCTGGTGCGGTCATGGAGTCCTTAAGAAATGAGCCATGGCATGGTGTGCCAGGTGAGGCAGGGTCTGAGGGGTATTCATTGGTCCCCCTGGCCTGTTACTCTCTTTTGATAGGTAGAAAATCAGAAAGCATAGGATGAGTGTCTTAGTCTATTTGGGCTGCTATAACAAAACACCATAAACCAAGCAACTTATAAACAGTAGAAATTTATTTCTCATAGTTGTGGAGCCCAAGATGCTGGCAGATTCAATGTCTGGCAGAGGCCAGTTTTCTGGCTTATAGATGGCACCTTCTTGCTGTGTCTTTACATGGTGGAAGAGGCAATAGGTCTCTTTCAGGCCTCTATTATAAGGGCACTCATCCCATTTATGAAAATTCCACCCTCATGAGTTCATCACTCTAAAGACCACACCTCCCAATATCATCAGGTTTAGGATTTTAACATAGGCAATTTGGGGAGACACAAGCATTCAGGCCAGAGGAGGGAGTCTGGCAGAGTCTGAGGAATGCACTGGACCAGAGGTCCATGAACCCTTCCTAGTTAGTGGATGTTCTTTGGCTTTCCAATAGTAAGACAATTAATGACTTAACTTTGATTTATGCTTAGCTTTATTTAAAATTTTAGCAGTATTCACCGATCCCTTCCAGTTGCAGGAAGAGCCCTAGAAAAAGAAAATGAACGCTTTTAGTATTTTGGCAATAGGAAAGAACATTTGTATTAAAACTTAACAATCTTTCTTTCTCTCTCTCCCTCTCTCTCTCTCTCTCTCTTTTTTTTTTTTTTTTTTTTTGAGATGGAGCCTCACTCTCTCTTCCAGGCTGGAGTGCAGTAGTGCTATCTCAGTTCATTGCAACCTCTGCCTCCCAGGTTCAAGCAATTCTCCTGCCTCAGCTGCCCTAGTAGCTGGGATTACAGGCATGTGCTACCCCACCTGGGTAATTTTTGTATTTTTAGTAGAGATGGAGTTTCACCGTGATGGCCAAGTTGGTCTTGAACTTTTGGACTCAGGTGATCCACCTGCCTCAGCCTCCCAAAGTGCTGGGATTACAGATGTGAGCCACAGTGCTCAGCCCAATCTCTTCTTATTTACTAAATGCATACTTTTATTAAGTAAATCATCTGCTTGTGTTGAGTTATGTATAGCACCATCTTCTTGTGGGAAAGATGCATTCTGTCAGTAGGGAGTGCTAGATAAAGCAGTAGAGGGTACTGGGTGGAACTGGGAAAACAAACAAACAAACAAACAAACAAACAAACAGAAGCAGCCCTGGTATGGAAAAAAGGAAATGCTTCTGTTGGTTCTGTTGGGAGTTTGAGGTTCCCAGAGGTAATTTTGATATGCAGCAATTCAGTTCAAGCTTATTCCTCTCAGAAACACTGGATAAATGCATTTGTATTTTTATTTATTTATTTAATTTTACTTTAGGTGTATAGTATATCCAGCATTTCTCCCCATGTTATCCCTCCCTGCCCTCCTCACCCTCCCCATCCCCCGCTGCCCCTCCCCTACTCCCTACAAATGCCCCCAGATTGTGATGCTCCTCTCCCTGAGTCCATGTGTTCTCATTGTTCAGCACCGTCCTATGAGTGAGAATATGCAGTGTTTGGTTTTCTGTTTTTGTGTCGGTTTGCTGAGAATGATGGTTTCCAGATTCATCCAAGTCCCTATAAAGAATACAAACTCATCATTTTTTATGGCTGCATAGTATTCCATGGTGTATATGTACCACATTTTCTTTGTCCAGTCTATCATTGATGGGCATATGGGTTGGTTTCAGGACTTTGCTATTGTACACAGGGCTGCAATGAACATACGTGTGTATATGTCTTTGTAGTAGAATGATTTATAGTTCTTTGGGTATATACCCAGTAATGGGATTGCTGTATATACCCAGTAATGGGATTGCTGGGTCAAATGGGATTTCTATTTCTAGATCCTTGAGAAATTGCCACACTGTCTTCCACAATGGTTGAACTAATTTACAGTCCCACCAACTGTGTAGGAGTGTTCCTGTTTCTCCACATCCTCTCCAGAATCTGTTGTCTCCAGATTTTTTAGTGATTGCCTTTCTAACTGGCATGAGATGGTATCTAAATGTGGTTTTGATTTGCATTTCTCTGATGACCAGTGATGATGAGCATTTTTTCATATATTTGTTGGCCTCATATATGTCTTCTTTTGAAAAGTGTCTGTTCATATCCTTTGCCCACTTTTGAATGGGCTTGTTTGTTTTTTTCTTGTAAATCTGTTTTAGTTCTTAAGAGACTTAGGAGAATAACTGCTAAAATGTTCACCAGACCCCCCCCCACCCGACCAAAAAAAAAAAAAAAAACATATTATGTCAAATGCAGATATAGTAGCTAAAGAAATTGGCAAGTATGTGCGTGTGTATATGTGTGTGGCTCAGCCGGTGGGGGATGGGATTTGGTTCTTTTCAAAAGGAGACTGCAATTTGTAGAAGAAGCCACACTAGGCTTGCTTTGTAAGAAACTTCCTTAGGCATTTATTATGCTCCATGATTGGTAACAATGAGTTTTGCTTCCATTGTTTTTTCAGGAAGTTACTGAGCAAAGGTGTTCCTCACCTTCCTAGGAGGGGCACGGCAGACTTGTCTGTGATTTTTTTTAAAAGACTACTGAACCTGAAACACAGCTTAGGAAAGTGAGGCTCGAGGAAATGTGAGCAGGATGTGCAAACTCGCTGAATGGAGCACCTGAGCTAACTGCAGGACTAGAAAGAAGCCAAGAATAAGGAGCGTAAAGTTTACCTGGCTTATTGAAC
The DNA here is from genome assembly GCF_048565385.1 of Saimiri boliviensis. NCBI lineage: Eukaryota > Metazoa > Chordata > Mammalia > Primates > Cebidae > Saimiri > Saimiri boliviensis. Next base: position 98,872,484 of record NC_133461.1, read on the forward strand.
AGGTGTCATCTCTGACATACATCACTGAACACAAAGCTGAGACAAAGGCAGCTTCCTCCTTCTCATGGTGTTGCTGTTTGCTCTTAACATCATGGTATTCTCAGGCTGGCAGTGTGAGAAAGGGATGTGGCTGTGATCTGGCTCATAAGGCCTCAGGCCCCAGTGACCTTCAGCTGTGAGCCCAATCTAAAAAAAGGCAAGTCACAGCACACTTGGGCGTACAAGCCCATCTCCCAGTATCCTTTTCACGAAATCAGGGGAGGATGTTAGGTTTCTCTGGTGGCAGGTCCTGGGGGACTTGAACTGCCCTGCAGGGCTCCCACTCTTTTTCTTTCAGCTGTGCCATCTCGCTTTAAACAGATGATGAAATCCAAAACTCTATATAGATAGTAGCAAGTATCAGATGCACTAACCAAGTTTTCTATGATTCTCTTAAAAATTAAGCTCCCTTGGTGAATTTTCAAATATTTAGATTTATAAGAATTGAATTTACATTCAACTTTTAGATACTGTATATATTGACTTAAGGGAGGGACACATAAAATTGAAAATTTAACAGATGACTACATTTTTAAAAATTTCTACAATTATATAAAGGACAATTATTGTGTTGGTGTTCAGTTCTGAATTTTGAGAAATGCATGGAGTTATGTAATCACCACAATGATCAGGTTCAGAATAGTTTTATTACCACTCCTCAAATTTTCTTGTGGTGCTTTTTTTTTTTTTGACAGAGTCTCACTCTGTCACCAGGCTGGTGTGCAATGGCATGACCTCAGCTCACTGCAACTTCCAACTCCCTGGTTCAAGAGATTCTCCTGTCTCAGCCTCCTGAGAAGCTGGGTATACAGGCATGTGCTACCACACTCAGATAATATTGTTGTATTTTTAGTAGAGATGGAGTTTTACCATGTTGGCCAGGATGGTCTCGATCTCCTGCCTTCGTGATCTGCCTATCTTGGCCTCCCAAAGTCCTGGGATTACATGCGTAAGCTACCATACTTGGCCATGCTCCTCTTTTATAGTCACCTCCTCCCTCCATCCCTAACCCCTGACAGACAGTTCTCCATCTCTACAGTTTAGTCTTTTTCAGAATGTCACATAAATTATAGACTATTGTCTTTTGTATGGATGTACAGCAGTCAAAGGGCATTTGGATTGTTTCTAGTCTTTGGTGATTATGAATAAAGATACTCTTGTTATCTACTCATAGATCTTTGTGTGAATATATGTTTTCATTTCTGTAGGATAAATGCCTAGAAGTGGGGTTGCTTCATTTCCCATTTCCCTACACAGTTTTGTCTTTTCGCCTTCTTGCCTTTTGGTGTGTTCTATGCATGTGTGTATTTAACTTCATAAGAAACTGCCAAATAGTTTTCTAGAGAATACTACTTTAGAAAATGGAAATGCACCATTTTGTATTACCATCAGAAATGCATGAAAATTTCAGTTGCTCTGCGTATACTCTGAAAATTCTACTAGACAATGTAAAATAATTCTTGTTTTCAATTAGCAATAATCTGCAATAACTGTGCCTTGGATAAACCTCATTGGCTATGATATTGCTACTGCACAAAGCTAAATCATTTTTGTTTTCAATAATTATACACATTTGAAAAAAACTAAGAATAAAAGTCTATTATTTTTATCCATTTAAAAACATTTCTGTTGCTTTTCGGTTTTTGAAAATTCCTCAAGTTACAGGTTTCCCTTTGGTATCATTTTCCTTTAGTCTGAAGAACCTTCTTTAGCATTTCCTTTAGAGCTGATCATCTGGTGGCAAATTTTTACTTTTTCTTCCTCTGAAAATGTCTTTATTTTTCATTCTTGAACAGCCTGTTCAATGGATATAGAAGTCTGGGTTGACAGTTGTCTCTTAGCATGTTAGAAATCTTGTCCCATTGTCTGCTAGACTCCATGGTTCCAGATGCCAAATCGGCAGTCATTTGAATTGATGTTTCTTACATGTAATGTGTCATTTTTCAGTGGCTATTTTCAAGATTTTTTTCCCCTTCATATTTGGTTTTTATCAGTTTGGTTATGATTTGTTGGTTTTTGTTGAGTTTGTCTTGCTTGAGATTCACTGTTTTTTTTTTTGTTTGTTTGTTTTGTTTTTTTTTTTAAATTGATGTTGTTCGCAAAATTTGGTAAGTTTTCATCCTTTTTCTTTAAATGTTGTTTCTGGACATATCTCTTTCTTATTCTGGGACTGGTAACATGAATGTTGGAATTTTTGATGAACGTTAGAATTTTTAATATCATTTCAGAAGTTCCTAAGGTTCAGTTTGTTTTACAATTCATTTTTTTCTCTCTTTTTTTATATTAGAAAACGACTAGTGATCTGTATTCAGATTCACTCACCCTTTCATCATCTGCACTCTGTTTTTGGGCCCATGCAATGAATTCTTTATTTCAGATGTTATATTATCAGTTCTAAACTTTTCATTTTTAAAAACTAGTTAATTTTTCTCTGATGAGTCTGTCTATCTTTACATTTTTGTCAAAAGCGTTTACTTGTATTTCACAGTGTTTAGTATAATACTGCTTTAAAATCTATGTCAGATCATTTTGATTATCTCATGTTTGGCATTTCAATTGTATTTTCTTGAGATTTGATGACGTTTTCCTGGTTGGTGGCATGTTAAGTAACTTTGGATGGTATTCTAAACATTTTGAATATTATGTGATGATAGTTTGGGTTTTATTAAAGTACTCTAGAGAATGTTTCTGTTTGTTTGTTTCACCAGGCAATCACCCTCTGGGGATGAGTTCAGTGTCAGTTTAATTTTCAAAGTCTTTTCTGTGCTATGTAAATCTGCCCCATGCATGACCTCTCAGAGATTAGTTTGAACTTGTTCTGTGGTTTATATCATCATTCAGTTCTCAAGCCTATACTCATCTGGGTCTGTTCTATGCATGTGAGGTTCATTAGTGAGCTTGGGATTTGTGTTAGTTCCTACACAGAATTACAGTATCTGCTTCTCCAGCTCTCTTCTCTACAGAATTTCCCTCATACTTTATTATCCTATGGGTTTCTTTTTCTGATTCCTCTGGTCAGAAGAATGGGTTTATTTAAGAGTTTTCATCTTTAAGAGTTTTCCTCTCCCCATCGTAGAGGAAAAATGGTGAGAGAAAAAATAGTAAAAAAAAAAAATAGTAGAAATTATCTCCACTTTTAGGCTCACAGAAGCGTTTCTTTTCTTTCCTTTTCCTTTTTCTTTTTTGAGATGGAGTCTTGCACTGTTGCCCAGGTTGGAGTGCAGTGGTGTGATCTCCGCTCACTGTGACCTCCTCCTTCTGAGTTCAAGCAATTCTTCTATCTTAGCCTTCTGAGTAGCTAGGACTACAGGCGTGTGCACCACACCTGGCTAATTTTTGTATTTTTAGTAGAGACAGGATTTCACCATGTTGTCCAGGCTGGTCTGGAACTCCTGACCTTAAGTGATTCACCGGCCTCAGCCTCCTAAAGTGCTGAGATTACATGTGTGAGCCACCACGCCTGGCCAGGAGCTTTTCTGTTCAGTCTTATGTGCCCATGCCACTGCAGTGACAGTGCAGTTCTGCAACTGGGCTGGCCTCAGGAGACGGCACAGAGAGAAAGAAAAGGGGATAAAGAGAAAACAATGGGAATTTCTCCAATGCTTTCTGGCTCACGGGGCCCTTTTTACTGGTTCTATGGCCAGAAAAAGGAGATCTCCACTAAGCATACCCCTCCAGCAACCTGGTCCACCTTCAGGTCAAAGCTGGGAGGTAAAGGAGACAGACAAAACCAAAGCAAAACAGAAAACAGAGAAAATCACCATAATACTGGTCATTCTTTAAGTTCTGTCTTTCCTCCCCAATCCACTTACTATTATTTATTTTTTAGAGCTCTCAGTAGTTTCTTTTTACATTCCACAGAATTTTTGTTGTAATTAATGGAAGATACAGGTGGTAGTAAACCTACTCCATTTTAGCCAACACTGGAAGTCCTTGGACTGCCGAATTTGAACATGTGCTGGTCTTATTGCTCATCTGCCCTCTGGCATTGGAACCCTCTTAGAAGGATAATCAATTCCCATTGTGACCACTTCTCCCAAGTGCCATATTATTTGTGCTCTAGAAGACTCGGACACTGCTCCTTTTAGAAACTTCGCAGCAACCAACAAGTCCATGCCTCACAGCCCTGTTATCCTTAGTTAGGTCCCAGTAGGAAGCCTCCCTGATCATCTGTCTCTAAGGCTGTCATGTCCATGAGGCTTGAAGCTGTCTCTCCGTGACCCACACTTCTATTTCTTCATTGACTCTAAACTGTTCAATTTTGCCCTCTTGAAACACAGTCTTCTACATCCTACCCTCTTTTCACAATTTTTTCTTTCTTGCCTTCTTGTTTGTAATTAAAACCTGGTTCTTATCCTGAGGACACTTATTCTTCTGCCATCCTCCCAAGAAGAGGTTGCTTCATTTCCCAGTTCCTTCTACAGTCTTGTCCTTCCTCCTTCTTGCCTCAGTGCGAAGAGTTTTCTTCCCTTTCTCTGTGCATTGATTCCATCCTTTGCCCATCTCCTCAGTTCTGGCCAATGCAGTAAAATAAGAAATTAAAATGCTAGCAAAAAATATTTAAAAGAAGACAAAATTATTCTTAATATAAAACTTAATGCAAATATAGTGATTTACCTAGAAATTCAAGAAAAATCAGCTGAAAAGTCAATGGAACATATAATGAATGTATTGAAATATTAAATTGTCCCCAAAGCACTAATATTTACAAGGCAGATCAATTTAACAGAATTACCTTTACTTCTCCCCTGGTATACATTTTACCTTTATTATATATTAAATTAATATTCCTACTTGAAGGGAAGAATTATTTAACAAAAGATACTATAATTGCAATCTTTAATTAACAATTTTTAAAATTAAGTTATATTCCTACCTTATGCCTTATACCATATACTGAAATCAGTTCAGATGAATTAAATAATTAATGTAAAAGAGAAAATGAAACCAAACTAAACAAAAAATGGATTTTTTTTCTGCAAAGGTAGAAACTACAATGCAAAACGTGAGTTGAGTGACTACATAATGTCTATGTGGTAAATGTTTACATGTCAGAAGAACATGCAATATTATAAGGCATATGTAGGAACTCTATATTATGTTGGCAATTTTTCTGTAAATCTAAAATTCCTCCAAAACAAAAAATCATAAACCTACATTCACATACACTCACATGCACAGTATCTAAAAACATTACAAAATTTATTTTTTCCACTTTGGAAGTTTACCTTCCAGATATACTTGCACACGTGCAAAATGGCCATTGTGGCAACTTCTGGAGAAGTTACCAGATAGTTTCTAACAGCAAAAACTGCGTAAAACCTAAATGATGATTACAAAGGACTGATTAAAAAATTATGATACCATACGTTCATATAATGGAATACCATCCAGTTGTTTAAATTACAAAGAAACATCTGAAGAACTCAAAGTGGAACTACCATTTGATCCAGCAATCCCACTACTGGGTATTTACCCAGAGGAAGAAAAGGCATTATACAGAAAAGATACTTACACACGTATGTTTGTAGCAGCACAATTTGCAATTGCAAAAATGTGGAACAAACCCAAACATCCATCAGTCAATGAGTGGATAAAGAAACTGTGATATATATGTATGTATGTCTGTATATATATACATACATACACACACACACACATACATGTATGTACACACACATACACACATACACAAGCACAATGGACGACTACTCAGCCACAAAAATGAATGAATTAATAGCATTCATAGCAGCCTGGATGGAATTGGAGACTATTACTCTAAGTGAAGTAACTCAAGAATGGAAAATCAAACATTGTACGTTCTCATTCATAAGTGGAAGCTAAGCTATGAGGATACAAAGGCGTAAGAAGGACACAGTGGACTCTGGGGACTCGGGGAAATGGTAGGAAGAGAGTGAGAGATAAAAGACTACAAATAGGGTACGGTGTATACTGTTCAGGTGATGGGTACACCAAATCTCATAAATCACTGCTAAAGAACTTATCCCTGTAACTGAACAACACTTGTTCCCCAATAACCTATAGAAATCATAAAAATAAATAAATGAATTGCAAGGAAACATCTGATACAGAAAGGTGTTAAAGATACCTGTTTTTTAAAGTAAAAACATTAAGCTAAGAAACTCACACAAATAAAAAACAAAAAATAAATAAATAAAACTAAGTGTTATGCTATCTTTGGGAAGATGGGATGAGAATATATATTTATATTGCTCTTCTGTGCAGAAAGAAACCCTTGGAGGATACATCAAATCCTCACAACAATGGCCAGGGGAGGTTATGACAGCAAAGGTGGTGGAGTTGAGGTGTGGAAGGGAAACCATGCATATATATGTCAGTTCTGAAGTTAGGTCTGTGACTTCTGAGTTATGTGAATGCAGTATCTTTTTTTTTTTTTTTTTTTTTTTTTAAGAAACAGGGTCTTGCTATGTTGCCCAGGCAGGCCTTGAACTCCTGGGCTCAAGTGATTCTTCTGCCTCAGCCTCCCAAAGCTCTAGGATTATAGACATAGGCTACCACAGCTGGCTGCAAAATCTATTTTAATAATTAAAAAACAAACTCTTTCCCCAACAAAATACTCCAGAGTGCCATGAACAGCACTGAAGGCAAACAGAGTGGGGCTGTCATGGCGGGACTTCAGGCATCTGTCAGAGCATGCATGGAAGACATTCTTTTTAAGTCCTGGGACTTTCCCTCAGCATTCAGAACTTCTGATCACATCAACAACCATTTAGTCAGACTTCCCGAAGTTTCTGTTTTCACTTTTGCACCAGGCTGGTTATTCCAGATGCCATCAAAACTGGAAACTCCAGGAAAGGAAAATCAATGAAATTCCTCTCCAAGTGTTGTGGGGGGGAGGGCTCCTATGGTGAGCCTGCCAGCTACTTCTCTTCACTGCTTGGGAAACCACCCACAATAACAGTAGTCAGGAGTGAGATTTCCAGCTGTCCAGATATGGCTTTGTCCTCTTGGTGAACTTGGTAAATCCAGCCATCTGCGCATATGTTCGTGTTTCCCAAGAATAACCATCTGGTGTTGGGATGTACAACAGAGCCCCAATATTTGCAGCAAACTAGTCTTCCTGTGGCTTAATCTCCTTCTCACAACTTTGGGTATTCCAACTCCTCACTCCTTCCTTTCGTTCTTCAGAGTTCCTGGGGACTCCTCTCGGCTCAAGAATGGCCATCTGGATTTGTTTATCTTGCCCTCCTCTGTGGTCCTGACCTTATCAGGCATCTTCCACTCTCTACAGTGATCCCCTCCCGAGAACCCTGCAACGTTGCTGGGGCCCGATAGAAGGAGTTGCCCATAGTCTCTGCGTTTCCGTGGCCTTACGACACCTCTGTTCTGTACTCCAACAAGTAAATGCTGAAGTGTGGGAATTGCCTTCTACCTTCACAATGTTCCATTGTGACATGACTACAACACTTTGAGCCCCACCATGATCACCGAGACTCCTAGCAATCCTAGGTCCCCAGCAGCAGTCATTGGAGACTGGCAGAGAGAATAATCCTAATGCATGCATTGCTGTATTTAAAATCATCTCTCCCCGCTCCCTCCAGTTCCAGTCATTTTCTTCAAATAGTGCTGTGATCCTCAGCCTCACCACAGGGATGTCTGGACATCACTGGATTTATAGTGAGAATATGTCTTAGGCTTTCCTTCTGATGTTTCAGTACACACACACACACACACACAAGCGTGCAACAGATATATGAACACATACACACACACACACACACACACACAAAGCATGCAACAGTTGTACACTTATGGAACTGGCAGAAATGCCAACAGCCTCACTGTGATACAGTCCTAATAGAAGCCATCACCAATCCTGTGGGGAGTCCTGAGGCTAGGATGACCCTTCAGAGCCATCCTAAGTTGGGCATAACTGGTTTATCCTAAGTTGGGGGTAACTGAGGCCATTTCATATGCAACTTTTCAAAAATTCACACTGAAAGGAAATCCAGTCCAATGGGGCTCACTTCTTGATGGCTGTAGTATGGGGTAAGAATGGTCTGAAAGTGCTGCTTCTTAGCCTCCCATTCACTCTGAGTATGCTCAGCTGTAACAGATGCACCTTTAGGTGAGTATGTGTGCACACCACTCAGCTTTCCGTCTGGAGCTTCTCAGCTGCAGGGAACAGTTGCAGCCACATTCCTGAACTCACATTTGGCAACCTCCTGTATGCTCTGTGCTTGGCAGGGCAGAAAATCCACTTGTCAAGTCTGGGATGTTAGAAATCGGTAATATTACTTGCAATGGAATTTTTTAGTATTATTCCTAATAGCACTATAATAATCTCCATTATTGTCTCTATTTTCTTATTTGTTAAGGTCCAACTAAACTGCACTTTAATCAAATAATACTGAACAACTACTGGCTGAATAGAACAAGAAGGGAGAGGAAGTGTGAATTTGCTCTTTCTCCTTAGAGTGGGACATCCATCCTCTTCTGCTTTCTGATACCAGGCGTTTGGATTCAGAACAAGACCTACAATATTTACAATGCCCAGAACCCCGTCAAGTTCTCAGGACTTCAGACTTGCACTTGGACTTAAACCTTTGGCTTTCTGGGTTCTCGGGCCTTTGTCCTTGGGTTGGAAATACACCATCTGCTTTTCTGGGCCCCCAGCTTGCAGATGACAGATCATGGAACTTCTCAGTCTCCATAATTATGTAAGCCAATCCTTCATAATAAATCTGTTCTATATATCTCTCTATATCCCATCGATTCTGTTTCTCTAGAGCACTCTGACTAATGCAGATACCTTTTGTCTCTGCTCAGCCTGCCATAACAAAATGCCATAGCCCAGGTGGCTTAAACAGCAGACATGTATTTCTTACAGTTCTGGAGATTGGGAAGTCCAAGATGAAGGTACTGACCGGTTTGCTTCCTGATGAGGGTTCCCTTTCTCTGGCCTGTAGACCGCTGCTTCTCACTGCGTTCTTATATGTCAGAGAAGTGACAGGAGAGAGTGAGTGAGCGAGCTCTGGTCTTTCTTTCTCTTCTTATATTAGAACGCTTAGGTTTCTTCTTCCTCTTCTTAGGTTTTCACACTAATCCCTTCGCAGGGCCTGATACATTTTGTATGTGTCCCCTCCAAAATTCAGATGTGGCCAATTGTAATCGTATTAAGAGGTGGGACCTTTGAAAGATGATTAGGTCACAAGAGCTTATCCCTCATGAATTAGGTGCCCTTAAAAAGCCTTGATGGGGGAGTTCTCCCCTTTTGCCTTCCTGTCTTTGGGCAGGGAGGACACAGCGTTCCCCCTCTTCAGAGGACAGTGTTCAAGGTGCCATTGTGGAGGCAGAGACCAAGCCTTTGCTCACAACAGACCTACTGATGCCTTAATCTTGGACCCTCCAGCCTCTAGAAATGTAAGAATACACATTTCTATTCTTTATAAATTACCCAGTCTCAGGTATTTTGTCAGAGAAGCCTAAGCGCCCTAAGACAGGGCCCCACCCTCATGACCTCACATAAACCCACATCCCCCAAAGACCCCGTCTCCTAATACCATCATATTGGGGCATAAGGCTTCAATATATGGATTTTGAGGGGATGCAAATATTTGTTCGGTAATACCTTGAAGCTCCTTGTAGCTTTATATCATCACTTGCTGATCGGAGCCAGGCAGCAGAAATGATGGTTCTGGGGAGTGTTATGGTTTCTTCTATGCACGCTTTCCTTTACAAAGAACCCTAAACAGAATCATTAAAATTAATCCCCATCTTAAGTGTACCTCTTAATTGTACCAGAACACACTTTAAAATGGGCAAGTCTTATGCTTGGAATGTACGTTTTGGATTAGGATCAGTTTTAGACATGTCATTTCTTTAGCTAAAGTGAAGGGAAAACAAATTTATATTTAATCTTCCATAAGGTCTTTCCTCAGCATCTTTTACTTCTTCTCCTGCCATCAGATTCTTACCTTGATTGAAAAGCCATGTTAAGTGCAAGGCAAATTCTTTACTTCTTTGCACAGAGATTAACAACCTCTGGGTGATGGGAGTGTTAAGTGATTTAGCTTTGTCACTACTAGATGTGTGACATTAAAAAAGTTGCTGTCCTTTCTAGGTCTCAATACCTCAGCTCTGCAATTACAGGCAGTCTTCATTATTGGGTGCAAATTCTACATAAAATTGGGAGCATATGTTCAGGTTAAAAAGGATGGTTAACTAAAAAAAAAAAAAAGAAAAAAATAAAAGAAGATAATGAATAAGACCTAGTATTTTATAGCACAACAGAGTGAATATGGTCAATAATAACTTGATTGTACATTTGATAATAACTAAAAGCATAATTGGATTGTTTGTAACACAAAGTATAAATGTTTGAGGGGATGGATACCCCATTTTCTGTGATGTGATTATTACCGACTGCATGCCTATGTTAAAGTATCTCATGTGCTCCATATATATGTATATGTATATATATATATATGTATGTATATATATATATCTCAATTAGGTACCCGCAAGAATAAAAAACAAAAAGATGAAAAAAAAATAGTAATGAAGCAATGAAGACTGTATTTTGAAGAGTTGTAAAATAAGTTTTTCTTACTTTGAATATAAAAATATATTTAAATCAAAACCATTTTTTTTCTTATAATGAACAAAGACTAGCATACATATTCATTATTTTTTGGTGGGGTGTGATTTTTCTGGCAAAAGCGTATGCTGGCGTTGTACAGTAGCCTTCAGTTCTTGTTTGAGTTTCCTACTCCAGTGATGATCGTTTTTTGAAAAATATTTGAGAACTTCATCCATTTTCCTAAGGGCCGCTCTTGATTGTATGATACCAGCCCGCTCTTCTTTGAAGTAACTTACATCACCATCCTTGCAATTTTCTCTTCTTTCATTCACTATTTTGTTTCTGTCAACCTTTATCCATCAACAGCTTTGCGTGTGATCAAATAGTGCTTCAACATCAGTGCTATTGGCTTTAGGGATTCTTTTCATAACATACTCAATTTTAAAAGTAATTGGCATCATGTTGGTGTGTATTATGATTAGGAAATGACTGACCAACGGAGATGCTGTCTCAAAGGTTGAAACTAAATGCCAGTGCTGAGTGATGTGGCATGTTTGAGAGGTTACTAATTTTAAAAAGTGAAAATCCATTTAGTGAACACTTTTGTATTAAAAACACCTTGGCTTCCTTACATAGCTTCATAGCTTGGACACTTGGGCTGTGAGGATCTTTTTTAGTGGGTGGACTAAATAAAAGCTCCAGTGCATTCCAGTTCTTTTATTCTAGGTTTTAGGATCTGAAGTACATTATGGCCATACTCCTTCAGTTAAATTTGTTAACACAAAGTGGGAGTGGTATGGATAGCAGATCTAATTTTTTTTTAACCAAAAAAGTATTAAATATTAACTATTTAACATTTTTAAAAGGTGTACCTATGAGCAATCTGCATCTACTTGAATATAAACTCCTTGAGAAGGTTTTCCATCTTGGGAAATCCAGAGGCAAGAACATATGGGTTCCTGATACAGAAACACACTCAACAAACGTCAGTTGACTGCTCAGAAATGTGGAAGCCTGCTATAGAGATTCTTCCACTAATGAACTATGTTGTCTTGATAATCCCTTCACCTCTCAGAATCTCAACTGGACAATGAAGAAATGGGACTGATTTATCCCCAAGACTCACGTGCAGCTCTAACATTCTATGATCCTATTCAATCCTAGGCATTTCAAGAGAAGCATTTTTAAAATAAATTTTCTAGAATTCCAGAGTAACTCATAATAGTTGTGATTTGAAAAGAATCTTAGATTTATTTCTAGGCCAGTGAATTAGCCACATTAGAGTAGGCATTTATTAACTTGTTCATTCATTTTTTTACCTTGATTTTGAGTGATGAAAATATATTTAAACTGCATTGATTTTGATTTTCAAAACTGGAAACCATAGGTGTAAATGGGAAGATCCTGACTATAAAAAATTATTGTGCCTGGAATGAAAAGCGCCCCCACATCATCTCACAAAAAGAGAACACTGCACAGTGTATTAGGTGGCAATGCTTTTCATTCATGGTGGGGATTTGTCCTGCACAAATAAAAAGTGCATTTTAAGAATTTCTCAGCACAAATATGCATAACTGCTTGCTTTTCTCAGCCTGTCATTTGTTCTGGGGGAAACTTGATTGGCTAGAGTGTTTTAGTATCTACTCAAGTGTTCAGGGCCAATGTTGAGTTTGCTTTGGCCAAGACTCTGCATTCGTGTCAGGCCATAGCTAAGCAGGGGTGTGATAGCCCCCCACCATAACCCAACTGGTGTGAAGTTTCAATTGTAACGTGGTTCATGACCTGAGAAGCCTTGTCTCCCACTTGGTCAGGGAGTATTACTAGAATCAGAAACATTTTCTTAGTGCTTATTATTCAAACAGCAGGTCATTGGACTAGCGGGTTTTGTTTTCTGGACACTGTTTCATACTTTGGGTATAGTACCTGGAGGCAAACATTTTGTTGGCTCTGTTTCCTTCTTTGTAAGTCCTGCGTTTGGCCCTGGGTTACACGTGGTCTCACTTTGTTTCCTAACAACTTCAAATGTGTGGTCTTTTCTACCCCCAGCAGGATTTAAAAAGTCTCTAGAGTAGGGACTGTGTTTTCTACCCAAGTACTATACCCAATTAACATGTCTAAAGTAAATACAAATGGTCTCATTGGGGTGGTGGAAATGTCAGTACTGTTTTCTTATTTTTATTAATTTTCCAAAATTAAAAATGTGTTTTATTATTATATTGATACTAAGACAAACTAAGTATATGAAATGCCTTTGTTGTGCTATTGAATTCTATCATTTGCCCTCCCACCCCCAGCTCACATAGCCCCATGTTAGCTGTAATAAAAGGTATACAACAATCTTGGTCTTTTCCAGAATTTTATGGAAGAGTTAATCACAAATTAATGCTCTATTTTTTTTTCCATTTTAAAATGTTTTGTTGTTGGAAAGCATCCAATGAAAACATTCTTTTGGAAGTGTTTAATTCCTTGAATCCCCGATTCACATTTCTTAGGACATGTTTTAAGCACCTAATTGCCTATGGGAAACTGCAAAAAATAATTATAAAGACACGTTCTACAAGACACTAAAAGTATGTAATCTAAGGCAACCATGAAGATGTGAACATAGAGGAGAAAATAGAAAATAAATATAAATGTTAAACCAATTCTGTAAACTGTTGATGTCAAATATGAGTCAGAATTTAGAAAAACTTTGAGAGAAGGGGAGTAATAGCATTTTGAAAAGAGAGTAGGGATGAGGGTTGTGGGAGTTTGCAGTCTACCCTTCATGAGATCAAAGAGAAACCATCAGAACTTTTCAGGATAATCAGGAACATCTTTGGGAATTTGCGGGATTTTAGAGATTATTTATTTTAATGAATTAATTAATTAATTTAGATGGAGTTTTGCTCTTGTTATCCAGGCTGGAGTGCAATAGCGCAATCTTGGCTCACTGCAACCTCTGCCTCCTGGGTTCAAGTGATTCTCCTGCCTCAGCCTCCTTTGTAGCTAGGATTACAGGCATGCACAACCACGCTGGGCTAATTATATATATATATATATATATATATATATTTTTTTTTTTTTAGTAGAGATGAGGTTTCTCCATGTTAATCAGGCTGGTCTCAAACTCTGACCTTAGGTGATCTGCCGCCTTGGCCTCCCAAAGTGTTGGGATTACAGGCATGAACCACCATGCCTGGCCAGAGATTATTTTAATTATGTAGAGAGAAGATTAGTAAATTGTACAGAGAAAAAGGATGGCACTCATGTATATAATGCGACTTTTAAGAAGACACAGGAATCCCTACATAAATAATAATTCAAGTACTTCTTGAGCTGCACAACACATTGAGATCATTCATTTGAGTCACAGTAGCCAATCATCAGCTGTGTGTCAGGCACATTAGTTGAGCACTAGGCATGGGCCCTAGGCACTTTGGTCTCTCTATATATTTTATTGCATTTTAGGTTCTGGGTTACATGTGCAAAACATGCAGGATTGTTGCATAGGTATATACATGGCAATGTGGTTTGCTGCCTCCATCCCCCCGGTTACCTATATCTGTCATTTCTCCCTATGTTATCCCTCCCCAACCTCCCTACCCACCACTGTCCCTCCCCATTCCACCTCAACAGACCCCAGCATGTGATGCTCCCCTCCCTATGTCCATGTGTTCTCATTGTTCAACACCTGCCTATGAGTGAGAACATGTGGTGTTTGTTTTTCTGTTCTTATGTCACTTTGCTGAGAAGGATGATTTCCAGACTCATTCATGTCCCTACAAAGGACATGAACTCATTGTTTTTTATGGCTGCATAGTATTCCATGGTGGATATGTGCCATATTTTTCTTGTCCAGTCTATCGTGATGGGCATTTGGATTGGTTCCAGGTCTTTGCTATTGTAAACAGTGCTACAATGAACATACATGTGCATGTGTCTTTATAATAGAATGATTTATAATCCTTTGGATATATACCCAGTAATGGGATTGCTGGGTCAAATGGAATTTCAACTTCTGCACTTTCTACCTAAACTATGTTCATGTGAGGGTGGTGTCTTAGTTTCATGGTACAGGTGATGATGGTTGTATGAAAGTTACAGAGAAGTACATGACCCAGTCTCAAGGAACTTCTGTATAGTCAATAATAGAAAATTTACACATGTGAAGTAGCTGCTAGATAAAAGATACTGTAACAAATATCAGCTTTTAAGAACTATCAAAGGTTGAGTCATTCTGGAGAGCTGAGTTTTCTGGACTTCTGAGAGATTGTCTCTTAAAACATGACAGTAGTATTAATAAAATTTGCATTTGTACTTAGCTCCAATACAGTAGTTCACTGTGAACCTATTGAAATGTGTATATGAGATAATTTATCTTCTACACTAGAATTATTTGTATTTTATTATACCCATATTTTGTGATTTTTCTATCTCCTCCCTTGTAATTGGTTTGTGAATGTGCCTTTTAATTTTCTGATAATTATCTATCATGGCTTAAGAACAAACTAATCTTGTTAGGTTTAAGTAAGTCCAGGGGTTTCTCCTTTTAGGCAAATGCTCACCCTGGTAGATAGGCTGTTCAGAGTCCTTTCTTCCTTCCTGTTTTAAAGCTGAGTTTTGGATCCTCGACTGTATTCTAGAGAATTAAGAAATCAGGAGCCCTGACTGCTCAATGGATGCAGTATTATTATACTAAACTGAATATTACTGATTCCTGAACTATATCAAGTGTAGTTTTTGAAATTATGTGTGAAAACCAGATGAACAATTTTAAGCAGCAATATGAGGGAAGAGTAGCAGGTGTGCAAGAGTGTTTCCTCTTGGGAGTAAGGAATCAGATTTTATTGCAAGCACTTTAGGGATTATTGATCTTCAGCTATGAAGGATGACATTGAAACCAAGAGAGGTTAAGCTGTTTGCTCACTTCTTCAATCTCACCCAGAACCAATTCTGAAGACATGGTCTTTTGACTCCTAAGTCCAGTACTTGAAGTATTTACCATCACTGATAAATGAATAGATGTTTCTGAATTGAACCAAGGAAAGTGTGTCAGGAGAGCCAGACTTAAATATTTATTTACATGACAAAAGAGGAAAAGAGGGATGATCCAAGATGGCTGAATAGGAACAGCTCTGGAGTGCGGTTCCCAGTGAGCATGCAGAGGCCACTGCAGGTGATCCCCAGGTAAGCAGGATCTGGAGTGTGTCTTCAGCAGTCCTAAAGCAGAGGATCCTGACCTGTTAGAAGGAAAACTAAAAAACAGAAAGAAATAACTTCATCATCAACAAAAAGGATGTCCGCTCAGAGACCCCATCCAAAAGTCACCAACTACAAAGACCACAGGTAGATAAATCCACAAAGATGGGAAGAAACCAGTGCAAAAAGGATGAAAACACCCAAAACCAGAATGCCTCTTCTCCTCCAAAGCATCACAACTCACCAGCAAGGGAACAAGGCTGGATGCAGAATGAGTCTGATGAGTTGACAGAAACAGGCTTCAGAAAGTGGGTAATAACAAACTTCTCTGAGCTAAAAGAACATGTTCTAACCCAGTGCAAAGAAACTAAGAACCTTGAAAAAAGGTTTGGTGAAATGCTAACGAGAATAAACAGCTTAGAAAAGAATATAAATGAATTGATGGAGTCGAAAAAACACAACACAAGAACTTTGCAAAGCATACACAAGTTTCAATAGCCAAATTGACCAAGCAGAAGAAAGGATATCAGAGATTGAAGATCAACTCAATGAAATAAAATGGGAAGGCAAGATTAGAGAAAAAAGAGTGAAAAGAAATGAACAAAGCCTCCAATAAATATGCGCTTATGTGAGAAGGCCTAATCTACATTTGATAGGTGTACCTGAATGTGACGGAGAGAATGAACCCAAGCTGGAAAACACTCTTCAGGATATTATCCAGGAGAACTTCCCCAACCTAGCAAAGCAGGTGAATATTCAAGTCCAGGAAATACAGAGACCACCACAAAGATATTCCTCAAGAAGAGCAACCCCAAGGCACATAATCCTCAGATTCACCAGGGTTGAAATGAAGGAAAAAATGCTAAGGGCAGCCAGAGAGAAAGGTCAGGTTACCCACAAAGGGAAGCCCATCAGACTCACAGCAGATCTCTCAGCAGAAACCCTACATGCCAGAAGAGAGTGGGGACCAATATTCAATATCCTTTAAGAAAAGAACTTTCAACCCACAATTTCATATCCATAAGTGAAGGAGAAATAAAATCCTTTACGAACAAGCAATTTGTGAGAGATTTTGTCATCACCAGGCCTGCCTTACAAGAACTCCTGAGAGAAGCACTAAACATTGAAAGAAACAACCAGTACCAGCCACTGCAAAAACATGCCAAATCATAAAGAGCATTGACACAGTGAAGAAACTGCATCAACTAATGGGCAAAACAGCCAGCTAGCATCAAAATGGCAGGATCAAATTCACACATAACAATATTAACCTTAAATGTAAATAGGCTAAATACCCCAATCAAAAGACACAGACTGGCAAATGGGTGTGCTGTATCCAGGAAACTCATCTCACATGCAAGGTTACACATAGGCTCAAAATAACGAGATGGAGGAAGATTTACTAAGCAAATGGAGAAGAAGAAGAAGAAGAAGAAAAAGCAGGAGTTGCAATCCTAGTCTCTGATAAAATAGACTTTATATCAACAAAGATCAAAAGAGACAAAGAATGGCATTACGTAATGGTGAAAGGATCAATGCAGCACGAAGAGCTAATGATCCTAAATATATACACACCAAATACAGGAGCATCCAGATATAGAAAGCAAGTTTTTAACCACCTACAAAGAAACATAGCCTCCCACACAATAATAGTGGGAGACCAACACTCCACTGTCAATATTAGAGAGATCAATGAGACAGAAAATTAACAAGGATATTCAGGACTTGAACTCAGATCTGGACCAAGCAAACCTAATGGACATTCACAGAACTCTCCACCCCAAATCCACAGAAAATACATTCTTCTCAGCACCACATTACACCTACTCTAAAATTGACTGCATAATTGCAAAAGAATGGAAATCATAACAAACAGTCTCTCAGACCACAGTGCAATCAAATTAGAACTGAGGATTAAGAAACTAACTCAGGGCCAGGCACGGTGGCTCACACCTGTAATCCCAGCACTTTGGGAGGCTGAGGCAGGCAGATCTTGAGGCCAAGAGATTGAGACCATCCTGGCCAACATGGTGAAACCCCATCTCTACTAAAAAAAAGTACAAAAAATTAGCCGAGCGTGGTGGTAAGTGCCTGTTGTCCCAGCTACTTGGGAGGCTGAAGCAGGAGGATTGCTTGAAACCGGAAAACAGAAGTTGCCATGAGCTGGAATTGTGCCACTGTACTCCAGCCTGGTGATAGAGTGAGATTCTGTCTCAAAAGCAAAAAACAAACAAACAAAAACGAAACTAACTCAGAACCACAGAACCTGATGGAAACTGAACTGGCTCTTGAATGTTGACTGGATAAACAATGAAATGAAGGCTGAAATAAAGATGTTCTTCAAAACCAACAAGAATGAAGACACAACATGCCAGAATCTCTGGGACACATTTAAAGCAGTGTCTAGAGGAAAACATATAGTAATAAATGCCCACATGAGAAGCAGGGAAAGATCTAAAATCAACACCTTATCATCAAAATTGAAAGAGCTAGAGGAGCAAGATCAAAAAAACTCAAAAACTAGCAGAAGACAAGAAATAACTAAGATCAGAGCAGAACTGAAGGAGACAGAGACACACAAAACCCTTCAAAAAGTCAATAAATCCAGGATCTGATTTTTTGAAAAGATCAAGAAAATAGACCACTAGCCAGATTAATAAAAAAGAAAAGAGAGAAGAATCAAATAGATGCAATTAAAAAACCATAAAGGATATCACCACCAATTTCACAGAAATACAAACTACCATCAGAGATTACTACAAACAGCTCTATGCACATAAACCAATAAACCTGGAAGAAATGGATAAATTCCTGGACACTTGCACCCTCCCAAGCCTAAACCATGAAGAAGTTGAAACCCTGAATAGATCAATAACAAGGGCTGAAGTTGAGGCAGCAATTAATAGCCTGCCAACCAAAAAAACCCCAGGTCTAGATGGGTTCACAGCCAAATTCTACCAGATGTACAAAGAGGAACTGGTACCACTCCTGAAACTATTCCAAACAATCAAAAAAGAGGGAATCCTTCCCATATCATTTTATGAGACCAACATCATCCTGATACCAAAACCCGGCAGAGACTCAACAAGAAAACGAAACTTCAGGCCAATATCCATGATGAACATAGATGCAAAAATCTTCAATAAAATACTGGCAAACCAATTGCAACAGCACATCAAGAAGCTTATTCACCTTGATCAAGTAGGTGTCATCCCAGAGTTTCAAGGCTAGTTCAACATAGGCAAGTCTATAAATGTAATTGACCACATACACAGAACGAAAGACAAAAACCACATGATTATCTCAATAGACGCAGAGAAGGCCTTTGACAAAATTCAACAGCCCTTTATGCTAAAAGCTCTCAATAAACTAGATATCGATAGAAAGTATCTCAAAGTAATAAAAACTGTTTATGACAAACCCACAGCCAATATCATACTGAATGGGCAAAAACTGGAAGCGTTCCCTTTGAAATCTGGCACTAGACAAGGATGCCCTCTCTCTCCACTCCTATTCAATATAGTTATGAAAGTTCTAGCCAGAGCAATCAGGCAAAAAAAGGAAATAAAGGGTATTCAGTTAGGAAAGGAGGAAGTCAAATTGTCTCTATTTGCAGATGACATGATTGTATATTTAGAAGACCCCATTGTCTCAGGCCAAAATCTCCTGAAAGTCATAAGCAACTTCAGCAAAGTCTCAGGATACAAAATCAACGTGCAGAAATCACAAGCATTCCTATATACCAATAACAGACTTAAAAAGAGCCAAATCAAGAACGAACTGCCATTTGCAATTGCTACAAAGAGAATAAAATACCTATGAATACAACTAACAAAGGATGTAAAGGACCTCTTCACAGAGAACGATGAACCACTGCTCAAGAAAATAAGAGAGGACACAAACAGATAGAGAAACATTTCACGTTCATGGTTAGGAATAATCAATATAGTGAAAATGGCCATACTGCCCAAAGTAATTTACAGATTCAATGCTATCCCCATCAAGCTACCCAGGATCCTCTTTGCAGAACTGGAAAAAACCACCTTAAACTTCATATGGAACCAAAAGAGAGCCCACATAGCCAAGTCAATGCTAAGCAAAAAGAACAAAGCTGGAGGCATCATGCTACCTGACTTCAAACTATGCTACAAGCCTACAGTAATCAAAACAGCATGGTAGTGGTACCAAAGCAGAGATATAGACCAATGGAACAGAACAGAGGCCTCAGAGGCAACACCACATAGCTACAACTATCTGATCTTTGAAAAACCTGAGAAAAGCAATGGGGAAAGGATTCTCTATTTAATAAATGGTGTTGGGAAAACTGGCTAGCCATGTGCAGTAAGCAGAAACTGGACCCTTTCCTGACACCTTACACTAAAATTAACTCCAGATGGATTAAAGACTTAAACATAAGACCTGATACCATAAAAACCTTAGAAGAAAACCTAGGCAAAAATGATTCAGGACATAGGCATAGGCAAGGACTTCATGACTAAACCAAAAGCATTGGCAACAAAAGCCAAAACAGACAAATGGGATCTAATTAAACTCCAGAGCCTCTGCACAAAAAGAATTTTTTTCCCTTTCTGTTCATTGGCAGTTCATTAGAGTGAACCAGCAACCAACAGAATGGGAAAAAATTTTTGCGTTCTACCCATCTGACAAAGGGCTAATTTCCAGAATCTACAAAGAACTAAAACAGAATTACAAGAAAAAAAACAAACAAACCCATTCAAAAGCTGGCGAAGGATATGAATGGAGACTGTGAAGACTTAAATGAGGCCAACAAACATATGAAAAAATGCTCATCGTCACTGGTCATTAGAGAAATGCAAATTAAAACCACATTGAGATACCATCTCACACCAGTTAGAATGGCGATCATTAAAAAGTCTGGAGACAATAGATGTTGTAGAGTTATGTGGAGAAATAGGAACACTTTTACACTGTTGGTGGGAGTATAAATTAATTTAACCATTGTGGAAGACAGTGTGGCAATTCCTCAAGGACCTAGAAATAGAAATTCCATTTGACCCAGCAATCCCATTACTGAGTATATACCCAAAGGATTATAAATCATTCTATTATAAAGTCAAATGCACACGTATGTTCATAGTGGCACTGTTTACAATAGCAAAGACCCGGAATCAACCCAAATGCCATTGATGATAGACTGGACAAGGAAAATGTGGCACATATCCACCATGGAATACTATGCAGCCATAAAAACAATGCATTCTTGTCATTTGTAGGGACATGGATGATTCTGGAAACCATCATTCTCAGCAAACTGATACAAGAACAGAAAATCAAACACTGCATGTTCTCACTCACAGGTGGGTGTTGAACAGTAAGAACACATGGACACAGGGAGGGGAGTATCACACAATGGGGTCTGTTGGGGGGACTAAGGGAAGGACAGTGGTGGGTAGGGAGTTGGGGAGGGATAACATGGGCAGAAATGCCAGATATAGGTGATGGGGATGGAGGCAGCAAACCACATTGCCATGTATGTACCTGTGCAACAGTCCTGCATGTTCTTCACATATACCCCAGAACCTAAAGTGTAATTAAAAAAAAATATATATATATATTTTTATATATAAAAAAATATATATTTTAATATATATATATATATATAAATAAAAGGAAGAAAAGGAAAAAGAGAAATGCGACCATCGGGACCATAACCTCCTATGCTACCCCTCTCTACCGAGGAAACCGGGCGCTCTCATGCTCTGGTCTTCGCTAGTAGACTCTCCATTGAGAAGATCAATTACCAACTCCCATTTTTGGCAGTGGCAACCTAGAGCATTTGACCAGCCATCCAGAGCTGATATTGCACTAAGGTATCACCCGGCTAACAAGGGAAGGGAAAAGGGGATCTAGAGAGAGAGGTTGTGGAAACCACTTTTGCCATGAGGGCATTTGGGACCAAATTTAAAAAAAAAATCAACTCTAAAGGATTAATTTACATCCTGTGGAAATCACCCATTTTAGGTGTTCAGCTTGATAAAATTTTAACAGGTGTCACAAAACTACTTTTACTTTCAAAAATTGTGACATTTCCATGAACTCCCAGGGTTTTCTTGTCCTCTTTTGTCGCCAGTCTTCTTCCTCTGTCCCAGGCCCAGGCAATCACTGAGCTGTCTCTTGCCGCTGAAGTGCTGTCTTTCCTAGAATTTCACATAAATGAAATGATACAATAGGGAATCTTTGGTTTCTTTTATTAATGTGTTAATAAGGTGAATTATGTAAATTGATTCTCAAAGGCAAAAATAACATTGCTTTCCTAGGATAAAATGGCCTAATGGATTTTTATCCTTAAATTGATGGATTTGATTTGTGAATGTCTTAAGAGAATTTTTATCTGCGTTGAGGAAGTTTATTGGTCTGCAGTGTGCTTTTCTTGTAATGTGTCTTTGGTTTTGATAGCAGGGTAGTGCTGGTCTCATAGCATTTGAATTAGGAAGTATTTTCTCCTCTTCTTTTAAGAGTTTATGTAGACTTGGGTTTATTTCCTCCTTAAGTATTTTTGTGGAATTCACTGAAATTCCCTTTTTTTTTTTTTTAGAATGGTTTCTGATAATAAATTACATTTATTTAATAGATTTAAGGCTATTTATGTTCTGATGAATGCTACGGTGTTAAAAGTTGGATTTTGTTGTATTACTTTCAAAAGTGTTGGGCCTGAGCCTATAATCCTGGCACTTTGGGAGGCCCAGGTGGGCAGATAGCTTGAGGTCAGGAATTCAAGACCAGCCTGGCTGACATGGTGAAAACCCGTCTCTACTAAAAATATATAAATTAGTCAGGTGTGGTGGTGCACGCCTGTGGTCTCAGCTACTCAGGAGGCTGAGACATGAAAATTGCTTGAACCCGAGAGGCTGAGGTTGCAGTGAGACAAGATCACACCACTGCACTCCAGCCTGGGTGACAGAGTGCGACTCTGTCTCAAAAAAAAAAAAAAAACCACAAAGGGTTGGGCTTTCATTGAAGTTACTTTGCTTATAGATGAGTTTGATCCTTTTGAGGTTTGCTTTTGGGCTTTTTTAGGGCATAGGTTCATAGCAGCTTTTGTTCTAGGATTAATTTATTCTTACTACGAAAGCATGATTATTCTAATGACTACTCAATGCCTAGTGGTGTACTGGTAGATGTTTAACAACTGGTTCTCTGAGAAAAAATAGAAACCTATTTGTAACCTTTGCTGACTTACTATGATGACTAGTCTCCATCTACTGATGTGACATCAAACAGCTCTCAAAATTCCTGAAAGCTTTGCATTCAGCTCTCTCGAACAGGGACAAACCTGCCCCAGTCATCACCACCAATGCCCATAGTACGAGGTCTCTCTACCCTGTCTGGTGAAAACATGAAATATTCCTAGCTTTTCATAAACTCTGGAGATTGTTTTATCTGCTACTGCTTTCCAGTGGTTCCTTCTGCAGCCTCATGGAGTTTTACTGCACATGTGTGCAACTAAGGGAGCAGCCATAGGATCAAGTAGAAACCTCTGAATATCCCCAGGGCACTCAGTAGTCTAACATCTGAAAATGGTTGTCCAATATCTGAAAGCAGTTGATCAATATCTGAAACAGTCATTTCATGTGCTTGGTCCAGTGTTCTAATTATTTTTGGTAGAAAGCTAGTTTCTGTAGCAGTTCATCTTCAATTTGGACAGATGTAAACTTTGGTATTGACAACCTCACTTCGATAGGTTACCAAAGACAGGTTACCAAGGAAAGCAAGACTGTCCAGTGTCTTCTATCTTCTATCCTTGTCAGGGACAATGGTCTTTCTACATAAACTTTCAGAGAAATTAAAATTAAAGACAAGGAGGAAATATAAGATACCTTCTCTCAATGACTCCAAGTCTTCTAGCCTAAAGGATGGCATCGTGTACCAGGTAGAAAACGTGTGGTTCAGAGTGTCCAGCTCTTGGTACTGGTGATATTTGAAGGACCGTAGACAATGAGAGTGGTGTCAGAAGGTTAGACATAGATGGCTATGGTTCTAATTTTTGAAACAATGAAGAAGATACATTGATCCCATTATACACCAATGAACTTGACATTGATCTTAGGAAGGCTCTAAAGTATTAGGCTCTGAATAAATTATTAGATGAATTATTCCTGAGAACCTAAAAAAGGAGTGGTGGCTCATGCCTGTAATCCCAACACTTTGGGAGTCTGAGGTGTGAGGATCACTTGAGGTCAGGAGTTCAAGACCAGCGTGGTCAACATGGTCAAACCCTGTCTCTATGAAAACTACAAAAAAAGAAAAAAAAAATTAGCTGGGTTTGGTGGCAGGCATCTGTAATCCCAGCTACTTGGGAAGCTGAGACAGGAGGATTGCTTGAACCTGGAAGGCAGAGGTGGCAGTGAGCCAAAATTGCGCCACTGCACTCCAGCCTGGGTGACAGAGCCTGACTCCATGTCAAAAAAAAAAAAAAAAAAAAAAAAAAAAAAAAAAGGCTGGGCATGGTGGCTCATGCCTGTAATCCCAGCACTTTGGGAGGCTGAGGCGGGTGGATCACCTGAGGTCAGGAGTTTGAGACCAGCCTGGCCAACATGGTGAAACACCATCTAAAAAAAAAAAAAAGTCATATCAGGCTGAACACATGTGTAATGTCTGTCACATGGTAGAAACTCAGACGATACTGATAGAATGGGTAAATAAATGAATAACCAAATTCCTTTCTTTTGATGGACTACAAAAGTAATAGTTTAGGAAAGTACAGCAGAGAATATACCTGGCTTTTGGCAAAACACTGGATAATTCAATAAACAATTGAACTCTCTGAATTCTTTTATGGTCTACTGGACCATTCTGTTATGAATAGACCATAACAGAATAGTCCAGTGGATCACCTGCAGGGGACCAGCCATTCTGTCAGTTTCAGGAGATGCAAACAGGACTAGTACATGGCCCATACAATTTAGATTTAGACTTAGATGTAGAAACTGATAATATCAATGTGATGTGCAGGTGATATGGTAGGAGAATGCAGGGGCTGCCCTGAGAACTCAGACAACAGGCAAAGAGGCACATGGGTCAGCTTGAGAGGTTTCAGGCACGCTTTTTAGAGGAGGTGACTCCTAAACTGAGACTTGAATGGTGGTGACAATGTCTGTAGTATTCATTCTGCTATTTACTTCTTCCTATGTGGGTTTCAATTTTGATGCTTAACATTTTAAGTTCTGTATCATGCTGAGTAGGTTTTTCCATCGCTTCTGCTCCAACCACTTTATCTTGTGGAATTCCCTCCCCTATTTTGGTATTAAAGTGCCAATCAGCACACAGTTTTCATTTTCATACTTTTCTGAAACTCCTTGGCTATTTTAATAGGAAATTGAGAGAGCCAGAATCAGAGGCTGCATCTAATTGTTAAGTGATTTTTACTCTTAAGACTATAGGGCAGGCATAGCAGCTCACACCAGGAATCCCAGTACGTTGGGAGGCTGAGCTAGGGAAGTCACTTGAGCCTCAGTAGTTCGAGACCAACCTGGGTAGCATAGTGAGACTCGTCTCTACAGAAAAAAAGAAAGAAAGAAATAATCAGGTATGGTGGCACACACCTGTAGTCCTAACAACTTGGGAGGCCAAGGAAGGAGTATTACTTGAGCCCAGGAGTTTGGGGTTGCAGTGAGCTATGTTGGTGCCACTGCACCCCAGCCTGGGCAACAGAGCAAAAGCCTGTTTCTGAAAAAGAAAAATCAAAGATTACAATGTCTTTCAGGACTGGATTCTTTGGATATTCTTTCATGATTTAGATACAGTGTCAACATGAGAATCTTTAAAAACAAGCAAGAGAATCTTAAAAAAAAAGGCAAGAAAAATGATCTCCAGATCTCCAGCATTTTCATCACCAATGACCCCTTCTATTTTTTCCCCTTACATAAATCAGGATTTAAGAGATATCTTATAAGTAAATAATATTTAATGATTAATAATTAATTTGAGACATATGCTATTGCAAAGTAGAGTTTCTGGTTAGCATAAAATATCTGGTTGGAATTAATATAATTTAACTAAATGCAAAAAAGTCTTAATAAGCATTTCTTGAGAACTTACTATCTGCCAGGCACTACCCTAACTGCCTTCCCTGCACCAAATCAGGTGAGCCTCAGAAGCAACCTATGCCGTAGGTACTGTTATCACCCCTATTTTACTGATGAGGAAACCAAGGTTCAGGGGGTTGAGTAAACTGGACAAAGTTCACAGCTGGTGAATTGTGATGTCGAATTGAAATTCAGACGATCTGGCTCCAGACTCTAAACTCTTAAGTTTGTAATGCACAATTGACACTTGAATTAGACCTTGTGGTGACTTGAATGCAAGTGAATACTTTCTGATACTTTCTGAAACAATGAAAATACACACAGACATCAGTTACTACCTTTGGGGACACCCAAGTAGAAGCCTCTGTTCTAAAACTAGAATACTGATTTGTATCCTGAGCCCTGCATTTAACAAATATTACATATTCCCCATCATTGTTAGAGAGCCCAAAGATTGCTAAGACTTTATCAGATACAACCATGATATGTTAATTGGCAATACATAGAGATGGGGCAGTGCTACCCAGAAGGTTTGTAACCTAACCAGAGTTTCATTTTTAAAAGCTGGGTCTATTAAAAGAGAAACACCTCATCCAATAGACTATTATCCTGCAAATATGTATTTAGGGACATATGTTCTATTTACCTAATCATGTCTAATGGCTACTTTGGATCTATGACAGCTGTATGTGTAAATACGGCTCTTAGAGCTTTCCCAAGGTATGATACTGGTCCAATAGACCATGACAACTTCTTCAGAGAACAGGATTTCCTTGAAGCAGAAGCTACAGAGTATCCAACAGGGCTCACGGTGCTTTAGGAGTTGCTTCTGAGGTCATTTCAGACCGCTGTTCTTAGAACTCCTTGTCAGAAATTATTAGGACATTTGGGTACGTACCACTAAGATCTGAATATCAATAAACATGAAAGCCAAACATTGATTAAAAAAAAAAAAAGAACAGGGTCAGCATGATTCGTCATGGGCAATAAACAGATAATAGGCAAGGAGAAGTAATTTCAAAAGAGTTTGTGCAGCCAAACCAAATATATTAAACAACAAAGCTATGATAATACGGGTTACTATATAGTAAAGTAGAAATTGCTGATCGTAGACAGAGGGAACACAGATACTATTCAAATATCTTCTAGCATATTGAGAAATGATTAACTTCACTGGTGAAGCTCACCTCTCACTGTGATATAAGAGGAATGAATAATTGGCTCTCCTCAGCTGTGCCTATGGGAATACGGCACAGCTTACAAGACCCTGCACAACTCTTGTATTAGTTTTTCTCGGTTGCTGTAACAACGTATTATGAATTGGGTGGCTAAAAACAACAGAAATATATTCTGTTGCAAATCTGGAGGCCAATAGTCCGAAATCAAGGTGTCTGCAGGGCCATCAACACTCCTTCTAAAACCAGTATGAGAGTCTGGGTGTGGTGGCTTACATCTACAATCCCAGCACTTAGGAAGGCTGAGGTGGGTGGATCACTTGAGGTCAGGAGTTTGAGACCAGCCTGGCCAACATGATGAAGCCCCATCTGTACTAAAAAATACAAAAATTAGCTGAGTGTGGTGGTATGTGCCTGTAGTCCCAGCCACTCAGGATGCTAAGGCGGGAGAATCGTTTGAACCTGGGAGGTGGAGGTTGCAGTGAGCTGAGATCATGCCACCGCACTCAAGCCTGGGCGATGGAGTGAGACTCCATCTTCAAAAAACAAAAAGCAAACAACTCCCCTCCCCCGTACTGGAGAATCCCTGTGGCCTCTTCCTAGCGTCTGGTGATTTGGTGGCCACCTGTTGCCTTTCTTGGCTTGCAGGTGCACAGTTTAAATCTCTCCTCCCTTTGCCCCATGTGATTCTCTGCATGTGTGTCTTCGCCTGACATTCTCTTCCCTGTCTTTCTCCTTTCCCCTTCTGGTAAGGACAGCAGTTATATTAGATTAAACATCCACTCAAATCCAGTAGGGCTTTATCTTAATGAATTACATCTGCAGGGACCTATTTTCCAAATAAGGTTGCATTTTGAGGTACTGGGGGTTGGGTTTCTAACATATTTTTGGGGGGAGTCATATGCAACCTGAACAGCCCCCGTCCCTTCAGTATCACTCTTCACTCTGCATCTGTGTGGTTGGTAGGTCTCTAGCCACCAACTTGTGCCTGCACCACCGCCCTGACTCTTACCATAGGCCACTTGATACTCTCATCCGTTCTGTACTGTG